>NC_135169.1:47910180-48226202 GCF_041146795.1 Maylandia zebra
AAAAACTACTTTCCACTGCTCTTTTTTTCTAGCTGGGCTACACTATCTCCAAGTCCTGTAGCTCTTTATCCACCTGTGTTATCTCCACCAATTTTGTGGCACTATCACTGACAGCTGGATAAATATTTTGTGTTTGTAGAGCTCAAGAGGTAAACACAAAATCTAAGAATAACTTAAATGCCTTTTTGTTCTCTTTTATTACCTCAGTGTGCACAATTCAATAGTGACACTCGTGGGTTTTTTAGCAGCATCCATCTGAGCAAAAGGAACACTGTGAATGACATAATAGCACATTCACTATGGCTCAATGAGCATCTTGCGGGAAAGGAAGGACCAAACAAAGAGCCTTGGCCTGCAGCCAACAGGCTGCAAAGACACCAAATTATAGTCCCTTCATTACAGGATTGCAATCAGTTCATGGATCGATACATACAGTAATCACTATCTGTGCAGAGAAAGTAGAGTGAAAAGGATTGGTGGAGGGAACAATGTCTCAGTATTTCAGCCTCAGCAAGAGACTGGAGAGATCCATAACTGCATTCACAAATTGCCAATTTGGCTTACTAACCACAGGCTGTATCACGACCACACAAGAGGTAGGCTTCTAGCACAGGGCTCATCCTTAAATGCTACAATTTAAGGAAGAAAGTGTTGTGCATTTCATTATCAAGTGTGCAAAAACAAGAGAATCTGCAAATACATACCCATATCTAACCAAAAATGCACACATTTCTGTTGACATGCTGCATATTTTTGTTATCCCACGAGGCCACAACGAAGTGCCAGTACATGGCTGGTTTTAGAAACATGCTTTTAAACAGTCAGAGTAATTCATTAGCTTTGGTCTGAGCTTAGAATGCTGATAGTTTTATTTAAGGACAGCTGTTCAAATGAAACCTAAAACGTGTAGGGATCACAGAGATTTGAGCGTTTCCCTGCACCTGACCTTCTGACCCTGGAACTCACCCCTCTTTTCAAAATCAGCATAACCCTCCTTCTCCTGTCAGTGTACTCTATCTTTTAGCTCTCTAAAATTCCAATTTTAATTTGTGGAATACATGTTATGAGTATAAGAGTGATGATGCGTAGGCACTGCTTCTTTATCGCTGCCTTGGGAATTGGTGTGCTCATATGTGTGTTTGCTTATGAGGTGCAGATTTCATGAGCATTTGAGCATAAGCAGGTTCTTTAAAACTGGCCAAATGTTTAATAGCCAAACAAATGTTTTCTTCAGCACTTCACAGGCCTTGTCTTCCTTACAGCTAGCTTAGGAGACTAGCCGCTGTCTGTGGACCCAGCAGGCCTATTGGATTCATGAAGCAGCATCAAAGCTTTCATATGCCCCTTACATTTCCCACTGCTCTCTCTCATCTTGCTGCCGAATCGTTTCTCCAAAGCTGTCGGATACTCTCTCTGCAGGGTGGATGGCACTCATCGAAAACTAATAGAGGGTGACTTCATATGCACATGGCGTGTGCGTCTGTGCAAGAGCAGTGAGGTAATGTGATGTGACGAGCAGATTTGCCAGCGTGTGGTCATCGAGATTTTGAATGGTTTTGCATGCACACATGCGCGGGCGTTTATTCTTTTTTTTGTCTCGTCTTATTCCGTTCTCTCTTTGCTAATTCCCCTAAAACTACGTAATCACTTCCGATATGTAATCCAATCGGCCAAAAAAGCAGTATGTTAAGGTTCATTATGCGTTGACTAATGCTCTGCACAAGTTTGCATGAAGCTAGTCATGCAGCTCATCTTATTAAACCTGCTCTCTCTCTGTCTGAGCTGAATCCAATTTAAAAACACATGCTGCTCTGTGCTTTTATTACTGTAAAAGCCAGCAATGGTTAGCTTAAAACGGCGCTTTTGGGTCCAGCACTGACAAACGCAGATTGTATTTGCGTATGACATTTTATCACAATTTAGGATACCCTATTTTTCCAGCAAGGACAAATTTTTGAAACACTTTGGTATGACAGGCGGGCATATTCATTTAATCATACCCCGATGCTTATAAAGTAGCACTTAAGTGACACGGTAGCTGTACTGTTAAGACTGCATGTGTGGTACTGAATGTGGGTGTGTAGGTCGAAGTGTGCGATAGGCTAAGACAATGCCGTTGATTCCTCTCTGGCTGGGATTCCATCGTCTTCCTGTTTCCCTCTTCACCCTTCAGTTCACATAAATAAAGCCCACATCCTCAAAGAACACAGAAGGCCACATAGCGCAGTAAACAAACTGCTTGACACAGTGTCTGCTGCAAAGTGCTTAACTGCTGCTGCGTTGATGGTGGTTTGATTGTGACAGAGCTAGTAAGTGGGAGTTGAGGTTAGCGTGTCCATTTTTCTGCGAGGTGTAAAGTTATGTGGGAAAAAAGTAATTTTTTAATGTGTTTTAATACTTTTTTTAATACTATTTTCAGGAGAGCTTGGGGAAAAAGAGGTGGTATGATACTTCTGAACGTCATATTTTTATCAAGTCTGAGTTTGAATTTGCTTTGCACATCTTATATACTTGCATTATTTAATGTTTGAAACCACCAAGCTTCCAGTGGTGCTTCTTTCCATTGGATAGCCGGTGGATATAACAACCTGAACACCAGGAAAGGCCACTGAAGTTGCATTTGTTCATAAAGACAGATGATACGCACAATAAATCTGCGCATTCATGAAGCAACTGTTGGATGGATTGCTCTGCATAGTTGGAATGAGTGTATCACTTTGGCCCCTAAAAAAACTAGCACCAAAGGTGTTATAAAATCAAATATCAGAGGAACTCAACATTTAATTGACAAAAAAAAAAGATGTTATTATGGGTGGATAAATTTCAAATAAGTCATTTCTGTAATGTAGTAAGGGCTTCTGTGAGGTTAATTGAGACCTTGACAGCACTTTAGTCTCTTCTGCATGCTTCTGCGTCTCCTCTTTCCTCTGGCTAGAGTCTACTCTTGGGCTTTACTGCAAAAGATTTGATCAGAGTGAAACGCGTACACTTCAAGTGTGTATGTGCGCAAGAGCGCTACCATGGGAACTGGAGGACGAGATAGAGATGTAGATGTAAAATGAAAAACAGATGCATAGGAACAAGCTCATATTCACAGGAGCTGGAGTGGTCTCAGAGAAAAGTCATTCTTTATATTAGGTTTTGCGCCTAGATTGAAGCGATCGTGTCACTCCTGGGAACCGGCAGGAGAGCTTTTCCAGTGCTCCGCAGTGTGTAGGAAGATCACCCAGAGTATACAAAGGATACTGGAAATGACTTAAGCTGGCTAACATGAGAAGGATCAGTGGATCCCTGATAGCACTGCAGTGTGTTACTGACTTGCTAATGATGCTGTTTTGTTTCTTTTTTTGCTTCTACTTCTGGCTCCAAATTCTTATCCAAAAATCATATGACTGTGTTAACCTTTACATAATTTGCTGAAGGGCATTGTTGGCATCATGACCAAACTGTCTGGTGTTACAGTGAAAATCCACCCACCCATTTGTCCTCTCCTGTCACTCTCCAGCCTTATCTCCTCCCCTCAGCCTTCTGTTCATTAAACAGACATAAACAAAAGAAAGTTTTTTTGTTGTTTGTCTCTGCATTGCATGGAGCTCAGTCTCACTGAGCTCATGGAAGCACGGACAAGCTGTTTGTTGCTTACCGTTAACAGCCCATAGTATGGGAGGTGGTCCAACTTAGTACATAATTGAAAATGGTTGCTGTGGTCCATTTGCTACGCTTTTATTCCTCCTACATCAGCAACACAGGCACCGCTAGGATGCTGCTCTTGGGGGGATTTGCTTTTGTGTGTCATTTGTCCCCTCCATCTCCTTCTCTCCGCTCTTGATGCCTTTTTTTATGACAATTCACACTTCAGTTGAGATTGCTCTAAATTTCGATTTCAGCCAAAATGCTCTTTTAAGTAGCTGTCTCTGTCTGGATGCTATTTGTCCCTCACTTCCTCTTTTTTTTTGTCACTCCTGAAATGTTTTCTTTTATGTGAGTGCATCCACCCATATTATGTGGCTGTGTTTTGTCTCAAAGTGAGCGCTATCATCTTCCTTAATGTTCCCGAAGTATAGCTGTTAGTATGTCACTTAACACGGCACTCTTTAAAGATCTCCTTTCCTTTGCTCGTGTCATCCATCCATCACTTGTTCCTCATCCACATGACGTAATGTGCTTTTTTCCTTACGTGTGCTGCCTGACACTGAAAAATCTTTGGTGATATAGGGCACTTGAGCATCAAATCGACATGCTATTATTCCCCGGCCCACCCTTCCACCACACGCTTTTCCTCTCTCACCTGCTCATGTGATCTGGCCTTTCAATCTGTCCGCCAATGGGTTGGCCGCCCCTTCTGGCCAGCCCATCCCTTCTCCTCAGGGAAATGCACCAAGGTCTTGAAGTGATTCTTTTTTTCTTTTTCCGTGTGTAATGGAACTTCAGGATAAACTAGATTTGATGATCCACCCATACAGGGTCCTCTTGGCAGTTTGACTTTGCCCTCTCCCCCTCCCTAAACCTCATTACTCAAGGCTGATTCTTCAGACCGGCGTCCTCGGGGAAACAGAAGTGTAGAAGGGCAAATGAACATAGGAAGCAGAGTGTCACTTCAGATCACAGCTCATGTCAGGAAACTAGTTGATTTGTGTAAGTGCAGAGCGAGCAAGAGTTCTTTTAAACTTGAGCTCATGCTGTTGTCGGTGATGTTGTCTGTTTATACTCTTTTCTTTCTTTTGCCAAGCAGCTGAATTGCTATTATTCCCAAATTAAAATGACACAGAGTTGATCCAGCCAGGAAATGAGGTTATTGCTCTTTATAAGAGTAATGAGATTTGGGGCGACAGAAAATGGTTCAATTAAAATATTAGATATAAAATGTAAAAGGAGTAAATAAGTAGATTGCAAGTCAGAAGAAACAGTACGGCGAGCCAGATGTTACTATTTCTCCTGCTCAGTGAATCCAGCGTCCACGTCATGACTCAAGTGACGGAGGTGTCACTGTTCTCTGTGTTCTTGCTGCGTTTTTTCTGTTGTGACAGCTGCAAGTGTTTGTTCATTTCTTGACAGATGCACACAGTGTCCTCCCTGGCTGCTGTTAGGCTGCTGTTTGACATATGTCCATTGTACAAACTGTCTGTTTTGACTGGTAGTGTGTGAATAAAGCTCAATGTAGTGGAAGGAGGCCATGTGCTACAGACAGACTGGCAGGCGTTAGCAAAGTTGTCAACACCTTTTTTCCTCCCCTTCCTTCTCTCTTTAAAAAAGTGTTCTTCAGTTTCACTTTGTCTAGTCTCTGCTTTCATGTTTCTCTGTTTTGCTGTAATTCAAACACATCTTTGTATCTAATTGTAACCCAGATGTTTGCCTTGCTCTGATGAAAGGAATCCTATTTTACACAAGATGCTGTCGTGCCGCTGTGTTGTAGTGCAGATGCATCGGTCTGCACTGACGTTACTTGTTTGTGGGATTCAATTTATGAGCAAATATTGTTTTTGATCTGCAAAGCTTCCATGTTTAAAACGTTTGTTGGGGGTATAAGAGTGACAGCAACTATCAATGTTCTACTAAAATTAGTAACCTTATCAAATCAGTTGCATCTCCAAATGGGCTATATAACCTCACAATGCTTTTAACCTTCTGGAGTAAATGAACACACCAGTGCATCCAAATTACATCACCGTGTCAAGATGACCAGCAGCAAGCCGCAGCCTCACCAAGTCTCCGCTTCAACTTGTGTGGAATGAGCAGATTTGATGTACCAATCTTTACATTGGTACATTATACATTTTCGATGTATAAAAGTCCTACAGCAAAAGAAATGAAATAAAAAATGAAGCTAACAAAATAACCATGCTGATGTTGCCTTTGTACTGGACACATCTCACATGACAGAAGCTTTTTAGATATTCTGTGATTCTTGCGCTGTTAATATAAATTAAAAGAGCAAAAATGTTGTGTTTAGTGTTATATTTTAGATCATCTTAATAGATATTTAGGATATTCATTTGTTAATTTGTCATTTCTAGCTTCATATTGCAAAGCGCCATCTTTTAAATTAACCCTCTGATGTCTGTTTTTTCCCCACATAAAAAGTAAACTAATAATAGAATGACTGATATTTGAATACACACATGCTGCTAATTTCAAAGCTTTAACTCCTGAACAGAAATGTCCTTTTACTTACAGACCTACCTCTCTTTCCCCCTTACCCCCACTTTATTTTTTCCAGGCAAGGAAGAGTCAGTAGCCACCTTCAAGGGCAACGAGTTCTTCTGCTACGACCTGTCCATGACACCCATCCAGAGCAGCACCGACGAGATCACGCTTTCCTTCCGAACGCTGCAGCGCAACGGGCTCATGCTGCACACTGGCAAGTCGGCCGACTATGTAAATCTTTCCTTGAAGAGCGGCGCGGTTTGGCTAGTCATCAACCTGGGCTCGGGGGCCTTTGAGGCTCTGGTGGAGCCTGTCAACGGCAAGTTCAATGACAACGCCTGGCATGATGTGCGCGTCACCCGCAACCTGCGCCAGGTAAACACTGTCTGCATCATCCGAGGCCGCAGCAGTCAGGATTGTGCATCTGTTTGCCACACACGCTATCTTTGAATCATTGTCTTTTTTCTCTCAGCATATGGAGAATACGTTGAGTCGTTGTCTTACCTTTCTCCTCTCTTGCTTGTTTTTCTTCCTTTCTGTCATAACAGAAGTTTCTTTTTTGCAGGGTCAAGTTGAACAGGAGGACCTTTTCTATTTTCTATTACTATTTTAATGCTTTTTGTTTCAAAGATGAACCAGGCGACCAATGATACATGTCATCTTCATGCCCCTGTCATGCAAAGGCAAAAGATACGAAAAACATGTGACAGATAACATTATAGTTAACATGCATGAAATCAAAGAAATCCAAAGATTTATGCAATGTTCTTATTAATGAACCAGGAGGAGAAGTGCTCTGCTTAGTATGTATGCACATAATTTACTCAGGTACACAAATGGAATGCACCACAATTTATCAAAGGTGACAATGCTCTTAAGACCTTTCTGAACAAATTACCTAACACATCTTTGCAAACCTTTAATGGTAGCTAATGGAAAACAAAAGAACACAGGTTTGTGTGTAATCTCTGTGACATACCGTGGGTCTGTGTATGCTAGAAAGCACAAAGGACATGCATCGACAGTGAACTCTCTGAATACTGGACCCTCTGGATGCAGCAAGTCATCAATTGGCAGGTGCAGATACCAGCAGCAAGATACAATCAATTTCACTTACACCTGCCGTGCTTACTTCTTCACATTTTTGGGAGGAATTGTAATTGGAATAAATGGCTTGTCAGAACTAATAATGGGCATTGTAAGCAGTCTGGATGCAAAAAAGCCTAGCCTGAATACATTAACACAAAGATGGTGCATCAGCTTCTTTATGTTTGTCTTCAAAAATATCTGTGAAAAGCAGTCAGTAGTATTTTTATTTTTATTTTTATTTTTTTGTTATTCTCTTTTTATTAAACAACCTATATAAACACAAATAATCCAAAATAAACATATAATCAAGAACAGACGTAAATAATAAAAAGAAAAATTAAATAAAAATAAGAAAAACAGACGGGTGTACCCTCTAGTGTGTATGTACTCGCACACACATATTCACTCACACACCCATATTCTTAAGCATACATACACATACCTACTTACATATGTGTTCACTTGTAGTCTCATACATACTAACATATACATATAAACACATAACGATTCAGAAATGTGGCATATATAGTTATAGAGATTCAAACAAGATCGGGTCTCCTTAACCGGATGTAGTGTTTCCATTTACCCCAAATTTCACTAAATATATCAAACTGGAGTCTTTTAATGAAGGTAATACTTTCCATTTTAAACATCCCATGCACAGTCTCATGCCAATCACCCAATGATGGAATTTTCACACTAAGCCATTTCTTGGTAATAATTTTACGGGCAGCCAAACTCAGGATACCATACAACTGCTTAGACATTTTATCTACATTTACTGAGTATAAATATCCAAACAAAAGTTCGTCCCAATTAAAGGGAAGCTGCATACCAAAAATAATCTGCAACTCAGAGTGGATCAATACCCAAAAAATGTTGATCCTTGGGCAAGACCAGAACAGATGAAAATGTTTTACTCCTTGGGCCCCACAATTTCTCCAGCAATTAGAGTGATTAAAATAATGTTTACTTTGTGCAGGGGTAATAAAAAACCTACAGATACTCTTCCAACCGTAACATCTCCATGTATTAGAACTAGAAATTCTCCACTGAAAAGCACACTGCTCATACCAAATGTTATCTGATATTGCTATATTTGTTTCATTTTCCCATTTTTTTTTGATGTAGGTAGTATTCCACTTCTTAACCTCTTGTATACCCTTGTACAATCTTGAAATCACCTTAAGGCCTGTGTCAGCCTGATAAGCCTTGACAAATATACTCAGAACAGGTAAAGAAAAAAGATCTGTTCTCTTAGGTATAAAATTATATAGATGATGCCTAATTTGTAAGAACCTAAAAAAGTCCGTTTTACTTAACTGGTATTGATCTTTTATTGATTGGAAGTCCCTAAGAATTCCCTTATCGTAAAACATACAATATGCCGTTAAACCTTGTCCAGACCATTTTTTATATCTTACGTCTAATTCATTAGGTAAAAAATCACTGTCAAAAGCACACCATCTTAAAATCCTAACCTCTTCAATCCAATCATTCTTATTAAGAAATTGTACACCAAGTCAGTAGTATTAAGCCACTTCTAGACAGTGGAGAACTTCTTGTTGTACAAAAAGCATGACAGCAAAGTGATTCTTAATGTGGAATAAGTGCTGTTAAATTATAGGGAATTTTTTTATGCTAACCACACTGCAATTTGAGTCGTATTGCAGTAATGTTCTTGGACATTTCAGTGCGGTAAGTTAGTCTGACATTTGTAAAGCTGATCTTTTATTAGCATATGCTGTACTTGCCTTAGGATAAAGGCAAAGGATCACACACTCAGAAACACACAGGCTCCATTTAGACACCCTGGCTCAGAAATGCACACATGTACGGACAAATGTGTAATCAGCAGAGCGAGACTAATGTAATGAGTTTGGAAAGCCAACACAAGTTTAAAAATTTACAGCATGAGCCAATCCACCTACCACCTACTGCACCATAATGATCATTAGGTAAATATGACATATGCCATACACATACGCACTTGCTACACTGACAGCATTATTGTCTGTCTGGAGGTTTGTATGGTATGCCTAGACATTCATGCCTCATTATGGGCATGAATGTCATGATCAGTTTTGGCTGTTAATGATTTCTTTGAGCTGGTCTTTTTCCCGTGTGGAATACGTACATTTTTCTTTTTTTCTAATCCACACATGATCAAAAGTATAAATACAGGCTAATTAGCTTTATGGGTGTATGGTAACCTCTGATTACAACTGTATACACTGTCTACTCCTGTTCATGACGCCCATCCAGAGCAGCACTGCAGCGCAACGGGCTCAAGCTGCACACTGGCAAGTCGGCTGACTATGAGAATCTTTTCTTGATTGGAAAAAAAACATTGAGTTATAGTCAGTCAAGATAGCCTCATAACATATTTAATATATCTGGGTCTTGAAACTAGTAAGCATGTCTAGTGAACTAGATATTCTATGAGAACGTACATTGTTTTATTTCTATAACTTGGTGGAGAAATCTTGACACAAAACTTTTCAGATTTTTTTTTTCAAATACTGAGTAATAAATATCTAGTTTTCTTCTGTTATGTAAAGTTCTACACATCTTTAATGTATAAAAACTAACCACCCACATCATGTTCTCGAGGCAGTCTCTATTGACTGACAGTCCAGACTGAATCCCCAGTGGATCTTTGTAATTGACTTAACAGGCACTCCTAATGTTGAAGAGCTCTACGTTTACACTGGACACTTCCCATGAAGAGACACTTAAACAGAGATATCAGTGACACTGACCACCTCTGACCCAGCAGATCAATGACTGCGGACATGTTTCCGTGTAGAATACAGTGGCGTGTGGCATCAGATGTTCTTACAGTCCTATTCAGTGCATTCAATTTTGAAATTTAGTCAGAAATGACCAAAGTTTTTACCATAGTCTATCAACAGTTGGCCAATTTAAGCTCAAATAATGAAGTCAATAATTTTCTTTTATAAATTTTACTTACAGTTTAATAAGTTGGACTACAATCCCAATTCCAAAACAGCTGGGACACTGTGTAAAATGTACGTAAAACAGAATACAATGATTTGCAAATCTCATAAACACATATTTTATTCAAAAAAGAAAACTGAACGAAAAGAAACTAGAAAAAAAAACTATTAGAAAAAGGCACTGGGTCATTTTGAAGTTGAAGGCACTCACCTCAAAACATTTTTGGAAAAGTGCCATGGGTGTTCTTTATTGTAGTTTTGATGCCTCAAATGTTTTCAATTGATAAAAGGTCCTGAAGGCCAGTTCAGCACTCTACTACAGTGAAGCCATGTTGTTGTAATAGATGCAGTATGCGGTTTAGCATTTCATGCCTGAAATGCACAAGGCCTTCCCTGAAAAAGACGTCATCCTGTAAATACGTTTATGGATGTAATAATTGTATACA
This sequence comes from Maylandia zebra, assembly GCF_041146795.1. Taxonomy (NCBI): domain Eukaryota; kingdom Metazoa; phylum Chordata; class Actinopteri; order Cichliformes; family Cichlidae; genus Maylandia; species Maylandia zebra. The sequence goes on from NC_135169.1 coordinate 47,920,820, forward strand.
AATATAAAACAGTTGTCTGAGTATATGAGGATTAAGGTGAATGTTATACTCATTTGATCCTACTCACCTAATACTACTTAAAATTCCCTGCACATAACACCACGTGTGTGATTACTATTAAATAAGAATTGTAGAGACTGGTTCATCAGCATGTGCACATTTGGTGACCTTTACATAAATTAAGTTATTTAAATTATATTATCTGTTCCTTAAATGCAACTGAAAATGTGAACAGTCACTTACACAATTGAAACCATTGTCTTCTGCTGCCTATTGAAGCTAACATGATATATTAAAATATAGCCACCAAGCTACCAAATACTAGCTAAGGTCATCGTACTGAATCAGTGGTGTTCAAAGTCTCATCCATTATGCGTCTACTGTTCTAACGTCTCTTGCAACGTCATGCATATCTACGTCTGCATCAACAAGCTCCAAAATAAGTAAAGCCTGTGAGCTCTTACAAGCCCGGCCGTCTCTCTGACTCTCCCTCTCCCTCTGCATGTGTATATTTGCTGTCTTTCTCCACAAAACCTATGAATTTGTCAGCTTTGTGCAGGATAAAATGAAGCAGACAGAATTAGGTGAGGTGATAGGGACTTGCTGCCAAGAGAGAGAAGAGAAAGGGGAGGGGTGGGGAGAAATGGGTATACTATATGCCTAACAAGCAATCACAGCTTCAGAGCTCCCCTTGGTGGTAACCGACAGTACTGCAAGCATCTGTGAAGCGAGGGTAGTCTAATCCTAGTGGTGTATATTTGACAGACAGGTGAGTGCACTCATCTTGACCTTTCATCAGTGCAAATCTCTAAACTCAATACACAAACATGCTCACTCATACATACACTATTCACTTACACTTTGGTTTAAACAACTAGCAAGGCATCCCTCCCCCTCCCTCTGCATGGTTGCTTACCATCCTGGATTTCTGGTGACAGTTCTCTCCTGTGGGATTCCAAACACACAGCAGAAAAAAAAAGACAAAGATGGAAACACTCATGTCAAGGTGTCCTAGAAAATTATAAATATATCACACACAGCACCAAAAAAGAACTGAGAACTGAAAAAAATGGGTCAAATATTAAGTTTGCAATGCCACACTAGTCCGCAGTTTAGGCCTCTCTCTCTCCTAATGCATCCAATTTTAAATAAAACCGCTCATTTCCACTGTACCATATGGTCAGTGAGCATTGATTTTCAGATCTTTTCAATTCCTTGTACGAGTTTCCCAGAAGCCCTGCAGACATAATAGGTGCTTGCCATTTACTTCTAAATGATTGTTTCTTTCTCCTCGCTCCTTACATTACCCAGAAAGTGGTGCAAACTGCCATCATGAAAGCTGCTCCAGTGTTCCCATTTCTGCTCAGAGGAGTCTGGAGGGATCCCAGAGGAAGCTTGGGTGACAGTACATATGATTCTCTGTCTTTTACTGGACACATACACTCCTGAAGTGGGAATCTGTCTTTTATTGGTCACTGAAGGAGAATGTAATTCAGATTCGAAGCCTAAGAAAAAGTATGGAAATTAGAGTTACAATTGGCAAAACAGTCTGTGTGTTTTACAGAGCAACAGTAGAAAATCCAGGGCTTGTGATTGGCTATGTCTTTATTTGATTGCTTTTTTTATAGCACAGAAACAGGACAGGTTAACGCTGAACAGAAAGCTCCGACAGCTGTTTACTTGCATGAGCATTATCCCCATAGATTTAAAAGTTAAACAAAAAAAGCAGTGTCAAGCATCAGCTGTAAGTGTATGATGTCTGTTTTGTTCACGCATGATAAATGAAGGACAAAGGATTAAGTGGAAGCCCAGTGTATGCAAGCATGTAAGCATTTTTCCTTAGCAGGCCCCTGGCACTTGGTGGTAAGTACATGTTTCCATCATCTACCACACATATGCACCCATTCTGTGATTTGTTAAGAAAACTATGATGCAGTTCCAGGGAATATGTTGGACGGGCATCGCTTAGTATACTTATTTTTATTGTTGGAGGGCAAACTTTCTGTGTTGACGATTACTTGAATGATCAAAATGGCCTACATACTGTAATGCTTAACAGGCATTTGGGTCCCACAGGCCATCAGAGGAAATATGAGACACATGCTGACAGAAGGAAGGAAATAAACACTTGTATTGCTGTATTTTTTGCTTGTGGGAGAGTGAAAGAGCAGTTTTGTGGACAACAGAGAGTGGGGAATGAAGTGCAGCGATGGCCGGGGGGGCACAAAAGGGGGAGACAATGGTTTGTTCTGTAGTACAAACACAAGAACAGAGGAAAGCGTTCTTTTAATTCCCCAATGTGACTTTACAATCAAAAGATTCAACATCCATTGAGTCCCAGAACTGGGTCTGTATCTTATCCAGCGCCTAGAGAGAGCGGGAGACCTTTGAACTCAATATCTCGTTTTTTTTGCTATCCCATTTTCCTTATTGTGTCACTGTCACCCTTTCCTCCCTTTTCCTCTCTCACCTTCGACATCATCTGTCCTATTCTCTTTAGCTAGGACAGAATATGACTCTCCCTTTCCGTCAGCCTTGATGTTCAAGTTTCCCATCCGTGCACCTCACCATATAACTGCAACAAAGCAGCTATAGAATTAATGAAGGGATCAAACAATTTTTTATGTTCTAGTGCTTAGTGTATAGGTCTGATGTTCAACGGCTGACCCAGAGTTCATCTTGAGCTGAAGGGCTTTGATTTGTACGAGGGTCGAGTTAAGCAAAGGTCATGTTGAATTCCAATCTTTCACACATACAGTACAGCAGGCGTTGTGCACTGCTTCACATCCTTCAGAATGCAATGAAACGACTGGGCAGATTTCTTTCCTTTTTTAAAAAAAAGTGCTATATGAAGTGCTATCTTTGAATTTAAAAAAAAGTTATAGTTAGCTTAGAAACAATGGAATCACAGCTATTATCAAATGAGAGAAAATGCAATTATAATTATTTTTCAAGGGGATTTAGTTACAAAATGTAGCCCCAAAGCCACTATGTGCAGCAGCAAACCCTTTGGGTTCTTACCAGAAACAAAGAAACAATTAAGTAACCTCAAATAAGGCACAAATCAAGGAAAACTTAGCATTGTCTTTCCAGCAGAAAGAGAGAATACACTGCCATAGTATGGAAGGTACAAACAAGCTCGCTGCTAAATGCAGCCTCTCTGAGCCTTTTTACAACAATTCCGATAATATACTGGAGATAGCCACGCTCCACAGGGGGAAGGAGTGTACCTAGATGCAGGAGGATCAAACCACAGTACTCACTAGTGCCACAAACAAACACGTGCACAGACAAACCCCATGAAACCCTGAACTTCGGCAATTTTGCATGCAAGTCCTCCGTAACGGATAGACACCGGTGCTAGCTGCATGCGTTCACATTATGCGCACAGCTCACATTATGTTTACACACATCCTTTCACTCTACCTAAGAAAGGTTTTAAATTCCAAAAGAAACAGTCGCAGTTGAATTGCTCAAAATGACTGAAAATCCCAAAGCTTCTTTGTCATTGTTTTTTGTGTTGAAAGCATTACTTCTTCTGAAATGTGGTATTGCTAAATGTACTGTAGCATACCAAAGCCATGCACTCATTTAAATGTAATGCCTGTTACTGTGACATTACAGTATGTATATATATATGTATATATATATATATATATATATATATATATATATATATATATATATATATATATATATATATATACTCTAGAAAGAGAGGTCAAAATGCTGTCCCTCTCCCTTTAATCAAATCTAGATGCTAGTACACTCCCCCCATTACCTGCTCTTTGTATATCTGTCTCAGGCTTGTTAAGAGTGTTTTTTAGCCTTTTCTGTAAGGCATGATCACCTGCAATAATCTTCCCTTTTCTTCATCCTCCATCCGTCCAGCCCTCATCCACCCTCCCCTCTCATCCAACCTTCCTCAGCCAGAATTCCTAAGAGAGGGCCAATCAATTTCTCTCCTGCTCATCTTGCCCACCCTCTCTCTCTCATTTTCACTCTATCTCTCGGTTCCATTCTTTCCAGCAATTTGTCACTTAGCAACGGTGTCTGCCATGCTGTTGGGTAGTGAATCATCCCTGGCTGCAGTCCTGCATTAACCCCTTTCCTTCAGCTTAGTCCTGCCATTAAATGCTGTGATATTATTGATAAACAAGTGGTTGAAAGGTTTGGGAAACATAATGCCTTCATCCCGTGCGTGTAAGTGCAATAAGAAAAAAGAAAATGTTGCATGACAGTAGCAAATTAACTTAATGATTGACAGGTTTCTGATTGGTTCCTGATGCAACTGGAACTCTGGGCGTCCATGCTATTGCCAGCTATCTCAATAATGTCAACATATTTTAGCAAAATGTATCATCGAAGCTCTTCTAGCTAAATCAAAAATGCTATTTAGAGTGTTCGTCTATGCCAACACACACAGCACGCACTTTTATGGTGATGATAGAAATTGCTTTTCAAGACAAGCATGGGTAGTGGATTTGTTTGATGTACAAAATGGCACACTAACACCCCTGTAATCCGCTCTCCATTTTCTGCCAATGACATTTTAAGTATTTCTAATGTGTTCCAGCCATGCTGAGAAGATATGGGGGTGCCGTCATCATGTGCATGTAGGAGGATGTGCATTTAGGATTTTTTTTTTTTTTTTTTTTAAATATCGTTGTTACTTCTTTTTTTCTCGACTGTGTCGCTTTCCCTATGCTGGTTGACACCTCAAGCACAGGTCCTATCTATGCATTTCCTAAATGACAAGCACTTCATGTTAAAACATCAGCTCAGCTGTTTGATACCAATGGGGAGGGGGGTTAGTGCATTTCAGAGGGGAAGAAAACTCATTTGCATCACATCTCCACTGCATTAGCATATGAGCCTGCATTTCCACACACTCTCAGTCATCAGCCTCATTTGTCACTACCTGCTCCAGCACTTTAATGTTTATTCATCCCTCTGCCTCGGAGACCTATAATCAGAAAACAGATCTATGCACCATTAGCACATTCAAACAGGTGGAAACAGGTAATAAAACACTGGTGAGACAGAAACAGGTAAGAGATTGAAACAGAGATTATGGTGAAACACAGGATAAGTCATGAACAAAGGAAGTGAAATAGGAGAGAGGGGCTTGTAGGAAACAATAAAACACTGGTAGTGAACATATTTGAATGACACAAAATGGGTCTGTATGGAAAACTGAGATGTGAGCATCCAAATGCATCCATATTAGGACAATGCATTGTTTTAATGCAATTAAACTTCCCATTAATGGAAGTTTTTCCTACCCACTGTCACCAAATGCTCGCTCACAGAGGGTCATTGATTGTTGGGGTTTCCTCTGTAGTCTTTAGCTTACATTGTAAAATGTGTTGCTGTGATTTGGCACTACGTACATAAAATACAATTGAACTGAATTTTAATTAGATTTTATCTGCTCTGGATTTAGCTGTCAGCTTTTAATAACATACAGTCTAATCCTGTCACAGTCTGTCGTACAGTTATTGGTGAAGAAACTGGCGTCTTTATTACGGCTTGTGTCCAGGTTGTCAACACCATGCTACTTTTTATAATTCAGTATTTGTGCAGAATCCTCACTCTGAAATGACACCCTTTCACTTGAATCCTCAGGGACAAACAGCAGAGCCTCACACCTTTACAGCTGATGTCCTTTGTTGCAATTTGTTTTTTCTCCGTTCAGTTTCATTCTCGAAAGTCCCTTTTCTCATTTCATTATGCGCTCGGTTCTCTCCAGCCTAGCTGCAACATTTTATTCTTATGAAGGGTGCTCAGAAGTGCATACGAAATATAAACAATTATGAACAGCTTGAGCTACTCTCTCTAAAACATGCATATTCATGTTCAGCTGCTATAGCAGCGCGCTCACAAACTGGATCAAAACGCATTTTAAGAGTCAGAGGGAGAAATAAATGTAAACTATTCATTTCATCTTTTATTATAAATTCTTAAATTGCAATGCTTTGTTTAGTTAGTTGAGCCATCTGTCTAAAAAAAAAGAATGTGAGCATTTTCTTAGACTGAGTGGTATTTCGAGAACTGTGCCTGGCGACAACTGTGGCACAAACTTGGAGAAGAAAAGCATCCTCAGAATATTCCAATGAAACTTCAATTAGTGTTTTTGTTTTATGGAATGGATGTTCGAAGAAACATTGTAAAGTACATCTTTAAAAAACATGTGATTTTGAAACTGGAAGATTTTAAATTCTCAGCCATCACACTTGTGGATTGACCTTGAACTTTGCCTCTTTTGATGAGAATGTGATCTGAAAAGAAAGAAGAAAGACGGCGATGGGAAAAGAGAGAATTATGACCATTTACACCATGTCTGTGTTGCTCTGCTGCAATTTTCACGCACTTATACTTTCCTACACCCACATAGCTATGCAGAAGCACACACCCTCCTGCTGTTTGTTTGCAGACTTCTCTCTGCTGTAATTGGAGTGACATTTATATTTGCACCTGAAGCCTGTCTGCCAGTTTCCATTACTTGGAGCCAGACTTGGAGAGATGGAGACTTGACTGAATGCCACATGATTGGAATGAATGCAGAACCAAATGTACCTGAAAGAGCTATTTTGTATCGAAGCCCAGCTGCACGCCGTATGACAGGGTCACCTGCAGTGTCTGTGTTAGTGACGACAGCCCGATACACCACACGCGCACAAACAGCCAACTGGGCACAAAGGTGTATATAAATGCATGCGCACAGTCATGGCTGCACCCCCCCAAAAAAAATCCATGTGTCACTAGCCACTAATTCAGGCTTCAAATTCTAAGACAAACAGCACCTATTTCGACCATTGCAATATTATTGTTATTCAGTATTTTGAAAGGCTTGAATTGGAAATTTGTGCGAGAACGGTCATCAGTCTTAGAACTTTCTCAGTTACAGTGATAAATCTATCTGGCCTGGGAATCTTGGCTCCACGGCGCTATCCATTGATCATTTGCAGAGCTTTGTCATTAAATATTTATTCAGCTTATTCGCTGGTGGCCACAGTTCAGTAGTGGCCAGCATGATGAGTGTGTAAAAGATCAGCAACCAACAAAGCATCATTTTGCATCTCAGCTAACTCTGGCTGGCATCCTGTTGGTTTTCTCCACACAGTGACAGAGACATGTCGACTGTTTCACCTGTAAAGTACACCGCTACAAAGCACAGACAGTAGGTACCATGTTTATATTAACACAAGCTCATTTCTAGACCTTTCGTACTTCGGTATCAGATTTAGTACATGATTCGTCAATTCGGGGGCCCTTTGAGACAGATGCAACACAAAGTTGTTTGTCTGGGCCTGTGGTTGTTTACATGAGTGGGAGATTTATGCTCCATCAGCACATATCAGCATTCACAGTCTTTGTTTTCCCAGATGGGTCAATTACAGAGAGGGCAATGGACTGTCACAGCAGGAGCTCCAGGCATGCTGGGTTTGAAAGTTTAATAGGATGGGTAGATGAGGAAATACACTGTAAGAGAGTCAAATTTGCATTATATAGTCTTGCATTATAGTTTTCCAAAATCCCTTGTCGACTTTAATATTTGGCAATCCCAACAGCTCAGGTATTTCTGTAACGCTATCATCACCACTGCCACTAGCACCGACAGCCTTCTCGTATAGCAGTGTTGCAAACATTTCTAAAATGTCTCAACGCGCAACAAAGTGGGAAAATCAAGACAGAGAACCTAAAAACCAACTGGTTTCCATACCATTCTGTCTGCCACATGAGAGCAAAAGTAGAACAAAAGTTTAATTTTCTGCACGATTGATCTTGACTGTGGAACGCTAGTTTAGCAGTACTTAAGGTTGTCAAGCCTGCTGTAAAAAGTCTATACAATGGTTTTGCCTCTACACATCGACTTTCACGCTTGACTTCTAGTCTGGTAGTGTATTAATTTTGTGCTTTCCATTTATTATTATTTTTAAATCATATCACCACTCTAAATCCCGGTGTAGACTTTCTTTTGCTCAATGGTTGAGTAAACCAAAGCAAAAAAACCCCCGAAAGGTTGTAGTAGCATGCTAAGCTTTATCAGACCACCTCAGTCATAATCTATAATCCATGACTGAGCATGGGTTGACCATGTTGGCCTAAAGTGGGCATATTATAAACCATTTTTGTCACAAATATCACAATTTATGTTTTAATTTTTAGCCCAGAAAACCACACATATGTTCAATGTACAATTCATTTACACCCATTGTGTTAGTTCTGTTCCTAACTGTGACTTTTAATGGCATTGAGTATAAGTCTGTGAACTGCTACTGTGAGTGATAGGGAGGAGCAAGGAATGGGACCACATGCAGATGACTGCAAGGAAATAAGTTAATGTGGATAAAAATGTTATTTCTACATTTTTTTGAAAAAAAAGTTCACATGTCATTTCCTTGTTCTTAATTTATATGTATATAGAGAGTGTCAAAAAGGACGTTGCAGTTCTAAAATATAGATTTTTTTTCCCATTTGTTTCCACAGTTTCTGATTGTCCCAGTATTAAAGTTTTACCTACCACCCTTTTAAGATTCAAGAGGAAAAGCCTGCGCATACAGATCTGTTCACGAGACTGGGCTGTTCATACTGGTTTTGAATTCACCATCACCTTCAAACCTTAACACAGTTGATGATCTACAGGGAAAAGAAGAGAAAGGTGGAGAGCCTGTCTTGCACTGGCAGTGACCTATGTATCGTACAGCGGTGGTTTGCAGCCACATTGTTGTTGTCATGGTTTCGTTCACGGTGGTGGAAGACTGGAGTGTGAGAGTGACAGATGGTGTTGCAGCACTTGCAGTGATGTGGATGTTGTAAGGGTCTATTGTGGTGAAGAGAGAGCTGAGTGAAGATAAAGTTGTCATTTTACTGGTACAGTAACACAAAGATGTGGTGGTGGTAGTGTGATGGTGGGGGGCTGCTTTGCTGCTTCAGAACCTGGGCAACCTGCTTTGATTTGTGGAACCATGAATTATGCTACCTACCAGAAAACTGGTGACCAAGTCTTGAAGAAGCCTAGTCTGATTAAATCTGGATTAAAACCCCTCCAATGTGCCTGATTTAAAGCAATTCTGCAAAGAAGAGTGAGACAAATTTACTCCAGTTCTTGTTGGCAGGGACGGCACGACCAGGTAATCAGTTTAGAGGACAATACTTTTTCGCATATGGCAGGTAGGTTTTTCCCCCTCGTGTAACAAAGTGTGACGAATATGCAAGAAGAAAAGAAATCAGGAAGTGGGCAAATAATTTTTTACATTATGGTAGATTTACATTCCTGCCCTTAGGAAAAAAACATTTTCGTATGCAAAAAAGAAAAGAAGAGAGGCAAAAAATATCTAATTTAGTGTATGCATCATTTACAGACCTATACTCAGCTGTTAAAATTGTGTTTTGTCTACAAGTTGAGGTCCTTGTATTTCAGCATCTAGCTAGCGCTAATGAAAAGGAGCGAGCATAAAGCGGGGAACATAGTATGGCAATTTCAATTGCAGTGTTTCTCTCAGCTCAACAGGTTTTAACAAACACAGAAATAATATGTGCAGTTTGTTACACAGTGTGTCTGCTAGCTAAACATGATGTATTTCCCAGGGAGAGAAAACAGTACGAGATAACTCTACTCAGGATTAAGATGTTGGAAAAATGGGGCAGAAGAGGAAAAGAAAGATTATTTTAACAGCTAAGGGCTGCTCCGTGGCATCTGATAAACTGGAAATGTAAAGCTAACATGTGTTATTCAAAGGCTGCATGAAAACACTGGGCAGGTTAGCTTGCCAAGTATGTTTTTTGTTTAACTAGTAAAGCTCAGAGCAGCACAGGCACACAAAGAAAACCTACTAGAGCGCTTAAGAAAAAAATGATCGTTGAGTAGTGAAGAAAACGGAACCACAACTACAAAACAGTTTTACTCCCGTGTACTAATATTACTTTATAATTATGTTAATGTCGCACGTTCAGTTAGCTCTGGACAAAAATATCTGACAAGCTGAAAAAGCTTCCTTTTACTTTTCTTACTTTGAATGCATTTCAGACTTGTATTTTTTCACTTTGAATTGATTAAACTTTAAATGTTAATTAAACTTTTAACATGTTTTTTTTTTTTTGAACAAGTGCTCTCATATTAGTAGGGTCCAGTTAAAATGGGCTAAATGTGTACCTACGATGCTTCCTAAAAGCCTCCTGGGTTAGCAGGAGGAAACCTCAGGGTAAACCCAGGATATGTTAGAGAGATTATGTATCTCAGATGGCTTGTAAATACCTCATCATCCTAGTGGAAGAGCTAGACGTGATTGCTGGAGAGAGGAAGGTCTGGGCATCTCCCTTTAAGCTGCTGCCCTGCTGACGTTCGCCCTGACAAGGGGGTAAAAACATATGTGGATAGTGTTTTATGTATGTTAAAAAAAAGCAAACAAAATAATGAAGTGAATTTTATTATACATGTCCCTTTAAAACCTTTACCTAGACCTACTCAGGAAAACTACTCTTCATAAAGCATTCCACCACCTATATTTAACCGTTTTCTATTATTTTCAAGGTCATCTGATTTTTGTGAAGGACAGACTTTTCACAACCATTCCAGGGCTGTCGAAGAACTGATAGTTCCAACAGATAAGTTAAGCATTCAAACATCAAGTACATGGGAGGGATTTAAAGCTGGCAAATGCTATCTTTTGCATTTAATAAGTTCTAATTCCTTTTCTCTTGCTGCATCACAGGTCATCTGTTTTGAAAGCTTAAGTCGTTGTCACCAAGTAAATAAACCTCTGTCAGGTCCATTTTTTTAAAGCCTCCTATCATATCTATAATGTTTAGTAAGTTCAGTGACAGTGTTCAGAGAGTTCATTGTGGTGCTTATATGCAAATTTACACCCACCACTGAATATTCCTTTGCCTAATTAATGGATTAAGAGAAGTCATTAGACACAGTGGGTGACTGGTGACAGCACTTTATTGTGACCCCAGATCAAAGAGTGGGTGTGCTTGAAGCTTCAGTTTGGCCAGTTACCCTCATGGGAAAGACCTTCGTCATGGTCACCACTTACATTCAGCTCCCACACAGATAGCATGAATACACAGTAATCTATCCCACACACAGACACACTTGTATCATCTACAGCACTGCTGTAGATGATACAAGGCTCACATACAAACGATGGTTGAAATTTCCATTATTTTTAATTTCTCGTCAGCATTACTTGGAGCTTTTTTTTAATATATAGTTCTTTTAATTTGACATTTTGCTTCTGGCAAGTTAATTACTCTGTGTAAAATCTGATGACCTAACTGGGATTTAAGGAGAGAAACTCCTTTTACCAGTGTGTGTGTCAGCTGCGATCCTTCACAGTAGTTAAAATGTTAAAATCAATATGCAATATGTCCACTCTGTTCGGAGGAAAAATTCCAGAACACCATTTACCTTTTTGAAGTGTTAATGCTCCACTTGCATGGTTGAGTCTTAATGCTTTATGCACGGTGTGAGAAACTGAATTTTCTGTTAATGTACAACATGAAATTAAAGCCTCAAATAATGCAAAATTTTCATAAGATCAATGACGTGACATTTAAAGACAGAAGGACACTGAATGTACAGAAAGGACTAACGCGTCATTCCATGCTCACTATTTCATTTTTTAGGGACTGCGAGCTTTCCTCTTTACAGTGGAAATGATTCAAATGACTAAACGAACATCTATCTTTTTTAGGTTGTTGCAGACACCAGAACCACAGCGAACCTTTCTGTCCTTCTTTCTCTTCCTCTCTATCCTTCAGCCTTTCTCACTCTTTTAAGTATATCCTGAATTAATTCCATTTTCCTAAATGCTTATACTGTATTTTTTTCCCATAATTGAATATTTTTTTTTATTTTACAATGGAGTAATTTCTTTTTTGTCTTCCCCTGCATACATCACAGCAGTCCTAAATGACTACTTGTGGGAATTTTGCTTATAATAGATAATTGCACCTTTTCAAGTCATCAAAAACGACACCCTACCAACAGAAAGCCCACTGAACAGATTAGTCTGCCAGAGTGAATACTAATACTGATGTACTTTTCCCTCATTCCCTCCCGCTTTCAAAATAAACCTCCCCATCAAAACTGCCCAAATCCCCTCTGTGGAAGTTGATTTGCTAACTCTTGTCTCTCTTACTAACATGGTTCAGAATTCTTCCAATTTGATTACTTTCGTGGGTGAATTTTCTTTTCCCTTACCTTTTATGATTTCAACAACTAACACTGTGTCATTCACGGAATGTAAACCATCTGTTGTTTTCTCTAATTAACTTGCGACTTACATACTAACAAATGTACTGTTATCCTTTTATACCTTTTATTTTTTAATGAATTTTATTTTGAAAATGACCCTTAAAAACGAAATAGTTGCTTACAGTTGCTTTCTTTATTTCTTTATTTGGATGTTCTACTACAGCTATATAAAAAATAATATTTTCTTTTTCACTATTCTTTTTACAATCAAATTGCCTGATTTTATCAAAGGCGATTCGTTTTTTTTTCTCTTTCCCACTTTTTTCGGGGCTTAGGTATGTTTTGAGTTTTTTTAAGGTTTGTCATTTTTTTCTTTCTCCTCCCCCTGTTTTCTCCTGAAGCACGCAGGCATTGGACACGCTATGGTAAACAAACTGCATTATATGGTAGATATCATTCTAATTGTCTTACACTTTGGTTTGCCCTGGGTTTTCCGTTACCTCTTTCTATTCTGTTTGCTTTACTGAAACTACAATCCTCCATCAATTCCAAGGTAGCTGGAAAAACTCCACCTTTCTGTTTTTATTTTAGCCCTCTCTCTGTATTTATATATGTTAACCGCTTTTTATTGCCATCCAGTTTCCCTTTCCTGTTAAGACTTAATGTTTTCATCCAATGAGGTCTGCTCAAAAGAAAAGATATAGGGAATTATATCAGTTTTTATTTTTTATTTTTTTGGTTGTTGTTTATTTTCTTTGTCTTTTCATTTGTTCTTCTTTTTAAACACTATCCGTATGAAGAAATAAAGAATCATTACGCAAGATATTTTCTCAATTTAGCATTCTGAAATTTTGATGAGAAACTATATTTTGTTAATCCCTATTCCCTTTTTTAAATTTATTTTGTATTTTTTTAAGAAGAACCCTTGAAGTGAACGTACACAGCAGACTTTTCAAGCAGCCTACTCTGGCCATTCCAGTGAAAGGAAGTAAAAATACATTTTTCACTTTCTGTTTTTTATATCATTTTTCTCCCAATATTTTAAAAAGTGTGAGAGAAATGCCACTAAAGACACTGTTTTGCTATGGTATTTCAGTTAGACTCGTTTGGCATGTTATTGAGTGCCCTGTAATCTAGGTTTGCCGTCTTATGGTTTATAGAGTCATGAAGATTATTTACAGCTCTTGATTTATCGGTCAAAGCCCTCACTGTAAAGAAGGCTTCAAATGAGGGCTTGATCCCATTAGTGGCCTTAGGCTGATTTATGATCAACCTGGGGCTGTTCTCAGTCTTGTACCTGAACAGTCTTCCTCTCTTACACGACGATGTGCGCACGTAATAAAAGGTTTTCATGGACAGTTAGTTCCCTGAACACAGGTGCAGGGGTGATCAGACAGTTTTACACTGAATAACCAGCAAAGTGGGGAAAGTTTGGCAAAATAACTCGTAGACCTTTATATTTAAAAATACGTAAACAAAGACGGACTGACAAAAGCCTTACTGAGATCTTATTTTACTAACTCCTATTAGGCCTTAGTACATAACAGTAATGCTGCCATCAGGGTGTAGCTAGAGCCAGCCTTACTTGCTTTCACTGGACTTGCCCAATCAATGAAGGAAACTGTCTGCCCATCGATGCAGACATAAAGGGAAGTGACTGGGAAAATCTGTGTACGATCGACCCCTCATTAACACTAACACTAACTTATATTTCTTATACTTTACTGCCCTCACCCCTTGCATGAAAAGACTCCTATCCTCTTCGATCTTCTTTTTGTTGTTGTTGTTTTTTGATACAAAGATTGCATTGAGTATATATGTATATGTATATATCACGGCTAACGTATATACATACATATATCAGTTGTCCTACTAAAATCAATATGGCCATAAGACATGTTAGCCACATTCTCCTTATTGTTTTTATTTATTTTATTTTATTATACTTTGTTTTATTTCTTATATAATTTTAACTTCAAAATTAACTTACTAAAATGAATAATGACCTCACACGTTATCTTGCTAAAACAAAAAAAAGGGAAAAATAACGAGGGGAGACAGATTTTCATTTTCTGGTGAATAAAGAATTGATGCCCCAAGGAATAAATCTGGCCAATCCATCAAATCCCATGAGTTGGAAAAGAAAAGTGTCATGTGCAGAAAGCCACTGTATCTGGTAGTGACTCACTGAGTCTTGGCTCAAATTTGACAAAAGTGATAAAGCAATTTTCAACTCGCATCAGAAAAGCTGTAGTGAAATTGTAGCAGAGGCATAATGAGAACTGCAATCACAAGCAGATGTTTTTGTGTTTTTTCTGTGTCCAATATCATGAAGGACGTGGACAGTGGTGAAAAGCTATTTCCTGCTATCTTTGACCAGAATTTGAACATCTTCTCTCCCATCTCAGTTTTTCCTATTCTTTAAAAAACCCTCTCATGTACGTGGATTCCATCTGTGATTGTTTACTCCGGTCCCATTTTCTCCAACTTCCACCTCCAAACTGAGTATCCAGTGGCTGTATTCCTGCACCATGTCTGCATGATTCTATTGGCTAGAAGTGTTCACATCAGCATTCTTATAGGGTGTAAATGCTGCTGTATCCCAGCACGTGTCAGTTTGTTGTACACGTGTGTTGATGCATTTTTTTATGTTGCCTTCTTGTCTAAAACCCCGAACACTAAAAGCTCTCTTGCTTTTCCTTTTCCCATTTGTCTGGTGTCGTGATGCCCTGCGATTAAATTCGCCCATTTTGCTGCATTTTGCCAGATGGTTTATTTTATACATTTCTTTTAATAGTTGACCTTTTTGTGTTGTGTCTCAATGAATTCTTCCTCCAAGCCCATCCTTCCGGTCATCTTTTTTATTTAAGTGCATGGCTTGTGTGTCACCCTGTTAGCTTGTATGGATTCATTTTGTTTCTTCTTAATCAAACAAACCCTTGTCACTTGAAACAACACATTCAGTCCAAATGTGGATCTGGTTTGAGCAATCAAATTGCAGAGGACTTTTAAAGAATCCTCACATACTTTTTTCACTATGACTAAATTGTTACTAATCTACTGTTTGGATAAAACCTTTGTTGTAACTGTACTAACAACCATTTTTGTGTCTGACTTCCCCTTACTTACAAAAATACTAACCGATTTTGTTCACCCTCCAACCCTTTTAACTCGTTTCGGCGCATAGTTTAAAACCCCTCTCTCTTGCGCAAATGGCACTCGCCCCAAGCTTCCCAACCTTCCCCCCATGCCTTTACTAACACAGGTTAGTTCGTCACCTCAGGGTTTACATGTCAAAACTCCACATTGAAGTTCAAAAATAGGGCTCTCTCCACTTGCGACCAGTTAGGACTTTTGACTCGCTGCCAGACACCTATGGAAACCCATCGCATGGGTGGGAATGCATTCGTTTCTGTGTAATATATTGTTTCAACTACTAAAGATAACACATTGTTCCTTTTTTTAAAAGACCTGTGACAGTAATCAGATGTTGTTCCAACAAGGGTAAGTGACACATTTCTATGTAAACATGTTCCCCTGCATGGATAAGTGTATTAAAGGAGTGATGGTACTGAAAGGAAAGAAATCTCTGACAAATGGGCCTTATGAAGATTGGATGGTCAAAATAATGGCTGTTGTTGAATTTTAGGTAGAACATGAAGCAATCGTGGGCGACTGATACAAAGCGAAAATTTATTTTTCTTATATGGAAACCGTACGACTTCCATGTGTACGTAACCAGTATCGTCTAGGCACGTTCTAATGTTCTTTTTCACTTTCATTTTTATTCTGTGGGTGAGTATTGAATCATTGTTTCTTATTTTCTTTAAATGTAAGTAGTTAATGTGAATTTCTGTGTATGCACATGGCAAAAGATTGGTGACTTGGCCCTATTCAATCACAAACTGATAGCAGACTGATTCCGTCTAATTGCCATGTTATGGTCATCTTGATCAAAGTCACTTTGTAGACAGCTGACCGTGGCTGCATTTCTGGTCCCCAGCTTTGAACCATTTCAAAGTCATCCAAGTTGGAAGTTTATTGGACATAGTGGCAATACTTTTGATTGTGCCACAGTTTCCAAATACTGTTTTCCCTATTGTGACTGTAGCATAGAATTATGCTCAAAATGTCCATAGAAGCCACATCTGGTTTGGAATAGACTACATTTAAAGTCCAATTTAAAAAAAACAAAAAACAAAAACTAGTCTGTTGGTAGATGCTGATTTATCAGGAACAAGTAGACATGAGAGAGTGGCTGAAAGCAGAGGTTAATAGCTTAAAAGAATCAAGTTCAGCAGCATGCGAGTGGGTGAAATAGATTGCTTCTTATGATTTGAACCCTAGAGCTGTGCCAATCTCTTCATAGTGTATTCAGCTTTAAACATCTTCATTGTGTCTTTTATACCTGGGGCAATCAGGTCAGCAGAGTTTAGCAAGGTCTTCTTAGTTTTCTGTATGTACAGGGCTAAACAGGTATCTGGCGAGCAGCTGGGTAAAACCGAGAATCCAATAAAGGCTGCAGCTGGGGCTTGAGTTAAGTCTGTGTATTATGTGCTGTATGTGCTGCTTGTTGGAGGCACACGAGAAAGGCCGGAAGAATGACGTTCACACAATAAAGAACAGCGAAGAATGCTAGAAATGTGCGAATTAATCTGATGCAGTTTTATATTTGTCATCCTTCCTTCCTAGAATTTTCACATTAAGCTTTGTTTCAAGAAAGAAACTGTGATCACACAATTACACCAAATAATATTCAGGCCATATGCTGTGTGCACCCAGGATGCTATTTTTTCCCCAGGAGAAGAAATAACATTATGCTGCCAACAACAGCATAATTTTGAAATTGATGAGAACGTTGCATATAAAGACAAATTTTAATTGCACTATTGCAATTAAAAGTTGGTCAGTTACTTTGAATGCACAAGGAGCTGCTTGTCTAAAAAATAGACTGATCAATCCACAGAGTCTAGTTTACTTTTTTAAGTTGATCAGTACTTATGCTTATAAGTGTTGCACACTTTGTTTAGTCAAAAGTCCAAATTTACATTTTTTCATTCTAATTTGAATTCAAAAACAACTCTCAGAGAGAAAAAGCAACCAGAGACTGTTCATAGAATGGGAATATTTTACTTGGCGTTTATTCAAAGAAAAGTCTAAATACATTTATAGCACATTAATTAAAATGGGAACGCATGCGGCATATTTCAACTTGCAACCTCTGATACCATCAAGCCCTTCCTTCCTTCCTTCCTTCCTTCCTTCCTTCCTTCCTTCCTTCCTGTGTGGCCAGTGATGCAAGGGCTTGCAATTTTGTCAAAGGAATGAGTGTGTATCCTGGTTGAAACACTAACTCTTATGAATTATAACAAAGTTACCTCAAAGAAAACGTTTGTTTTTTTTCAGACAACCTTTAATGTGCTTATTTTAGTATTTCGACACATTGTCTACACGGGGCTTTTAATGCTGTATAAGTTAAACCTATGATCAAACAATAAATCACTAATATAACAGGATTGCTTCAGACAGTTTATTGAATAAATCACATGTGTTTAAAGCTTTTAACATATTAAGGAGTACAATCTGGGATGAAAGTGAGGGGAAGAGAAAGAACTTACACATTGCTGGGAACTCTATAGGTGTCTGGCAGCTAGTCACTGATGTTTTCCCACTATCCGAGTAAGTGCGCTGATTCACTGAGATGTGCCATCAACAATCCCAATATTATCCCAAAACTTCCATGGGCCTAGCTTAGCCATAGCCAATATTGGTGTTTTTCAGCACGTTTGCCAACCCCTTTATTTTAAAAGGTTTACGGGATATTTCTCTACCCTATGACATTTCCAATCTACTTTTTTGAAGAAACGGTAATACCATGGCTATATAGTTCAACCACAGTAGTAGGAACATGTTTGACATTGCCTATAGTAACAATTCCCCTCCCACCCATTTCTTCTCTATAGCCAGTAAGGTCTCGCTTGTCACTTTGGGCAAATGAAGTGTTCCTGTTGAAATCCCTATCCAAGATCTCCAAAGATGACCCCAACATACCAGCACTGTGAACTGCAGATTCATCATGCCAGATACATCTGGCCAATGTGATTCATCTTTCTCACCAAGTAGCAACAGCAGACATAAAAATGAGTTGCCCTCTTACAAAGGGAAGTACGGGAAAAAAAGAAAAATGTCAAGGAAAACAGAAGATAAGAACTCAGCTGGGGAGATAAAATCTTTGGAGTGCAGTTGCTAAGGTTTCTTTTTGGTTACAGTTGCCACAGCTATAGTTGTGGACCTGTATCTTAAAATAAATTTAGGCATAGTTGATGTTTTCATAGAGGATAACTGATGTTTTTGCTAACTGAATTCACTACTTTTGAATATATTTTAAAGGACATGCTAAAGGAAAGCACCATTTCTAGATCTTACTTGACAATTAACTGACCCAAATGTAAAGCTGGACCTTGATGAAATGATGAAATGTAGTGCTACCGGCACTTTGAAGTATGCAAAGGTAATGAAAGCCAGATGGTTGTGCGTGTGGCTCCCAGCAGTGCTGCATTTGTACGTTTATGCAGAATAACAGATGTTGAATCAGAGACTGGAGTGCTTCGCTTTCGCCCAGGCCAGCTCTTTTAGGATAATTAGACCATAAATTGGTCACTAACTGCAAAAGTCTCTCCCGAATCAAACATCAGGATCTGGCAGGGTGTTTGTATATGATCATCGCTGTCGTACCAATACTAAATCCAGTCGTGATGAAATACAATTAAGTAAATGATAGATTTGAGTATTTTTCATAAACAACTACAATTTGCTTCATTGTAATAAGTATAATGTAAAAATACAAGGGTTTTTGTGATGACTCCTTGAAAACTTGTGGAGGAGAGATGCTTTCACGTTTCAGACTAGTATATATATATATATATATATATATATATATATATATGATTTCTTCTTTTCATTTACTCTTCAGGTATTATTTGTAAAGATGGGATAAGGTCAGGTGTAACATGAAAAGAGCTTTCTCACCTCATGTTTTAAGGACTAGTCTTACACTGTAGGAGTGGTTCCCACACATGCTGTTGTATTTCTTTTAATGATGTTCTATTAATAGCAAAACAGTAGAAGAGGGAATCAGTATTAAAAAAAACTTTAAAATGATTTGAGTATAATAGATCTCATTAAAAAAATACAAAACTTAGTAGATCCCTGGAGATGTCAAAAAAATGGGAGGCATCATTTCTACACTTCGGTTCGCACATTATCTCACACCATTAGCTTGCAGCCGTGTGTTTGATTCTGGGTTCCACCTGGTGCTTCTGTCACCAATCAAAATTCAGCAAAGAATGTATGGCCTTGTACAAAATATGAAACTGGAGGCAATTAAATATTAAAAAGGGAAGTCATTTTTACTGGTAGCTCTGTGAATGAAGTGTTACAACGTAGCTATGCCAATCTCAGGGAAAGCCCAGTTGGCATTTTAAACATGGTGCTTGTTTAAAGGTCAAGTTCTTGTACTTATGTAACTTTAAATTCATAGTGTGTGGTTTAGATAGCTGTTTTTAGTGTTCATGACTGAAATGTTAATTCTTGAGGCTGTAGATTATGGCCTTTGCACTGAGTTTGCTAAACCAGGTTAGTTATTCTACCACTGGTAGTGATGAGACATTTGGCACACTGTCGTTCCATTGGTTTACCTTTAGCAACTGCACTCTAAAGTGAAAGCCCTCAGTCTGACCAACACCAAAAAACCACCAACTGAGCGATACAATTTAAGGTACAACCCAATCAAGCGTCTGTGTTTAATCCAATTTCTTCCTTGTTTTTCCTCCCATTTCTCTTAATTTCCCTCCTTTCTTATTATTTTCTTTTTTCTGTCTATTCCTGCTCTATATTTCTATTTCTATCTGTTCCTTTCTGTCTCTTTTGGGACATGCTTTTGCCAGGTGACCATCTCAGTTGATGGTATTTTGACCACCACTGGTTACACCCAGGAAGATTACACTATGTTGGGCTCTGATGACTTCTTCTACATTGGAGGTAGTCCAAACACTGCAGACCTGCCTGGATCTCCAGTCAGCAACAACTTCATGGGCTGCCTGAAAGACGTAAGTGTAAAGTGCTTAATATTTAAACTCTTATGAACAAACCAACTGAAATTTGCATTTTTCTTTGACGAAGTAGGGTACGAGGTTGGTACGAGGTAGGTGAGTTTCCTTGAGGCTGTTTCACCTCTCACCCAAAAAGTTTCTTCAGTTCTAAGAGCAACTGGTGGAGAGTCCCAGATTAGGTAGAGGATCATTATGTGGTCCGTGACCCTCTTGGGGACATTCCCATAAAATCTGTGACTCTCCACCAATTGCTCTTAGAAATGAAGAAGCTTCTCGGATGAGAGGTGAAACGTCTTCAAGGAAAGTCCAGATGCTTTTCTTTCCAAGGTCTTCTTTGGGTGTTGGCTACCTTTTGTTCCACTGTCAAGATTATGTGTGACGTCTTGACAGAATAATGTTGAGTTCTGGTGACTAGGAAGGCCAGTCCATTGTGTAATCATTGCTAAATTTCGACAATGATCAATGGTCAAAGGGCTGTACTCTATGTATCAGGTACTTTCCAGATAGTATTGCTTGGCAAACAGTACTTTGCTGTGAGAGATCTCCCACACCATTGACTGAAATGTATAATGTAAAAATAAACCATGACAGAACCACCATCTGTTTTGCAGATGGCTGCAGAGATCTGTTGTACACTTTTGTACATCCTTCTTCACTTCCGTTGTGCATATTCATAGTGATTTGAACCAAAATTTAAAATGACCTGTTGCTAATAATTTTCAGGCCAGTTCATCTGTACTTGAGCATTTTCTCCTTGTCTCCCTTCCTTCAGAACAGGTTGGTCACGCTTTCCGTAGGACCATTTCTGATGAAGCTTTGGACATGACGTTCAGACACTGTTCGTCTGCTATTGATAGTTTTTTAAACTTGCCAGTTCTTCTTTTGTCTTGTATTTCTCCAGTTTGATTAGGTAAAATGACTGGACTGAAAATAGTAGCCAATGTCCAAAGAAAAACTGTGAAAAACCTTCAAAAAGCCTGAAGAACTATTTTTCAAGTCTTACAAAGTCTGGCTCCTCGGAAGCAAAATGTAATGAAATGAGTGGTGGCTCACAAACCACAGTATGGAATTAGAAGCATTTTTTATTGTTTTAGACAAAGCGAGAACAAATGACACAGTTTGCTGCATGGTATCATCACACATATTTACAGAAGCACATTTGTGTTGACTGACACTTTCTCTGGAGAATCATCCGTCTGGGCAGTTATAACTCCCATATGTGAGAGTAGGAGGTGTCAGACATACAGCTTCCTGAATCCCTTTGAAGCCTCTCTCTTTCTAACCACACCGCAGAACACACAGACAGATCACAATTTGTAGCACGTCCACTCATATTTGTGGATGGCTATATAGAGGACAGTTGCCTTTTAAAATTTTTATTTCAACTCAACTTTGATAAAAATTACTTTTATTTTCACCAAGGTCTTAATTCATGGCTGAACAAGCTGTCAAGAGAACCAATCACAGCTCAAAGTGCTATGCCCTTGTAAATGTAATGACTTGTATAGATGCAACGCAACATGGTGCCATCGCATTCCCTCATAAAACCATGCTGATTGAATAAGTAATTACTTTTGCCATCGCTTTTAATGGATCGCACAGTAATCACCCTATCTCTAACTTAATTATCCCTGTAGAATTACACTTTCATTATCTGGGTTGCTATCAGAAGAATCCCTTGCGGGTCTTAAACTTCCCTAGGCATTTAACAGTCCTCTGTCTCATCAAGACAAGGCTGGATTTACAGTCAGTGTACACACAAAGCACAAGAAAGGCAAATTGTCTAAATGTTTAAAAAAGATAGTGGTAAGAGCTAGTAGTAACAAAAGAAATTGATATTAAGGAGCCAGTGTGACCAAACTTTTAGAAATGAAAAGTAAGAGCAGATGTTTTAAGACTTGATCATTTAATTTGTGTAATCTCCTGTTTAAAGCTAAGGGAGAGAAGGTGTGACAGCAACAAAAAAAGTATTTCTGTTTGACTGGACTGCACAATGAAAACAACGTAAGGGGGGTAATTTAATGATAACTAGAAGGTTTTTGACAGAGATGAGATACAAAGAGATGATGAGATGATTGTACAAAGAAAAGGGAGCAAGTTCCAGACAGGTGGGAAGTGGTGTAGCCATCAGATATTGGTATTCATGTTCACCTTTGTTTTTTAAAGTAATATGTTTGTGTTTGGTTAAGCACAGCAAGAAAATAACTTTCCTTCTTTCGTGAACTCTTTGGATATTTGGATATCTGACTCCACAGTACACTTGCTATGTTTGCATCTGGGGGCTTGTGTTAGTTTTTTATGTATTTACTTTTGGACTTCTTGCCTGTAGCCCCAAGCTACATTGAATCTCCAGTGTAAAACTGGAGATAGAATGAAACTTTCCCCAGTGAGAGAAAGAAAAGCAAATCATTTAAGTGTAGTTTGCTCTACTCTTAGAATTATGACTTAAAGTAATACATTTCAGACTCAATAGCTGAACATCTGTTTGGTGACAGGCCAGAAAGATACATGACCCAGACGTGAACTTACCAGAAGCTTAAGCTTAGGCTACGTCCACACGTACTATTTTTGAAAACGGAGATTTTCCGTTTTCGTTTTAAAAAAATAATCCCGTCCACACGTAAACGCAGAAATGAAGGAAAACGCTGCTAGGAACATGCCAAAGCAACAGGTGGCGATATATTCCTAACCGTGTAGAAATGTTGGCCAATCAGAAGTCTAGAAGCCTCGGTGGGAAATGGTAAACAAAGCTGGGGCATAGAAGCAGAACAGAGTCGTATGTGTGGAGGGACAGTAACTGTGTGTATATGTAAGCATTTAAACACTGCAGGGAGTACAATTAACAGTAACAGTATTGTAGAAATTCATTTCACCGAAACAATAACGTGGCGCACAGTGTGACGTCAAAAAAGGCGCACACCTTTGACGCTGCGTTTTCTGCGTTTTCTCTGTTTTTCTTGTCCACACGTAAATGCAAAAACAGAGTTTTCGAAATTATCCACCGTGGCAGGCGTTTTTAGAAATCTCCGTTTTCAGTGACCGAAAACGACGTTTACGTGTGGACGAAAGGTGCAAACGCATAGAAAAATCTGCGTTTTCAAAAATACCCGGGTACGTGTGGACGTAACCTTAGGTTGTTTTTCTAGCAGCCTTACGGTTTGTAATTTCCAGCTGAGGTCAAGCTTTCAAGACTAAACTGAGCCAGAAAAGTAACCACACCTAGAAAGCTATTGAGAAAAGCTGCAATAAGAGCAGCTGAGAGCACCAGGTAAAGCTGTAGCAGCTAAAGAAAAAGAAAGTGAGTGGTTGGGGGTTAGGCAGTGCTTGTTCTGTGGCACATCTCGGATTATCAGTCGTGTTATGTTCCAGGGCAAGGCTTTCCCGCTGCCACCGTGGTCAAATGCCTTTGATACGCTCGGCCAGCACCCTCCAGGCAGTAGAAATCCAAAGGAACAGTGCAGCAGAAGAAGAGTAAAAAGGCATCAAAAGAGACACTGAAGCCCTGTGAAGTTTTTATTTGCTCTCTGTGTATGTGCGCCTCCATGTGTTCAAAGTCACCCACATGCTATGATCATACACAGGGTGATGTGTGTTTCCTTAGGCTCCTAATCAGAGAGGTGGGGTGTGAAATCAGGTCTCTCTGCTCCTCAGCCCCCAAGTCTTGTTTCCACAGATTCCTCTCTTCTCTTCTGTATATGTCACCATCTGTCTCCCCACTGCAACCTCCACCACCCTGTGTCTCTCGCAGACAGTGACCTTGCTATCGCTCGTTTCACACCACCCTCTCCTCATGTGCTCATCTTTGTCACTCTTCCTGCCTCTCTCATAGTTTCTCTCCATCTCTTTCTTTCTGCCTCCCATCTTCCCTTTCTCAGGGGCAGCTTTGTGTAATTAAGTGTAGCACTGTAGCTCCGTTGGTACACCAATGGCTTTGCCATCCTGATGGCCAAATTAAAAATTGATTTCTTCGACTGATTCCATGTGCTGGATGAATGCGCTTGCTCTCCTCCTTGCCCTCACTTTCTTTTACGCTCTCTCTTCCTGTCCTTCCAACTTCATATTGATGCTTCATGTCTTCACCTGTAGCTTCCTCTTAGCTTCACCTTTGTTCCACAAAAGAATCTTTTAAAGTCACCCGTCACCCTAACTCATGTCCTGCCTGCCACAAGTCAATATTCACTGGCACTTTTCAGTTTTTTTTGTTTCTTTATTTAGGCAGAAGCCATTAGTGTAACGTCTGGTACTTCAGAATGCTTCATAAACTAATAAACAGTGAAAGAGACGAAAGTTTATAAATACATAAAGTCTTTAAGGTACCATTTAATTGATATCGGTACAGAAGTGATTAGTGGATGGTGTATCAACCAACATATTCAAACCGTGCGGTGTATAGTTTCATCAAATATCCACAACACCAAGTATCTGAAGAAAGTAACAAATATTTGTTCTCCAGACCTGCAGGGTTTTGAATTTGAAGAGTTTCTCAATAACAAAACAAATCAATGGAGGGACCCCTGTGGGAGGCTTTGGCCCTGCATTAGCTGCACTGCTAGAATAAGAAAGAACAAATCACTGCCACACAAGTCAGTGAATTTTAAAGTCTGACGTGATGATCAAAAATAAAGGGGAACAGTTTTAATTTGTGTAAGAACAATGCATTTTTTAAAACTTTTGATAGCAGTGAGTTTTCAGTAAGTAGTGAGCGAAAGACAGATGGTAGGAATAAGGATGCAACGTGAGCACAAGCAGTTGTAAAGACACCTGACCCTGTCTGACTGCAGACTCTATAAGGCAGGGGTGTCAAACTCAATTGCACAGGGGGCCAAACCTCAAAGCACACTTTAGGTCACGGGCCAAACAAGATAAACATTTATTGAACACACTAAAACAATGTTTTTTAAACATAAATGTGAATACGGACAGGAATATAATTCCAGAATAAATAAACTTAAAAAAATAAACTTTAACTTTAAATATTTTTCTCTCCATAAAAATATATCCTGTCAAAATTTTGCAAGTCAGAAATATGAACATGCTGTCAAATACCCCAGAGAAAATAAAATAAAACATACACAAGGTTCGATCTGGAGCTGGGGCATTGCTTCAGGAATGGAACTAATAAACTGTGCGGGCCATTCAGTGTCGTACTTTCCCTTGAGTGTCCCATTAGAATGCAGCTCCATCTGAATCTGCACAGGTGCAGTTTCCACCTCAACTGTAAATGGGTTGTGAAGCAGCTCAAAATTCTCATTTTGTGGCTCAAAGTCACCAAAGCGCCGTGCGAACTCAGTGCGCTCAGTTTATCAGCAAAGTGCGCATCTGGGAACACTGTTGCGCTGACTTGGTTCAACATTACTTGGCAACAGGGAAAGTGAGGCAAGTTGCACTGAACATTTGTGACAGCTTAACTTGAAATGCCTTCACCGCATCATACATGCCATGTCCATGAACTGACAGATTTCCTTGCTGAGCTCAAAAACCCTATTGAGAATTTTTCCCCAACTCAGTCTGAGTGATGGCACGTCGGCAAACTCTGAATCTATTTCCCACATAAAAGACTGAAATTGACGGTGATTTAAACCTTTAGTTCGGATAAAATTTACGGTTTGCGTCACGGTGATCATTACATGCTCCATTTTTAGGACTTTACCACACGGCGTTTCCTGGTGTATGATGCAGCATGCTGTTGACTCACTGGTACAGTTCTCCTGCATCTTTACTCACATCCTGCCGACTAGTCCACTTTTTTCACCGCACAACACCAGCGCTCCATCTGTTGTAAGTCCAACAAGTTTGTCCCAGGGCAGTTTCATGTCGGTTACACTTTGACATACGTTTCTGCTCAGGCTCTCATTTGCCAAAATCTGCGTTTTGTCTGGACACAAGACGTTGCACACCTTCATCATGCAGTTCTTCAGAAACTCTCCCTCGGTAAATGGCCGGGCTGATTTGGCTGTCTCCTCTGCTACAATAAAACTTGCTTTCACAACAGCTTCACTTTGTGATTTTGCTCTGGAGAAAAAAGTCTGCTGAAATGTTAGATTCTTCTTTAGCTCTTCTACTTTCTGTAGTTTCTGCTCGACATTTAGGTTTTTCAGCCTATTTGTCGCCTTAAATTAAATTCCTTAATTACAGCCACATTAGCTCCACTAATAAGACACACGGGTTTACCGGCAATGTTTGTAAACATATATTCAGTCTCCCACCGGTGCTGAAAGGCTCTTTTTTCAGAATCAACTTTTCTCTTCGCCATTGTGAGGGGCTAGCTTCGCAATAACAGAAGTTTGACTTGATTGACGTGGGGATGTTCCCAGCTAGCCTAGCGTTCGTCAAGGAGGCTGCAGTGCTGCATTTTGGGATCTGTAGTTTGTGTGTTATTAGCGCCTCATATCGCCGGGCCATGCATAACAATAATAATAAATCTATATAAAATGATCTCGCGGGCCGGATATAAATGTCCGCCGTGCCAGATGTGGCCCGCAGGCCTTGGGTTTGACACATGTGCTATAAGGCATTGGCTTAACTGTGAGTGATGGTATGCTTTACACGCTTTAGTGCTCCCATGTAGCCCTCTGTCCTTCTGTTACCCTCTCATTTGTCTTTCGCCACCATCTTCTCCTGTTTTCCATACTGCTTAACACCACTCTCTTCTACCGTCTTTAGCATTTTACGACATTGTGTTCCCTCTAGCTAATCTACCCCTTTACCAAAGACTGAGTTGTAGACATAACTGGCTGAAAAGATGGCTTATCTCTCAATTAATAGATAATTTCACCAAAACTAACAAGGAGTGTTTCCAACAAATGAAAATAAAATTGATTTTCACACAGGTGCTAGTATGATAAGGACGAGTTTACAGAGCATCTGAACCTAGTCAGGCATGCTAAACATGTTTGCCATTCAGTACCAGCCACCTGAACTGGCAGTTCAAAACAATTCTGCTTTTGCTGAATCACTACTGTAAGTAGTAGCTGATCTGCCACCAAGATAAATGCCTACATTCATCGTTGTTCTAACTAGTAACACCCATCCTAACCCTACAAAGGTTTTGATGTCATGTACACGTTGAAAGCTTGCAGTAATTTGTGGTTATGCTTGTAGTGTCCTGCCTCTGCCTAGCCAGGTTATTTGTTGGCTCCAAACAAATGGATACATTTGTATACTTTTTAAAAGCACATCATTAGTGACTGTTACCCTCTTTGCCATATAAAATTGGAAATATATTTTATGGCATCAGTGCTATGTTCAAGGAATCATATTCAAAAATTTTGACTAAAATTCCAGGAAACAAGAAAGGAGAAAACCACAAATATAGTAGAAATCTGGCCACCCTTACTGTTGTTATTGACTCTGAAAACCTATAAAAAGAACCCTCTAAGGGACACACTAAATTCTATGTAAGTTTGAGCACATAATAGTCTATCTGGATCAAGTAGCTGTAAAGTTAATACTCAAGAAAAAGTGATGAAAATTACCTGAAAATTACCCTTCAACACTCTGAGTGTTTAAAATATATGTTCATCTTTAAAGTAGCCAGTCAACAGTGTTGCAGACCTGTCTGTTATTGAAAATCAGTCATTGGAGTCTCTAAGCTGAAAGTCATCAGCTACAAGATGTTTATGGCTGGATTTCTTGCCTCATCTTGTCTTTTCAAACATGTTGTGTGATTCTTTATAACAAGCACAGCACTTGGTTTGTCAAGAGGTTTGGCAGGAATGATGCAAACAAAGGACTCACGGACACAAAAATAAACTAAAAAACAACCTTTTATTTGGTGGAACACCAAACTCCATAAACAAAGAAAAAAATAGCCACACTTCACACTCACTGACAGGAACGCAGAACTGTAGATTAACACACACTCAAACAAAAGGAAAATGGGGCTATATATACATACACAAATGCACTGAGGGCTAATCAGGGAATTAGACACAGCTGTGGAACAAGGCCCAGGTTGAAACTAATTAGGATAACGACACAAGGGAAATAAAGCTACATGCAAAACATAGGCGACAAATGACTACAAAATAAAACAGGAAATGAGTAAACAGGCAAAGTCAAACAACAATTGAATGATCAAGACAAAGGAAATTCTTCAAGCAGTCTCTGCAATGATGGTAATGACAGTTTTTCCTTTTTTGGATACAGAGCTGAACGCAAAACCAAGAGAAAACCTGTAAATAAATCAAAAAAAATAAAGCTTTTATTTTTTATGCTGCTTTTCCTCTCTTGCACCTATCTCTCTCTTTTTCTAACACCTTAAGCAAGAGGAGTTTACGCCTTATTTGCTGCCAATTTTAGTATTATCATACCTAATTACCAGTACTAATCTGTGCTAATGGTGACATTATGAGGTGTACAGTACATGTGGCAGCGTGGTTAATGTTGAAGATAACCAAAGGAGGCTTAAGTTTAAGAATAACCCAGCATATCTGTGTTCTTGTTGAGCATTCAGTGCCGGTGTGTAGGTGTAGCATTTGACAGAAAGGAAGAGTGAGTGGATGAGATAGTGTGCCCGTGTGCAAGAAAAAAAATAGGTTAGATTGGAGGGCGTTTGAAAGAGATACCATGAAAGACAATGAGGAATGACAGCAGCGGTCTGGACAAATTAGGCAGCCAAAAAAATCATGAACCACATCACAGAAGGCAAATTATACACACAAGCAAATGCAAAAACAGGCCAATGCAAATAAAAACCAAAATGTGACACAATACACACAAAATAATTCAGCATTAATAATTCTGCTCAGTAAGTTAGAAGCTTGGGTAAAAATTCTGTGAAAAACAAGAAATGAAATACAATATTATGTACATCATATTAGTTAGGTTAAGCTGCAGTTTGGTAAAATCCATCAAACCCATCTAATCTAAGTCAGGTTACACAGCATCTAACATTAACTAGCTAAGCATTGCATCATGCTTGGCTAGACAGCTGAATAACTCTACTGGGTAAGTGAAGTACCCTTAACCAAAACCTTTCATGCTGTTTTTGCTGGGAACAAAGTATTTCCTGTTAATGATCCACTTCTTTCAAAGATCTTGGTCCTCTGCATGGAAACTGTGTGAAGTCTGCTCACCCAGACTGGTGCAATCTTCATCAAGTCTTCTTATAGCAGCCAAAACTGTACTAACTCTCCCCAGTTTCCTAGATATTGTATTTTTGTTGTTGTTGTTTTTTTTTTTAAGTAATGCTACATAGTCAGAAAACAGAAAATTTTGTACTTTTTAGAATGGCTTACAGTCAATAATGCACATATTTTGTGAAGATACCACCAGGGCAATGCTGGTTTGTTTTCTTCCTGGACATCTCCGGATTTGTTTATACTTTTCTGATCTGGTCTGAAAAGGCACATCTACTGTTGCAGGATAGACTCAGGGCCCAGAGGCAATGCAGGAGTGTAGTTCCCTTTTGCACCAGTTATATTTTTTAATCAAGTTACGGTACTGTTGTGTACCCCAACTTTAAATGACTTTGGGATGATTAATGAAAAAAGGGACCAGATTTAAACTTAAATTTAACTTTATGATGACTCCCAACAGTATTTATTTGTTCAGCACATGCAAACAGAACGCACACAAATCAGGTAATTGGCAGTCCTTCATATCCTGTTGCTATTGAGCCACACCTTGCTCATAACCCGCCAGGGGTGCTTCCACATTTTCCCAAAGAAAACAATTAAAGCATGTAAACATTCATATATTATACTTTATATATTTAAAAATATGATCCAAACACACCCATAAATCGTGTATTTACAATTAAAACATAAAATCATACAAATCCAATACATTTCTCCCTTTTCTTATTTAGTCTCACTATTTCTATCTTGTTCCAGCACAGTTGAAGTGGAGCACCCATGATTTGGTTGTGCATGTACAATTAGCACCTAAAATACCCAAGCAAGTCCTTGATATAACTTAAACTTGGTCTCTTCCAAGAAATTGTGTCTTCTGCTGCTATAAATGAGATATGGCTACAGATGTTATAGATGTTTGGCTATAGAAGTTTAGGACAGGGTCGTATGTCTATTGTCACGGTGCGGCATGGCACACCGTGGAAGGAGTGGGGAAGGAGGACCCAGGCGCGGTGCTCTATGTATAGGCAGTGTTTATTTACAAGGTGAAAAACAACGTAACAATAACTCCCCGTATTTTCCCAGACTCCCGTGTCGTGTCTCCCGTGAATAGTCCGTGTGCTCTCTGCTCCCGTGTCAGCACCCCCCGGTGCTCGCTGCTCTCCGTGCCCTCCACGCTCTTCCTGCGGGAAACAATAACGGCAGCTGTCAGGACACTCAGATCGGCAGGCATATACTTTCAGACTTAGCTTAGACAGGGTGACTAACGTGGCGTCTCATGCAATGATCCCGCGTCGGTGGGAGCTCCAAGACTCTCTTAAGTAGCTCCCCCGACGAGGCCTGATCAGCAGCAGGTGTGTGGCTTCGGGTGTGGCCAGTCCCCTTGCAGGACCACACCCTCCAGGCCTGACGCCGCCTATAAACGGGTGCTCAGCCACACACACATATATACACACACAAGCACAGAGAAGGGAAGCAACACCAAAATACATATAATAATGATAATAATAATATAATTCATAACTGCTCAGAGATCCTGGGTCGCCCAGTCCCAGGACCCTGACATCTATGCTTCCCAAACTAGAATACACTTACATAACTAGTGAATATTTTCAAGGTTTCAGTTTTTCTTAAGTATAAGATCTTCACTTCAACTTGTCATATATGTTTGTTTGTTTTTTTACATGATTGAAGAAATGAAACGTGTTTTATAAATGAGAAACTTAATTCTGAAGCATAGTAAAAAGTTTTCTACCTTCATTTTCACTCTGACCTCTGTGCAATTGAAATTTCACCCTTTTCCAGTGTGGGAAGTAGTAGATATGAATAGAAGGTGATGACTTTCATTCCATCCTTTCATGAGAACAAGAATTGTACTCCAAACACAAAGAGCAGGTAGCTCTTTCTGTTTTTATACTCTCTGACAATTCAAATGAGAACATCTGCTGGCGGAATCAAACCGAACCGGAACAATCTCCTTAACCTTTCAGCTTAGACAGCAGCAGAAATCAGGGATTGAAATGAAGACCAGCTTATTTTTTCTCTGTTTTATTGTGAGCAGTGTGGTAAACAGAGAGTGCGAACAGCGCACAAATGGAGAGAGCTCTGCTGATTCACAGTATTACCTTGAGGAAGGCCTCTCACAAAGCTGTGTACAGAGTGTTCAACAAATAAAAAGAAAACTAAAACTATAAAAGACAAGAACAATTTGCTTTGCCTTCAGCAATTAATCCATTATGAATGCATACACGGGGGCACACTCTGAGCTCAAACAATAGAGCTGTATTTCATCAAAGACCATTGGAGACATTTGCATTGGAGCTGTAGGCAACGTTCGCTTTTTTTCTGTTTCTGGATATCCCCTGGAGCCTTTTTAATTTTTTCAATTTATTATGCATATTTACTCCATTTGTGAGGAATGGTTTTGTACAAGAAGAAACATTTGTATGGTTTATGGAATGAACCAGAGTTCAGGAGTTTAAACACCAGTGATGAGAGTACAATACACTCTTTAAGTTGTGGGTCCACACCTCAGTACTAGCAGACATCGGCATTCGGCCTGCTTTCATCTCGCTTCTTGGCTCTTCCTGTTTCCCTTAGCAAAACCTTTTCTCTGACCTAAAATTGTTGTTACCGGGTCATGTGCAGGAGATACTAAAGCAGCTTCTTTTCCGCTAATACTTGTTCCACACTGCAGTTCATGAAAAAGTCATGTACTTATTCAAGTTTTAAGTCATTTCCCCGTGCTGTTGAGATTCCCCGGCAGCGACTATAACTAATACTTGAAACTACCTGAAGCAATTAAAATGCATTTGCTGGCTCTCAGTATTAACAGCCATGACAACACAGACTATGCTGTTGAAACTGCATTTTGTTTTTTGAGTCACATGTTTTTAAATCATAGTCTGACTCCAAATGCACAATCATAACCTTTCAACCATTTGCTTTTCTTTTAGGTGGTGTACAAGAACAACGACTTTAAGCTGGAGCTGTCACGGCTGGCCATCGAGCGTGACCCGAAAATCACCCTGAATGGTGACCTGGTGTTCCGCTGTGAGGATGTAGCAGCCCTGGATCCTGTAACTTTTGAGACCCCCGAGTCCTACATCTCTCTGCCAAAGTGGAACACCAAGAAGACGGGCTCTATCTCTTTTGACTTCCGGACCACAGAGCCCAGCGGCCTTCTGTTATTCAGCCACGGACGGCCTCAGGGGCCTAAAGAGCAGAAGCCTGGTAGGGAGCTGAAGACTGATTACTTTGCCATGGAGCTTCTGGAGGGGTATTTGTACCTGCTGATTGATATGGGCTCCGGAAAAACAAAGCTCAAGGCCAGCAACAAGAAGGTCAACGATGGGGAATGGTGCCATGTGGATTTCCAAAGAGAAGGAAGGAAAGGTGAGGAGTGCTTTAAAACTGGGTTAGTCACTTTTTTATGTTGCATGCGATTTAAGTGCATGTGAACGGCTCACTGGATTAGGAAGACAGAAATATAGACTCTGCACGGAAAAGGGGACAGAACTGACTTTGTCATAGTCTAATACTGTTTTGTCCTTCATGACAATTCAATCATGTTGGAAGCAGAGTAGTGATTGCATATACTAACAGTATATCTATTTTTAAAAACTGTGTGATGTCTTTAAATTCCTCTGCCTTCTGGGGGTGCAAACAGGAGCATCTGTATGCTTGAGTGGGCATTGTCTGATGAATGATCTGTAGGTGGGAAAGAACCTTGGACATTATATCTCCCTCAATTGTTGCCTTATAATGAGGAAGCGTGTGAATGCGTGCGTGCATACGTGTGTGTGTGAGTGTGTATGCACGCATGGGATCTCACTGCTGCTCCTCCTGTAATTGGCTTTTAATAGAAAATTAAGATGGAGTCGTTAATCACCGAAAGAGAGAGGGCCTTTTGTTTCACCCACTCCCTGCTGCATTCTGCTTCCCTTCTCCTCCATTTAGCCTATTATAGACACATTAGACACACACACGCATATGGATGCACACTCTACTGTCATCTATTCTTTCTGTGGCGTGTATGTCCTTCTGTCTCCGTCTGTCCCTGTTCTGTTTCCCTAAATTAGCCACCTACTGCCCCTCCCACTATTCCGCTCACTCACATTTACGTATATAGACTATACACATTTTCAGTCCTGACCATCTGAATCACTTTAGTCAAGCACTAAATACAAGATGCATGCTCAGTCATGCACAGATAAGCTGGACCTATATTCATTCATGTAGCTGCAGTTAGGGTGATGTATCCAGGTGCCAGTAACATCAGATTCAAAAGTTAACATCTTGCTGCTTGTTTCTTCTTTCTTTCTGTATTTTAGGATCAATCTCAGTCAACAGCCGCAGCATGCCCTTCAGCTCCCCAGAGGGCAGTGAAATCCTGGACCTGGACACTGATATGTACTTGGGCGGGCTGCCCGAATCTAAGTCAGATCTCATCCTGCCGCCAGAAGTTTGGACAGCGCTCCTTAACTACGGCTACGTAGGCTGCGTCCGTGACCTATTCATCGATGGCAAGAGCCGGGATGTCCGCCGGCTGGCTGAGATCCAGAGTGCCCTGGGTGTCAGCAGTTTCTGCACCCGTGAGCTACAGAAACGCTGCAGCAGTGCCCCTTGTGGCAACGGAGGTCTTTGCAAAGAGGGCTGGAACCGGTACATTTGTGATTGCACTGGCACCGGATACCTTGGTACCAACTGTGAGATAGGTAAGAAGGGCCAAGAGTGAAGCTTCTTTGACCACTTAAGGATTAATTATAGAATCTGAATTCATTGTATATAATTGAATACTGACTATGATAAATATAATTGTTTTGGCTACACTCCAGAAAAGAAATGAAATGCTTTTTTATCGCATTAAAAGCAGGACAAACATATACACACAAGCAAAGATATTCCTTTATATGAGGCCCCATGCACTGCAGTAAGAATGAAAAGGAAATCATGAGAGTCCCAACACCAAACAACGAAAAGTTTCTGTTAAGTTAATGTGCTGACACATACGACAGCATTCTTCCTTGTATTGTAACCAACAAGGAGCTGTGTGTGCACCAAATGCCACCTGAGACTTGCTTGCATTCAGCCCACTGGCTGAAGTGCTGGGATGTTGGCAGGAGTGCGACAGAGCAGCCAGGCCTCCTGCCGCCATCTGTGTCAGTCACACACACACGAGTGGCCTTTGCACCACAGCGAGGCAGGGTGAGCTCGTCAAACAACACCACGTCCTTCTGATTCATCCCAATTAGGTGCAGACACCTCAGCCTGCGGTTTGTCTTAGCTTGTCTGAGGGGGTGAGTGAGCCATGACGGAATGGAATTTTGAGGGACAAGGAGGGTAATGAGGGAAGGAGAAATTGGATTCAAGTCAGGACAGTCAGGGTATAGGATGAAATATCCTTATTTTGA
The DNA here is from genome assembly GCF_041146795.1 of Maylandia zebra. NCBI lineage: Eukaryota > Metazoa > Chordata > Actinopteri > Cichliformes > Cichlidae > Maylandia > Maylandia zebra. Next base: position 47,955,627 of record NC_135169.1, read on the forward strand.
AGGGTGATAATTTTAACAATTTACTATTTGGTTCCTCGGATGACAAGCGTGGTTTAAGTGATGTTCTTCTGCCATCTTGTGGATTTTTGTATTATTGCAGGCACACTTCTGTAATACCCAGCTAGATACACCTGTGTATATAAACTGAGTTCACAGATTAGCTGAATGACAGGAGAATCTGTGATATTGATTTGACAGGGACAGGGCCCTGCAGGTTGTAGTGATGGTGATTATGCAATAATGAATGGTCTCTTTTAGCCGTTCACTGTTTTGATAAAATAATGCAGCGTCATCACATTTTTATACAAGTGGGACTTTTGTCAAAGTACACACAGTGTGTTGTGTAGGATTTGCGAATCTGATGTGCTCTCTTGAAATAGCAGCATTTTAAGCGATTGCTGGCCTGTAGGAGGGATTTTTCTGCATCTTTTAACATCGTGTTTTTGTACACTCTAAAATCTAAATGCTTGAAGCACCCTGTGAAAGTGACTCATGTTAGCCTGTGGTGACACATATCGACCCACGCTCCAAGATAAGAGCACTCCTCTGGAACTGTCAATCTCCAACAGCGGTCTATTTATGGCAGCAGCGATGTTAGAGAAAGTAACCACACTTCAATGTAGTGTGAACATGAAGACCGTGTTACAGCACGGACTGAGTTTTGTTTTTCTAAGCTTGGCAAGCATCTGATGTTTTTGTTAAGTCCTTTTTTTGTGGTTTCCTGTTCTTCTTGTATTAATACACTACACTTTAAAATTGTCAGCGTTTTCTTGAAATGTGGGTTCTTGTAAACAAATGTAAACATAATTATGAGATAATTATTTATCCATCCATATTTTTTATCCCCTTATCAGGGGGCTGGGTCACAGAAGCCCAGACCTCCCTAAGGCGTTCCTAGGCCATCCGATAGATCTAATTTAAGCAAATGTTATACATATTTAACAAATCCATTGTAAATGATAAGGTGTGCTAAAAGTGTACACACAGAAAAAGACATTCAGAAGATGTGCGCATTGATTATTTCTATGAAATTGTTAAATTTGAATGTCTGAGAGGTGTAACAAGATTTATATCCCCTTTTGTTTTGGTGTGACGTTTTCAGACATACATGGCTTTGATCTTGATTCATGCCGAATTTTCCCTTGATCCTATGCTGTTGATATGGCGTCCAAATACACGTCTTGTCTAAATCCTGTTTGAATTAGAGCTGTCGTCTTTGGAGAAAGCGGGACGTGAGTGATTGAAAGATTTTTCAACTGTAATTAAGCTTACGTGGATTATCACAGCTACTTTAAACTTAGCTGTGATACCGGCCCGACCTTTGTTCGGGAGACACCGTTCCCTCGATTGTTACTCGTTGCTTACTTCATCCTCTTCATCGCCCCTTTGCAGAGGCGACGGTGCTGAGTTACGACGGCAGCATGTACCTGAAGATCATCATGCCGGTCACCATGCACACGGAGGCCGAAGACGTGGCGCTGCGCTTCATGTCTCAGCGAGCGTACGGCCTGCTCATGGCCACCACCTCCAAGGAGTCAGCGGACACCCTGCGACTGGAGCTGGACGGAGGCCGCGTCAAGCTCACCGTTAACCTCGGTAGGCCCCCGTGATTCATTGTGGATGTCCCCGCTAACCTTTCCCTTGCCTCCTTCCCTGTCTCCTCACACTCACTTTGTATTTCAGCATTGTATGCCTTTGTACTCAGAATAATGGTTTGACATTTTGAGTTTCACAGCATGATTTTTTTTTTTATAACATTGTCAGGTAGTTGGCTGGGGAAAAGTTTCTGAACACGTCCCTCTGTTACATCAGTAGGTTCTGGCCGTTACCTAATGTTTTTAACTGCCAACAGTGCTAAAGAGCTATTTATGTGAGAAAACTGAGGAACAAAGAGAAACTTATCCCTTACCAACTGCTAACTGTGAGAAAATGAGACAAAGTCAAAATGTAAAACTAGCTCCAGAACGCAGTCATTGCAGCCTCTGTAGGGAGACACCCTGCAGTAACTTCTCTTCAATATGCTTCGACCCCTGCCCCCACTTCCTCTGCATTCATCCCCTTCTTCTTGTACTCTGTGAAGCCCCATGGCTCCTCATCCTGGTAAAAAAGCTCCATCTCTAACAATATCACTGCCTTGACCCTGAGCCCTTGAAGGTTGCTCTTAAAGCTTCAGGGTGGGCTTGCCTCTGTCTTGCGCTTCCTAATGGTTCTTGCGTTATACCGGAGCTCTACCAAAGCTTCCCTGGTGCTGCGAGTAGGCAGGAGTCTTTTTCATAGGCCCATGTGCTGAAAGGGAGGTTTGAGGATGTGAAGCAGCCTGAGTGTTAATAGGAGAAGCTCCGTGATTTTGTAAGCTAGATGGAATCTTAGGAAGGGGATATGAATCCCCTCTAATAATGCTTCCTATTGACTTATTAAAATTTCATTGCAATGAATACCATTGCTCTGGGGAAGATGGTATGACCTTCCAGCTCTAGATACTTTAAATCTGTCCTGACCCTTTGAAGGACCACACTGTCAGCAGTGAACCAGGAGGAGCATGACAGAGGTGCACTCTGGAATATTAGAGTTTAAGCCACCTTAGAGACATGAATGGGGACAGTGGGATAAATGAAGGAGGCCATTCCCCTCTCTTTCCTCTTTCTATCTTTTTTCTCCTTCACACTCTCACTTTTTTCCATCAGTCATAAAACCCCTCCTGGCCAGGACACAAAAGATGGAACTTTTCATCCCTTCAATGGCCTGTATGTCTGCGGCCCTCGGATCAAACAGTCAGAGACCAGCTCACAGCTGTAGCTGTCGGGGCATACACAGCTGAACTTAATGTACCTAGGGCCACATCTTAACCTCTCAGCTATGCCCCCACACTTAAAGCTAATCCTCAAGAGAATTTCTATACCAGCCCCTTTTCCTTCCTTTCTTACCGGCTTTTAAATGAAACTCAGCTTAGCTATGCTAATGATTTCCACTGCTCTTTTGCAAGAAAATTAATTAACAACTAAAGTGAAACAAGTCAGAAGGGAATCCTTCTGATCTGTTAAGGCCTTAATCCTTGTTAAGATAATTAAAATCCTGGTAATTAATCACTAGGAACTGCTATAATTGGGCAGATGTAGTCCTAATGATATCTTTAATGATAGAGAGTGACGGTAACATGTTCAGCCTGCGATGTGTAGGCCAGATGACGGCTGGCATGTTTTACCTAATGCCATAAATATTGTATTTATTGATTCTCGAATGAGTAATTCATGATTAGACCTCCTCTACAAAATGCTTTACACTGTTTACAATCATGAATGTCGCTTTTGTCCTGAATTAAACGTATTCGGAAAACATCAGTCGATGCTCGTGGCCCCTAAAAGCATTTTAATATCATTGTGTTTGTATGACCTCCAAATCTCTACAGAGTGATCCTGGTTCCTGGCTGTTTGTGTCCACTATTCTGTAGCGGTTGACAGCTCGAGACCACAACCCAGCCACTCTGCCACATGCACACGTAGATCATAACATATCAGCGTGTGACAGGTAGAGTGTACTAGTTCCTGTCAAAGAAATCCCTAGCTCCATTTAGAGTCGAGTCAAAGGTCCGTTTACGCTGAAGAGTCACATTGAGTTTCTTGGGCATTTACGGACACTTTGCATGATTTTAACTGAGCTTTTCTGTGCTTTAAGCCACAAGATCATATTTTTAAACCTTTTAAAATGATGAAACACTTTTTACGGCATTTTCCTCGCACCACTTGTAGCAAGTAGCACAAAATATATACAGGCCTATTTCAGTTTCTGTGCACAAGGCATGAGGTGGCTGGGATGTGCAGATCACCTTTTCGTGTCAGTTACTGTCGGGTTTGTCGAACCCAAAGTGCTGTAGAAGGCAAGTGAATCTCAAATTACCAGGAAAGGCAGCTGACGTTACAGTTGCGTGGTGCGACGTCTGCTGTAATGACGGTATTGCAGCGTTTATGTCCACAGTGTGAGGAGAATGGATCAGTTAGATAGTACTCAAACCATTTTTTTCAAACCGCGTGATTATAACCAGCACATTTAGACCATTTCTAAACAGTTTTCTAAAGGATGTTTTTTTTATTATTATTATTATGAGGAAAAAAAATCACAATAAGCAGTGGAAGAGATAAAAAGGCCATTAAGAGATTGTGCTTAATAGGAACCAAGTGAGTCCAAGCACAGAATTTACTTTAGTTTTCCTTATAATCACAAAGTAGTCTTATTAGGTATTCAGTGTCAGCAGTAGACCACTTTGTATAGTTTATTTTCATATTTGTAATACATAGATCTTATTTTGCAAGTCTGCCTTCTACTGTGCTTTGGGAGGATTGGGTGGAGCAAGGCGAAGGAAGGTTGATGGGATTGATGAAGGGAAAGGGTGATCCTGACTCAGAGCCTGTCCCCGGATGGTGGCCCCAGAGCAAAGTTTGGTTGTCTGCAGAATGTACCTTGAAGGATGTAAAAATGTCTTTTTTTTCTCTTTTATCCAATCTCTTCTTTCTATCCTTTTTCCTCCTTTTCTTTTTATTTGATCTCACCATTTCGCTCTCTCTCCCGCCAGATTGTATCAGGATAGACTGTAGCCTCAGTAAGTGGTTCTATCCATTTTTCTGACTAAAATGTATCTGTCTTTTTCATCCTGACTCTGTGCCGTGGCGCTTTCTGCTCTCTTCTGTCCACATGATTTGTTTCCCTCCGCTCATTACCCGTGTCTCTGCTCCCATATTTTCTTAGTTTTGAAAACACAACTTTTAATTTTTTCCCATCATTCAGCTTTTTTCTCCCGCCTCTATTGTATGTCTGTCCCTTTTTTTTAAATTACCTGATCTGTGTTTTTCTTATTTCCTTTTGTCACTTTAATTTCCCCTTTTCTCACATAGATTTAATTAATGTTTCACTTGCGTAATTATTAGAATTTTCCATCCCACAACCTTTCTCATTTGTCTACTCTCAGCTATGAAATTATTTCATTGCCTTCCTCCTGCTTATTCCCCATTCTAGTCATTTTCCTGTCAACCTTTTCCACAAACACATTCAGAAAAGGGCAGCTTGACACTCCCCTGTTGGATGTCCCTATTTTCTATTATGCGACGCTGAGTTTGGGCTCCACATGGCTGCACACACAGGTGTTGCTTGTTTTCTTTGTGGGGGGGGGAACTGTAGTTTTGTCCCCCCCCCCTTCAAAGCTAATTGCTTATCCACTGAGAGATGGCACCACCTGGTGTGTGCTTGTTTTCCGAGCAAGCTAATGTTTTTCTGCCTCATGCTGACAAAATGATAGCAAACTGTTATTTCTATCACGGTCACTGACAATTGAACAACTAGCCCACAGGTAAGTGCTGCCAGCAGTGGTGACAAAGTAGAGAAAACCTCTTGTTTGCCAATGATTGCATGTGTGTGGGTGTGTTTCTCAGTTTCGATGAAGTATTTGTGAAGGGGGAAAGGTTGGGGCATGACTTTGATCTGTGTCTAACAACAACAGCTGAGAAGGTACCAATTAATAAATCACTTCTGTTTTCTTTTGTGTATGTTTAGAGAATTGGGCATTAATTAATTTTCTACTTCGTTATTGCAGCCAGATTAATCACATTTGTCGTTACACTATGTCACTCACATCACTGCACCTAAAAGCTATTCATACAAAACTACAATGCAAAAACCTCATGAGCTTCCATCGGGTTTCGAAGTGGCCTTAGTGTATGTCGAATTATGTCCCTAAATATGTGGAAGAGACACCAGAAGAGGAAACATTTCAATTATGCTTAAAAGAGCACAATACCCTGGATTAACCACTAGATGTCAGACTAACACAAGGGTTTAGCTCGATTAAAGACTGACATACGCTTTGTTCCAACATAGCGTTCAAACATTTCACTGTGAACCTGTTTAAAACTGAACAACTTCCGTACTGAAAGCTGTGGCATCAGAGGTTCTGTATGCTTTATTGTTAAAGCTCAAAAGAAGCTGTTGAGTTTAAATATTGATTTTCTTACGCATTCTTTCTACTTAAGTAGTAATTTGTTGCAGACTTGGAATTCAGTGGTTTTGCAGGGAATATTTTATTTAACCTTTCTTTGTTTCTTTGCATGACTGATCTTGTCTGGTAATTTCCTTTTTTATGGGTAGGACTTCTCTCGGTCACACAACAGTGTGTGAGAGTTTCAAGTATATACAGTAAGTGTAACTGGATGAGAGCGAGGGACTGTGTGTGTGTGTGTGTGTGTGTGTGTGTGTGTGTGTGTGTGTGTGTGTGTGTGTGTGTGTGTGTGTGTGAGAGAGAGAGAGAGAGAAAGAGAGAGAGAGAGAGGAAGAGAAAAAGCAGTGAGGGAACAAATCAGGCAGAACTACAGACAACAATTTATTCAGTACCATGACATCTCCTGGTCGATATCGCCTCCCGAGTCCTACAAAAGCTTAAGCCTTGAATTTTAGTAAGAAAGTCAGGATTACCGAAGTGTCTGCTGGTTGGTCCACAAAGAAAGTAGCCAGCAGAACAAAGATTTTGCAGGCTGAGCATTCATTTTACATTGTAACCATAACGAAGATTCATGTATCCTCTCCTGGACACTCTGGGCAGGCCATCCGTCATGGGGCTAACACATACAGTAGAGACAGACAACCATTCACAGCCATATTATAGTCGCTAATTATTCTATCCCCATTCGTCTCTTTGGAATGTGGGATGAAGAGTATCTGGGAGAACCTGCACAGACACAGAGAGAACATGGAAAATCTACAAAGAAAGGCCTTGATTCCCACTCAGGACCTTCTTACTGTGACACTGAAACAGGGCTAACCACCACACCACCATGCAGTTAATTATGACATTAAGATATATATTCACAAGTATTTGGTAGTACCCACAAATAATGCATTTAATGGACTGCACTGTTATTGACCCGCTTTTATGTCTGGACTTTGGGCTGCCTAGTTTTGAAAGATCGGCTTTGTGTTTTATTGCAGCGTAGCTCAGTTGACTTAATGTGTCTAGATATGATACAGAGCATAGCTGTAGCCCTCAGCTCTGTCCAGGTCAGGTTGTCAAGCTGATGATATCGGTTTGGAGGGTGGCCTTTCAGCCTCCAGCAGCACCTTCTCTTAGCGAGAGATGAGATGCGATTTGGCATGACATATGGCCAGCATGTGGGGTGTGAGAACTCCGTCTGCTAATGCCATAGCCTTTGCCCCATCCATCTGAAAGTGCTCACTTCAGCATAGACTGAAACGCCCAGTGTGTAGGAGACATTACAAATAACTGTTCATTAGGCAGGACTGAAAAATACAGGGTGTAGAAATCATCACAAGACTAAATGGACCTTTTAGGCTTTGTAACAAATTCATTCACTAGTTATGCACATTTGTCATTTTCCAAAAGAACATTTCAAAATAATCAAAAAGCAGCTTTAGAAGAGTTAGCAATGAAATATTGGTCAGAATGGAGAGTTGGTTAAAAAGCTGCAGTTTTATCTTAATATGCACACTTTATCCTCTCGAACATAACATTTATTTTAATGGGAAACACTTCCCCAATTCACTGCTAGCGTACTGTCGCCATACTGATATGGTAGTGAGGTCAGTGTATGTACAAGTAATTTCTCAGACTTGAGAGTTCAGCCTACATGCTGTCGTGAACACTGTTTTTTGTTTTTTTTCTCTTAGATCTGTATGCTGTGAAGTAGATCTTCCTTAATGTTGTAATCTCAGCAGCCAATCAGGAGACAGCTGGCTTAAAGTGCTTTAAAGGGTGAATAACTAAAATGGCTCATGGTTGAACTGAGGTGCCGCACCAAGGCTCAATATGAGATAAAGAATGATCTCTTTTGACTGTAGCGTGCAAAGCCACTCTAGCAGAATCCAAGAATAGTAATATGGAGCTGGAAATAAGCTTAATAAGTCCACTCTCATGTGAAACCTTTTCTTTTATCACTTGTGTCTTGGGGAAACATAACATTTGCCATCTGTTAACACAGCCTAAGCTCAACTTATTTTTATAAGCAACCCCCCCTTAAAAAAAAAAAGTCATTTTCAAGGTAATACTTAACTAAAATGGACCTTGTATGGTTTTAACCTTGGACATTACATTTTCTTTTGCATTCTTTCTGCCATGACACACCTTTATGTAATGTTTTCCTTATAAAGAAGCATGAGACACATGCGCAGTTGATGAATCCAATAGTAATTCTATGTGCTCGCTTATTTTTGTGCAGCATGCAGGAAGATTTCACCACTATTTTCTGATAGTGGTAGCAGTATTTTAACTGCTTACTGATCAGCTGCACATGCAGTATCCAGGTTATATTACCAGCGTGACCTGATTTCTCCAAATGTCCTGGTTTCTCAGTTGAATGTACTCATGTTGACTTTGGTTTTTATCTGTTTGAACTCACTTGGAGCAGAATATATATGCAGAATATAATATGAAAGAATGCAAGAGGAGCTATATAATGTTATCAGCACTGTAAATTACAATCGACACAAAGTCGTAAGTGTTTGTACGACTACTATTCAGTACCATTGCTTAGTATGCTATTTATTATGTCCACACTCTCTTTATAACATCCACACAATTAAATACTTCTAATGAAACACTGGAATAAAGTGAGTGATTGTACAATATATCCAATAAGAAACTGGATGTGATCCACAATGGAGGAATGAAAGAATAATTCCTCCCTCCACACACACCTGAATTAAAACACATTCTGTGCTTCATCAGTGTTATGTGCAGCCTTGGCTACTGAATTAAATAGCAAAGTTGAAGAGACCTGCAACCATTTTTCCTGCAGATACAATGTATATATACAGTGGGGCAAAAAAGTATTTAGTCAGCCACCGATTGTGCAAGTTCCCCCACCTAAAATGATGACAGAGGTCAGTAATTTGCACCAGAGGTACACTTCAACTGTGAGAGACAGAATGTGAAAAAAAAAATCCATGAATCCACATGGTAGGATTTGTAAAGAATTTATTCGTAAATCAGGGTGGAAAATAAGTATTTGGTCAATAACAAAATACAACTCAATACTTTGTAACATAACCTTTGTTGGCAATAACAGAGGTCAAACGTTTACTATAGGTCTTTACCAGGTTTGCACACACAGTAGCTGGTATTTTGGCCCATTCCTCCATGCAGATCTTCTCGGGAGCAGTGATGTTTTGAGGCTGTCGCCGAGCAACACGGACTTTCAACTCCCGCCACAGATTTTCTATGGGGTTGAGGTCTGGAGACTGGCTAGGCCACTCCAGGACTTTCAAATGCTTCTTACGGAGCCACTCCTTTGTTGCCCGGGCGGTGTGTTTTGGATCATTGTCATGTTGGAAGACCCAGCCTCGTTTCATCTTCAAAGTTCTCACTGATGGAAGGAGGTTTTGGCTCAAAATCTCACGATACATGGCCCCATTCATTCTGTCCTTAACACGGATCAGTCGTCCTGTCCCCTTGGCAGAAAAACAGCCCCATAGCATGATGTTTCCACCCCCATGCTTCACAGTAGGTATGGTGTTCTTGGGATGCAACTCAGTATTCTTCGTCCTCCAAACACGACGAGTTGAGTTTATACCAAAAAGTTCTACTTTGGTTTCATCTGACCACATGACATTCTCCCAATCCTCTGCTCTATCATCCATGTGCTCTCTGGCAAACTTCAGACGGGCCTGGACATGCACTGGCTTCAGCAGCGGAACATGTCTGGCACTGCGGGATTTGATTCCCTGCCGTTGTAGTGTGTTACTGATGGTGACCTTTGTTACTTTGGTCCCAGCTCTCTGCAGGTCATTCACCAGGTCCCCCCGTGTGGTTCTGGGATCTTTGCTCACCGTTCTCATGATCATTTTGACCCCACGGGATGAGATCTTGCGTGGAGCCCCAGATCGAGGGAGATTATCAGTGGTCTTGTATGTCTTCCATTTTCTGATGATTGCTCCCACAGTTGATTTTTTCACACCAAGCTGCTTGCCTATTGTAGATTCACTCTTCCCAGTCTGGTGCAGGTCTACAATACTTTTCCTGGTGTCCTTCGAAAGCTCTTTGGTCTTGGCCATGGCGGCGTTTGGAGTCTGACTGTTTGAGGCTGTGGACAGGTGTCTTTTATACAGATGATGAGTTCAAACAGGTGCCATTCATACAGGTAACGAGTGGGGGACAGAAAAGCTTCTTACAGAAGACGTTACAGGTCTGTGAGAGCCAGAGATTTTCCTTGTTTGAGGTGACCAAATACTTATTTTCCACCCTGATTTACGAATAAATTCTTTACAAATCCTACCATGTGGATTCATGGATTTTTTTTTCACATTCTGTCTCTCACAGTTGAAGTGTACCTCTGGTGCAAATTACTGACCTCTGTCATCATTTTAAGTGGGGGAACTTGCACAATCGGTGGCTGACTAAATACTTTTTTGCCCCACTGTATATAACTTGATCCGCTCAAGAGTTGGCAGTTCATCTTGTAATCAGAAAGTTGCCAGTTTGAGCCCCGGCTTGGACAGTCTTGGTCGTTGTGTCCTTGGGCAAGACACTTCACCTACTGCCTACTGGTGTTGGCCAGAGGGGCCGATGGCACGATAAGGCAGCCTCGCTTCTGTCAGTCTGCCCCAGGGCAGCTGTGGCCTCCACCAGTGTGTGAATGTGAGAGTGAATGACTAGTGGAATTGTAAAGTGCTTTGAGGGTCTCAAAAAGCGCTATATAAATGCAATTCATTATATTCATATATATATATATATATATATATATATATATATATATATATATATATATATATATATATATATATATATATATATTCAGGTGTCATGACAACTGAAAATCTGAATAGGTAGTTTGTTCAGTCTAAATTGTAGCAAATTGGGTTCTTATCTACCTCCCCTGCTTGGTCTCACTTGCCTCCGAGCAGATGGCTTTCTCTTATTTTCTCAGTGAATCACAAATATTGAATTTGAATGAGTTTCCAATCGCTCACTTAAATCATGAGTCACCATGTCTTGTCTGAGCCAAGTAGATGTTAAAGATGGAGTTGCAGTAGGCACTAAAAGTTGCCGTCAGCATTCGCAACATCCTACAGTTTGGAAAGTTGGAGCATGTATCAGAGAGAGACTGAATAAATTTTGTTTTGGAAATGCTTGGATTGGGATTTGATTTTTAAAGGCAATTTAATGCTCCAATGGAGGATGGCTCTTTTTTCTTTTATTTAATGTTCATTGTATCTTCCAAAACTCCAGGCCAAGTGTGATGCAATGAGCCAATGAGAGAAGGTTTATTAACATAATGCCTCTGGTGCACCCTCAGGGATTGGTGCATAATTTAATATAAGCAGACTTGTGTTAAAATCAGTCATCTCGCTCAGTAAAGGACAACTGAAATGAATCTTGCATTTTTCCAGTAGTTAACACATTTGAATAAAATTAGCAGTCGTCACTGTGGAATTGGTGAAAATGCTGAACACCAGCAAAAAAACAAATGCATTAAATATATGCAGCCCTCCTAGCATTTGCGTAGGAAAAAAAAAGTGTGGTGTCACACACAAAACAGCCTGTTAAAAACTACACATAAATATCTCTGTGCAACTCTGTTTCATTTTAAAATATTTTCTCACATTTAGCTCTTTGCTTGTTTTAATGGAAACAAACCAAATGCCTCTTTAAATGTTAAACAGGCATGACTTAATAAAGAAGTTCTTTGAAGCCTTTATAAACATCAAAGGAATAAGCAATCAGAACATTTTCTAACTGAAACTGCAATGGAATGTACTAATGTGTTTGTGTGGAAACATGGCAGCATAATAAATTGTATGTGTACGCAGCTGTCTGCTAATTTACATCGGGCTATATGGTAACCTGTGTAATTATATATAGTGCTAAGGCCAGTAGCTATGAATGATTGCAAATGCCAATGATACATAACAAGATAACATAAGGCAATGCTGAAGTTTATACTTGGAAGGTGAAGAACCAGAGTTGCTGCAGTTTAAACTGAGTGAATGTGGAAGATTTAAAAAGATTCTCGCTGTGCTTTTTCTTATTTACCTCCTCCTTTTCCCTTCTCTAGCTGCTTCCTCTGAATTTAAGAACCTTGTGGCAAAGTTCTCATTGGTCTCATGTCACAAGTCTACACTCTCTACACCAAATCTAACCTCTCAAAAAATTCAGATTTGCAACTTGAGAAAACAGAGAGAGACAGATTCAGTGTCTAGCTTTCCATGTTGAAAACAGTGTGTTTAGGAATACCGTTTTTGCCCTCCTGGTCCACTGAAGAGCTTGTGGAGGTTGTTGGAAAGGAATGTGGGAAGCTTGACTTGCTCATTGACATCTTAAACCTCAGCAGTGTGTGTATTGGATCCTTTTGGTTTCAGGGGATTCATCTTGGCAGCCAAGCGGTTAAGCCATCTTTAGCACTAACAAGTTGTTCTCCACACATATCCAGTCCCACTGCTGTCCGTCACTGATGTCTCACTGTTGTGTTGGAGTTTTGGAGTCTGGACTACGACATACCTTCTCATTCAGTTTTATTGTTTTGCTGAACAAAGTAAGAAAAGTATGTTTTAGTGTTGTTTTAAAGGGATTGGGACTTTTACATATGAACAAAAGTAGCAGCAATTTCACAGGTAAGGAGAGAATGATTGGCCTCCCCATAAAAATTTCCCATTTCCCAAGTGCTCTTTAAACAGAGCAAGGAATTTTTAAGACATCTTTTTCCAAATGTCTTTGCTTAATTTGGATTTATATCTTATTTTACTTTGCACACAGAAACAAAATCATTTCACAACACAATAATTTCAGCTGACAAAAATATGTCAACTGAATTATCCCAGCCCATTCATTTTGGCTAATATCCGAAGCTCTTTCGGATTTGTAGGTCTTCTGGTATGGACCTTAAGTTCACCCCAAAGTTTTTTCAGTGGAACTCAAGTTAAATGTTTATGCAGGCCAGTCTTTAACATTCAATTTTGGTCTTCTGGAGGTACTTCTTCGCCAAACGTGGCCTGTGTTTTAGCTTGTTGCTGTGTTGGAAGACAAATCAATCATGCAAACCAAGTTTTGCTGCTGACTACTTGAAATTTTCTTTTAAAATCTTCATACATCCTTGTTTCTTCATGATTCCTTCCACGTTGATGAGATTCCCAGTTCCAGATGCCTAAGCATTATAAGATAATGCTCCCACCACCATGCCTCACTGTGGATATCACTGTGGTGTTCTTTGGGTTGTATGCTTCTCCCTTCTTTCTCCAAACATAAGCAGCCTCTCTGTGGCTAAAAAGCTCTAGTTTCATCTCATAAGAGCAAATGATGTGTTTCCAGTATGCAAAAGCTTTATCCAGGTTGTCCTTGGCATGCTTCAGTCTGCGAGCATCTAGAAATTGATTTAGTCAAGTCGGGAATTGTACTCTCAAAGATTCTTTCACTGGTGTCTTGGCAGTGGTGTGGGGGCTTTAGAAACAACTTTCCCTTATTTTCTTTCCAGAGTCTTTAAAATCTTTCACTTCCTACCTCTGCCAGGTCCAACTGCGTAGTTCTCCTGGAATTTCTTAATAATAATTATCACTCCAGTTCATGACACTTAGAAATTCTGCAAATTTTGCGTATTCATCTCCTGTTTTGTGATAAGTTTCAATTTTTTTGGCGCGATGCTTTCTCAAGTGAAAGTTGAAATGAACTTGATTTTACACCTTTGAGCATTAAAACATTAAAGCACATCATTGCCCAGCAGTAGTTTGTGCTGTGGCTCACAAAAAAAGTTCAGTTTTTCAGAGGGTTAACAATATTGACCCTAGTAGTTTTTGCTTTATTCTGAAATAATTCTATGGTGTGCAAATAGAAATTATTTATTATTTCTATTTGAAAACTAGTATGTTTAGAAATCCAATGTTGAGAATCCCCTGCTCTGTTCAAAATGCACTTTAAAAAAGCACAAAAGTTTGACAAAAACTTTAAATTCCATAGTGCTTATAATAATTTTGTTCCTATCTGTATATTTAAAAAAAAAAAATAAAGTATGCAATACTGCAGTTCTCATAAATTTTTAGTGCTTCTGTATAAAAGATAGCTGGTAATCATATGTCGGGATTAGTGATAAGTAATGAAGTAAAAAAATACTTTTCATATCCACATAGGAGTTTCATTTCATTTCAGAATTATGGTAACAGGAAAACAAAAGCAGCTTTCACAACTGATGGGATCCTGCAAATGAAATGGGCCATCGACATTGGCCAATGATTGTGTTAGAATATTTGTTTAAAAAAAATGCATTTTATCAAACCATAGGCATTGCTGAACCACTGAAAAATGTGTGCGCAGGCCTACAGATAACAGTGTTCTTGACTTTGCCACACACAGTATGTGATATTACTGACGGATAGTGCTCCATAAACTGCCACACCTCCCCCAGGATCTTTGTCTTGAGCTGTCTTGTGGCTCCCTCAGTGGCATCACAGTAGTCCAGGTGGTCATTGTGCCTCCTTTCAGCGCTACGAGGCTTTAGTGACAGCCTACATGTTGACTCATTGCGGAGATTCTAATGAGAGAACTGGCACCAACCTGGAGCTGTCGAGACCCATGCTGTCTTACAGGACTGATGGTTGTCCCGTGGGATCAGACCCTCTTACTCCAGCATGTTGGGAAATGCGGTTCAAATCATAAATCAGCATCCCCTACGGGACCTGTGGGGAAGAGAGATGTAAAGAGAGGGAGTTAAAAAAAAATGAGAAGATGACAAGCACTGATAAGAAGCATGCAAAGGAGGGTGAGGATGAAAAGGCAAAGCAAAGAGGCAGGGCGCAGATGGCAGTACGAAAGGGAAGATGGGAGTTGCCTGTCTTTGATGCTCCAGCAGGAGCTCTAAAATTCTAGAGAGGATGGAGAAAAATGTATGATTCATTTCCTGCTTTTTGAAATCAATCAGGTGTCCTCTCAACATCTTCCTGACTCAAACACGTATTCTTGTCCATCTGCAATTCTAGAAACTATCAAGAGAAGGTATTTCATCATTCTAAAGCACCACACCTACAACCCTCCTGCAATGGGGCAAGAACAGTGGGAAGTAAAAAGTGTGTGGTCCCTGATAGCTACCAGTGAACACAAATGCCCTATGAACGAGCAAGCATCACATATTTTTCTTCAACGAAAGGAAAGTAGACACACTCCTGTACAGGCACACACATGGACACAGGCTGCCTTATCTTGGTAATTGGGACGGGGGGTCAGAGCGGCAGGCGTAGATAATCATGGCTGGGGGACATAATCTGTTTGCTGCTCCCCGCCCTGCTTCTTATTTATCTTCTCTCCCTCCCCATCAACACACACACAAACACACACACACACAGTTTTGTAGTCTATACACACACTCAGCCACCTCTCATCTTTTTGTGTGTGTGTAATGCAGCACCATGCATGAGATATTTTGGATGTGGCTGTAGGAGGGCTGTTTTGCTGTTGTGTCAGCATGCAACCATGTACTCAACTGACTACCAGACCCCCCACTTACCACTCCCCAATTCCTTCCATGCACCAACAAAACACATCCCTCCCGATTCCACAGTTCCTAACAAAAAAGTGACTCTGTCCTCGGAGCTCCTGCACACAGGGCGAGTTACTTTATGGAGTTGGGAAATGTAGTTTTGAATCAGAGAAAGGCACATAGAAATATAGGTAGTAGCTGTAACAAAAAAAAATGGGTGGGGGGTGGGGGGGGAGATGAAGAGGAGGATCACGATATAGATGTCTCCTTGTATTTTTATCTCTGTTTTCTGCTTATATCTTTCCATCACAGCCATCTTTGCTGTTAGCAGATGGCTGCCATTTAGATGGCATGCATGCAGACACAAATGCACACACGCATGCACAAAAATACACCCAGCTTTTCATTAGATCTGCAGCGATAGGCCTGCGCTCCTGTGAGTCACAAAATATGATATCTTAAGATAGGAGCCAAATGGCATTATCGTCAAAAGAGGTCTTATCCTGATAACACTGAAGAGCAAAATAAAACCCCTGTCTCTTGCCATAGAAACAATATGAACTTCTGGAGTCTTATGTAACTATTTCTGCTACGAGCCTTTCCTCTTACAGAAACAATATCATGTCCAAATGGATCACTTGCCCCAGTTGAAGAACCCTTGGCCCTCCTGCACACCACATCCCACCAGAGTAGAAACATTGTTTCAGCTTCCATTCCCACATTTTCTATATGTACATAATAGCCATTTAGTAAATGGTGCTTCACCAATGCCTGCAGAGCAGAAGGATATAAGGCTGTCTATCCAAACTCACATGTATAATCTATATAATATTGTGGCTCAGCCAAAATACTCCTTCCAATTTAGACATCGCATAGCTCATTTTTAAACAAGACACTTCTGCATCTGAAAGTCAATGAAGGTAGTTAACACAGTTACCAGTCATGAATCATAAAATGGCACCCCTGGGTTTCCGAATAAGGCGTCATTTGCATAGTATTTACCTCTGTAAATTCAATTTTCACCACATATATGAGACATTTGTGGATAGCAGGGAGCAGATTTTGTGATTCAAATCTAGTAGTGCTGCATTCTGTTGCAAAAAACAAGTATGTAATGTCACTGAAAGCATTTTAAAACCACTGAACAATAATTCAGTTGTTTATGGCCTCATCATACGCTGAGTGGCAAAATGAAATTTCACGAATTATCTTTTTCTTGCGGATTTGCATAATTATTTTACTTTTCTTCTGTGCTTCTATTTTTAAGGTCGCAAAATAATAGATTTTTCAAAATTAGTTATCACCCATGTCTGTGGCCTGCAGTCGTTCGGTTTACATGATTATGTATGCATTGTATATATTTTAACCAAATCCACAGATAATTTAAACAGGACATAATTTAAATCATGTGCCCGTGGCTGTAATTAATAGAACATAGACTGGTGTGTTCAGTACTGCAAGATAAACAAGCAGTGCATAAAAAAATAGCACATCATGAACTATGTACTCAAATCTTTGCTCTGCAAGGCTATTTCCAAGTGTTTTACCTGCCTCGTGCCTTGTTTTATTGACAGATATATGATTACTTAAATTATCTATTTGGATATTTGCTCATTACAATTCTGTGACTATGTTAGTATTTCTCCTGTATATATTTGGTGTGCAAATGTACTCTTTAATCATCTTACACCAACAGCAGTGTAAAATGTGTTTCCCACAAGCCCGCTCTTCATTTCAATTAAACAAGCACACCTGTTCAACTTCAGAAGTCAGCTCGTCAAATTATTTTTTAACAAACTGGATATTTTTCAGACCAAGCGAGCTACAGAAACCTGTAATCAGAAGTATTCAGTTTGCAGAACAATATCATTTCTGCAAGCCACTAATAAAGAGCAATGTTAGTTTTAGCAGATTACTAATAGGTTCAAGACTTTAGCTTTCAACAAAGCAATGACCATATATATATAAATTTTATGTTGATTTTGTAGTGAATTTGCCTCTTACCTGCACTTGGAACACTTTGGGACGAGTGCCAACACTGGAGTCTCTCTAAGTAAAGACTAAAAGGTCTGTTTGCTTTAATACTGCCAAGTTAACTACTTTGGGGAACAGATATTTTATGCAGCGTTTGAAGTTGTGGCACTTTTTCTAAAAACTGCACTACTTCAGTGGGTGTGTAATTTCCCACACTTTATAGTAATTTCACAAATTATCCATACAGCACATTTCCTTACTTTCAAATGGAAATCAGACGGTCATCATGCAGTGCACTGCAAAGCCCACACTGAATTTTTAAAAATGCAATAGATAAAAATGTGACCTGCATAATGCAGAACACTTTTGTTCTGCTCCTCCATCTTTCAAGATGTACTTTTCTTCCTTTATTTTATGTTTTTTAAGGCACTGCTAAATCATTTCTAATGCTGTGGTCTAATAACACTGAGGATCATTTCCCATCACTTTGCACACTGTGTCCTCAAACTTCATTAACATTTCTAATGAACAAGGCATACTTATGAGAGTGGTGGCAGGAAGGGCTGTGGTGTCCTGGAGATGTCCCCCGCAGTCCAGACAGCAGTCGACTTGAGTAATCAAGTGTGAAGGTTGTGGGGAGCAAACAGCCATTAACCTCCCAAACACAAGCCATCATCACAGTCTGCAGAGGACCGAGGGGAGGGGGTGTGTGTGCCTCTATTGGTGTGTGAATGGGAGCAACTGCCAGGGCTGGTGAGCGTTGTATAGAATTGTGTGTCTGTCTTTTATTGCCATTTGATGAATGGACTGGATTGTGCGTGTGTGTCTGTTTGCAAATTTGTGAGTGCACAGCACGTGTCTGCAGGGGTAGAGAGCATTTTGCATGTGTGAACAGATGAGTGTCTACAGCAGTACTCTGAGCGTGTTTGAAGCCTTGACCTCAGCCTGGTCAACAGTCATTTGTTTGTGCCTTGAGACTTATACATATATGCTTAAGCATCCATAGGCATTTGTTCTGATTTGCAGGCGACTCAGGCCATGTATCGCACTCTGTCAGCCTATCCAGCATGATCTCAGTGCACATTATTCCCATATGGCGATAGAGTATGACTGTGCTTGGCATGCTCAGGCCCATGACCGCCTGTTTGACATGCCACTGTGTCGGCTGGTGATGCCATGCTGAACCATCCCATCTGCTCCAGGCTATGCTGGCACAAGGGAGGGCTCATTAGAGGGAAACATGAGGAAAAGTGCACTGAACCTGTGGTTTGGAAATGCATGGCGTCCAAGACCTCCTGAACTACTCCCCCCAAAATGCTTCTCAGAGAAACAAGGGAGTGATGGAGAACCAGGGAGTGTTGGTTTTAAGTAGAGAGTAGAAGAGCAGAGACAGTGGATAAACCAGTTACACAATAGTTCACTTACAGTTGAAGTTGTTGTGTTGTTTTCCTAATGTCAGTTCATTCTGCAGAATAATACTTAAAAATACTGTAACTTGGTTATGTTTCAGGGTCAGTCACAAAAAAATGATTTGTTAAAGACAAGTTTAAATACACATCTTTTCAATAATCACAGGATACTGTATGTGAGTTCCAAGTGTTCCGTTCAGAGTTGGATGGAAACTTTAGCAACAATGTGTCAAATACAATCATGGGAAAATGCTTTCATAGCGTCCTGTGTGAAAAAGTACACACTGCTTACTAAGAATTCAGAAGTTAAATAGGAACCAGGTGCTGCTGATTAATTGCACTTGACTAACTGATCATCACCAAGTGGGAGGATCTCCAAAGAAGCAGAAATCCTTCCAATAAACAGAGCTACATCTCGAACTCTACAGGCCTCATTTTCCATCTTAACATTGCGCCTCAACAAACCACAAACCACGAGACTTCTGAACTTCTGTTCTTTGAATAGACGAGGCCAAAGTGCAGACATTTGGTCGTAATGCGTAGCAGCATGTCCGGTGAAAAGCAAATACAGAGTAACAGCACAGACACCTCATTACAACTGTCAAACACATTGGTGGAGGGGTGATGATTTGGGTTTAAAAGAATAGAATAAAAGGGTTCCAGTTTCCCCAAAGTTCAGACCCTAACCCAGCTGAAAAGCTGTGGAGGACTCTTAAGAGAGCTGTGCATGAATGAATGCCCACAAACCTCAATGAACTGAAGCAACATTGTTAAGAATAGTGAGTCAGGATTTCTCTACAATGAAAGAAAGAAACTTAGATGCAGAAAATTATCACTTCGAATTATTGCTGCTGCAGGTAGTACGAGAAGCTACTGAAACACGGGTTGTATTTAGTTTTTAACAGGACTCTAAATGCTAATTGTAGCTTTGCTGACATAAAACAACTTTGACATTTGCTGTTAAAACTGAATTTGGCTTCAGTACTGATTTGGGGGATAGCTAATATAAGACCAATTACATTAGCATTTCATATTATCGTATGTGATATATGCGTATGGTTCACGTGTGATTACATTTATTTGTGTGCAAGTATATATAATGTTAGGCTGTGAGTGTGGGTTTTAGAACACAGATGTGCAGTATTTATAGGATTTGTTCATTTGAGTGGGAAGTAGGCTTTCAAATGTTTGAACTTAAGAGGCACCATGCTGAGAGGCTCTGTTTAAAGAAGAATCAATATCAAGTCAAGCAGATTCAGGGGAGCTGCAGTTCAGGGGGATGTTTCAAAAGCAGCGAGTTCGGGAGTTTAGGAGTGTATGGAGATTTCTAGGTAGTAAAGTCATTTTGGGGGAAAGACAACACAGTTAAAGGAAAAGGTTTGTTAGAGAGCCAGACAAGTAAGCAAAAGAGTGAGAGAGAGGGGTGGGTGGGTGGAGGAGAGTGGAGATGGGAGTGGGGGTGGTTCCTCTTCATTACCGACAGTAAGGAGCCATGCCAGGAGCACAGATGGCAAAGGAGAGAGGGGACACGGGGTTGGCACTAAACTGCGAAACACTCTAATGCACCGCACACATTGGCACACTCAAACCATCATAAAAAATATGTAAATCTAACAAATAAGTCCTCAAAGCTCAATATGTTTTCCAGATAATTGTGATATAAAGTACAGGTGGATAGACACGAACATTCGCGTACATATCGCCTCCTCCTCGCTTAGGTCACTTTCAAACACACAAACGTGTCATCAAATTATCCCGCGGCGCTCCTGTGCCACATTCTTGGCCAGAAAAAGAGCAATGCTGACACAGCATCCCGGTCATCATCTTCTGTCCACACACATATTCTGCCCTCTCATTGCCTTCGTTCCCCTCACCACCGCCAACGCCATAACCCAAGGCCTGAATTAAAATTTTAACAGTACTTCTTTGAAAATGGGTTGGTCTTACTTTCTTTCATTCTCTTTAACGGTTATCCACCCAAGCTTACACACAGAGATCCCAATCATCCAGTTAGAATACTGTTGTTGTACAGTATGAAAACAGGACAACATGTTTGTGTGTGGGAGATGTAGCTATTGTGCACAGCATGTACCGCTCTCCTCTGCAAGGTTGAACGGAAGCGTAAGCTCTCACCCGCTTCTGCTCACTCCCTCTCTCTCACTCACAAACACTCATACACGCACCTCCCACAAATGTAGGAAGGAAGAAGACCATGTAGTCTCAGTTCACTGCCTACGGTACACCTAAGAAACACCCACCAGCTTCTCATTGTTACAGCTGTAACTACTTTGGTGCACGAAAATCAATCTTTTAACACTAGCAACAAACCTGTACACATGGCTCTATATAGAGAATGAGACATCACAAGGTGAAACTGATCAAGTATACTGATTGATTGCTATTCCTGCACTGGCTAAACCAAATATTTCTAAAAGCATTTTTGGTTTATATTGCACTTTTATATTGTCTGCTTTGCCTTTTTCTTTTTTATTATTCTTAATAAATTGGAAAGCATTGCTGATCAATAGGTGGTGATTACAAGAGCAACACTGGGCTTCATCTGGTTTTTGTTTATTGTTTATTTAATAAGCTCTCGGTGTAATTAAAATTAATTAATTAGTTTTCAGTGATAACTTTTTTGTACTCGTGCTCTATTTTAGTCCAGTTTGGTTTAACAGCTGTAGTGTTACAGCGATGTTCATGTTTTTGTATAAGAGACTAAAACAAAATAGCAGGTCTGAATTAAATTGGTCTTTGTATAGTTATGCATTTAAATACTATTCCAAAAAACAACAACAAAAAAACCCCAGAACAGTTTCTGTTTGTTTATTTGGCTACAGATAATCCATCAGCAATTTGTTCCTACCTGCAAACATCCCCCTTGTGACCTGTGTTCAGGCACTGTAGGCAGACCCACAGGCCCCAGTACCAGCATGATATGTAGGGCACATCTGTGGCCTGCACTTTGGGTCCACATGGATCCCAGTGGGACAGCCCTTAGTATGGGCTCCCCGCACTAAGCAGAGAGTAGCAGCATACCCACAGTATACCTATATACTTGGTGTGGACTCCCCTACCCCTATTGTTCAGGGCACACATGTGCAACATGGTACATTACTGCCACCAGTTGGATGTAGTGTACATCAGAACATTAATTGGAAAAGAAAAGTAACTTCATCAAGTCAAAGTAACCAGATAGGTGACTTGGCAGATTTTTAAACCCTTCATTCCTGACAATTGCTTGACGATAGTCGAACATGTGAGCCACTTCACTATAGAGTCACTTGCCCTCAAACACACACAAAGGAAAACTCAAATCCTTTCAACCAAGATAGTCGATCATACAAAATGGAATATGTCTTTTGCTTCTTGAGTTCTTTTGCAGTTTATGAACAAGATCCAGTTTCACTTTTTATTTCCTTCAGGTTTTCAATCAATCATCTTCTCTCAGCCTTGTATTTCTGTCAGTGTATTAAAAAAATGTTCTATAGTTTCATTTTCTTCAGTAGTCACAGTTA
Organism: Maylandia zebra; assembly: GCF_041146795.1. NCBI lineage: Eukaryota > Metazoa > Chordata > Actinopteri > Cichliformes > Cichlidae > Maylandia > Maylandia zebra. The sequence goes on from NC_135169.1 coordinate 47,977,980, forward strand.
CAAACATGCTTGTGCAGGAACACAGTAGATAGGTTATCAGTAAGCTGTGTGGGCCTGGCAAACTCAGTTATCCCACGCAGGGCCCATGTAGGTGTTCCTACACAGGGCGGGCAGCAGTTTTGCCCTTTGGAATCCCAGCATGGGTTTTTATTGGCAAACCCATTTTGGCCAAAGAAAAATGTGATGGGGGGCCTTTCAGGGTAAAAGTGCTTCTGGCCCGCCTGGGCTAATTCACAAAGAGGCCAATGGAGCCCCATCTACATGTACTATGGGCAACCCACAGTGGGTTAACCACAGAATTCCCTCTTAGGGTCCTAAAAGGGCAAAACTGCTGTGTTTCCCACATGGGTATTCTGTGGTCTACTCAAAGTAGACTTGCATATAAAAATCCACGCAGGGAACCCAAAGGGCAAAACTGCTGTGGGCCTTGTGTGGGCACACCCACTTGAGCTCCATGTGTGATAAGTGTGGGTACAATCCCAAAGCTTACCCACACTTACCCAAAGATGAAAGGCCTGCACTAGTATCTTTGAAGGGTTGGTGCTTTTTCTGTACATCAGTAACTAAAACCCTTTTTTTACCCATAGCTATAAGGGTGCTTTTCTTTTGTGATTTAAACTTTTTTCATCCTTTCTGTTTTACTTGTTTCACCTTCTCGCTCCCATTTATTTTTAATAAGTTTGATATTTGCTTTTGAGGACTCTTGGAGGCCCCTGTAAAGCTTTGATATTGTTTTATGCTTGCTTTCTTGTTTATGTATTGATAGGAAGACATTTAATATATCATCCGCTTTGCTCAACCCTTCCCTGATAATTTTATTTGCCTAGTGCCTCATTTATACATATCTTTAAAAAAAAATCCTCGGTCCCCAAGTTGTAATTTCTTTTTAAAATTTCAAAGCTCTGTAAAGTTCCCCTGTGTATAAAATAGCTATAGGCTGTCAGCCTTTAACTAGTCCTCATAAATCTTCTCTGTTGCTCTGTTGGCGGGCAAAATCTGAGTCGTATTCATACCAGCTTTGTATTTTCACCTCCAATTCATATTTTCTTATTCCTGAAATTTTTTGAAAAAGTCAACTTTGTTCAGGGACTGTTATTTGTTGAATTATCGCTTAATTATCAAATTTACTATGTTATCATTGCTTGCTATCACTATTTGGCTTTTTTTTTTTGTTTTTAACATTTAGAGAAATTTTCATTTAAATATGAGAGGAATTGTTTATTTTCTCCTAGATCTCTTAGATTGGTATGGGGCAGCAAACATAGGTAGCTACTCCTGCTTAATAATGGCCCTTAATTCATTTTAAAAGAGGAGGATGTATATCCTTTTTACCTACCTTAAAACTCCATATTCCCTTTCACAGTTCTTTGCATACTTGTGTGTGGGAAGGAGTGTGAACACTGGAGTGTGCTGAGCGCACAATGTGCTTTACCAGATGGGTGCACAAAGGGGGGTTGCCTGAGGTCTATCACCTGTTAGTGAAATGCTAATCATGAACATAAACAAGTCTTACACTCACACACACACACATATATGATTACAGCACCTGTCTGTCTTGCTAAGCAGATTTTTCAATGCCCCTCTTTACCATATGAATTCGTGAAGAAGCCAAGCATTACAATTCCCCCTGGTCAGCACTGGTTTCTCTGGCTCTGTTTTCTATACCACTTTGCATGAAAAATCAATTTCAGTCATTTGGTATCCACGATCTTCTCATTTTCCATTCGCTCCCGACTGCACAAGCCCCTCTGAGTCTCCCTTGCTCCGGCTTCGTCGGTTCAGTGACACAGAATCAGCATTTTCCTGTTTTTCCCCCTCAGAGTGGGGCTGCTGAGCCAAGAATGAAACAAATGGCAGTGAGGTTCTTTCTTGAGCTTATTTTAATTAGACTGTAGTCCGCTGTTAGATTTACCTTTTTCCCACGAGTGCTTGCAAGTGTGTGCGTTTATGTGAATGCATAAATTTGTGCATGGCTTTGCAGAAGCTCATGACCTCGAAAGTCCAGAGCAGTAGCTAGTCAGGGTTGTGCTTTCTTCCAGGGAATTAAAATCACAGAGCTTAGGCTGGTATTCGCCTCTGTATCCCATAGTTAAAGATAGCACATTTTGCCAAGCATCATAAAATGATATGATTCCTGGAGATTTAGGCTTTGGAGCTCAACCAAGATAGTAGCTCAGGTTCGCCTGGATGGTTGGTTGAGTGATGAGATAAAAAAAAAAAAAGTGGTGCCATCAGGGAACAACATTATCCTATAATACACGCATTGCATTTACATTTATTTTGTTATGTGATAGCCGATTGGGGACTTTTCAGTGCTACACTGATACTGGAACATAAATGTTTTGCTACATTTGATGTGAATCCTGTGGCATTTTAGTTGTTTTTTTTTTTTCTTTAATCTGAGTAGATCGGGGTATAAGCTGTCTTGTTAGATCAGACACACCATCACAGTCAGTTGCCCCTAGACAAATTTGACCCTTTAACTCGCAGACGCACCCTGCAGTTGTGCCTGACCCCTGCAATCTCAACACACTAACTGCATATGCTCGAGCAACCCCGATAAACGGCCTCTGTACGCTTCTCTGTACGCTTCTCTGTACGACTGCATGACTCATTGCTGCTTTCATAGTCGTCCACTGTTACACCAGCAGCAAACTTACTGCCTGTAGCCCTGTGATGGTGTGCTGTGGCGTTGTCATTTTGGCATGCACATTTGCCCAGCAAATCTCAGACTGGCTTTGCTCCCTCTGGCCAGACTTTGGTGCACTGGTTGATTTAATAATCATGCCAGAAAGCTTGCTTGGTATACTATATATAGCCATTATTATTTGGAGCTAATTCTATGTGACAGCTAGATGTTAACAGGACCACACAAAACTCTGACATTGTGCAAAATGCAAAAGAATCTAAGTGAAACATACTGTGTTTAATAAAGGGGCTTGGAGTCGTGGTGTCTGTGACAAATATGAACAGGGATAAGAAAAGTCATTAGGCAGGGCGAGATATTCAAACTGTCAGATTCTTCTTCTAGCTACACATATTATCAGTGGTCTAAGAGATATTTGGACCTCTACTATTTTGCAAAGTAAGAGAAAACAAACATTTTTCATGTTTTATTTCTTGATTATCGTGTTGTCAGCATTGCTCGCTGAGTGATTATAAGCTATTCTCTCATAAGTTGCCGTGATCAGAGTTTAGACAAAATAATTAAACAACTGTGCTCAAGTACTTGCTGTTGCCCCAGCAGTCTCACAGCCTGTATAAAGGCTGATGGCAACAACCTGCAGCCATTGGCTGAGGACCTGTGTTGCATTGATCCGATTGCATTAATCAAGGTTGTTTACAGAGAGAAAACAGCAACCAATGATGGATGGCTGCTGGTAATTACGCAACAGCCCACAAGCATCACACCTCTCACTAATGGTGAGCTGACACAGTCAATGAAAGTAGTCCACAATCGTAGTTATTTTTACTCTTTTCAGTGCCTCTGTGATGCATTTAGAAGCTGTAAAGAAAAGTGGCAGGATGGAACAAAGGAATGGGAGAGATAGAGGCACAAGGAGCTTCTGTTTATATGATCACAGCCCTTTGCCCCGCTGATCAAGACAGAGTAAGAACGCACAAGTGGCAGAATGAGAATTCATTTCATTTTAATAATTGTCAGCTTCTTCATTAAAGAGCCCTCTTCCCCTCCTTGTTTTTTCACCAAGGAGTACTTCTCTCAGAGAGTGGCTACATTACCAGCTTAGTGGCTCATTTAACCCCATACTGCAAGTCCTTAGTGTTGCTGTTTGCCTTGTTACCTGGGCAGTGAAGTAAGGCTTTACTTAATTTAACTGCAAGCAATATCACCACCAACTTCATCACAATCGGTTTGAGGCAGTCAGTGTTCTCCAGTGATGGGTTTAGGATCAGGACATTAAATTCTTTCAAGTTTTAGTGAAAACTGAAATGAAATGTTAATTCACTGGCACCTAATGAGGTAACATTTACATATCTAGATATTTACTGTAATTAAACCTGGTGATGGTGACATTTTAAGCATTCCCCAGTGCTGTAGCTTTACACTAAAAGGAGTAATACGTTAAGAAGAAAACACAAGTTGACATTTTATTAAAAAGCAGTCAAAAAATGTCATTGAACTTGACACTTACCGTAATTGTTTTTTTAAAAACACGTTGTTGTTTTTAACATTGAATAAGTTTGAAAAATTGAACAGGGTAGTGGGACAAGGAGGGGGAGCAGCAGTGAGCCTTTAGAGCTACATACAACAATCTATACGTCTCCAACTTCTCAGCAAGGCTAACAGCTCTGGTCACAGTGCTCTTCATTTTGGGGATTCATGCTGTTTGTAGCATAAAATCAGATAATCACCGGTTACAGACTTAACCCGTCTTACCCACATAGGTATTAAACTACTTTAACTGAAAGCCTTTTTATTTTAAAATCAACAAAAGTCAGCAAAACTCGTCTTTAACCTTTGACAGTGGACTTGCATCCCCACCTTATCTGTGCTTTCCCTTCAGTGTTTCCAACTTTGACCATACAGCCTAACAGGTCCCTGGCTGCACTTTCACCACCTTCTGCCCAGAACTTTTTGTTGCTTGGCTAGCCCGGCCAGAGGAGCATACATTTTTCCCCCCATTGTTAGAGGTATTATAGCCAAATGATTCTTGCTGTGTGGGTAGCGGTGGACCTGGCTCTCCTGTGGCCTGTAGAAGCCAGGGAAAATAAATATTACATGGACTCCATTCTGAAAGTGTAGCTGTTCCCATTCATTTTTGTTGTACTTTTCTAACTTTTACACTCTTACATCAGCCAGCCAGCTCTACTGCAGCTCTGTTGCACTTTTTTTTTTCTTAGGTTTTTGTAGGGCTCTTTTTTTTCTTTCTTCGCTGTCATCCATTTTCACATTTTATCTCTGCACTCCTGCATATCTTTGTATCAGCTTTAATTTCTCTGCTTGCAACTTTCCTCCACACTTGCTTTCTTTGCATCTATATAGCAGCCTCTTCCTTTCACATATGAGGGATCAAAGTGTTTCTTTCACATTTTATGTAGCCAAAGGAAAAAAAATAATGAAAAAACAATATAATGAAAAAGGGACAGGGGTAAATGGGAAAACGGTTCTCCAGTGGGCAGTGTGTGTTCTTGCCAAGTGGGGCCATCAATTGACGGTACATTCCTTTTTTTCCTCTAGACTAAATAATTTCACACAGAACTGGGAAAGGGACCATCATATTTCACCAGGCTGTACTACATCATCCACTCGAGCAGCTGCACACTCCAGCTCCAGCCGGCTAACTAGTCAGAAGCGAGGCAGTGACCCTGGAATTGGTGTGGGGCAGCAAATATTAGACTCAAAATAAGCAAATCATCAGTGCTAATGGTGTAAGAAAGCCACAATCTTTTGATGTCATCGTGTCTCTATTGATCTGCCTCAATGGCCCTCAGTCTACTTCAGAGCCGCCTAAAAGAATGGATGAGACTGGTGTCTTTTGGCTTTCTACTATTTCAGTGTGTCCTGCTGCCACTGAGGTGAAAGTTTCCCATCATTATATTGTTGTTGACAAAAACTCTCTTCCTTCTCTCCGATCATTGATTATAATGATCACCCCAGTCCCACTACAGCTAGACCTTCATTTAGAGTCTGAATCCATGTGATATAAGGATTTTACTTTTTTTTGGCCATAGCCTTTACGCTTATTCATCTGTATTCAGTCCACAAAATTTGGCACTGCTCTTCCACACAACGTGCTCCTACCTTAACTTTTAGCGAAGAATAAAATCAGCAGATCATTGCTGCATTCATAACAGAATAAAAACCCACACTGTTTTTCTGCTGCCGGTACCTCACGCCAGCAGTTTTTTCTTATGTTGAGGAAATCAAGCTCTGTCATTGGCAGCTTATAAATAGCCTTCTCCCCACTTTGAAAACATTCTTATGTAAATATTTCTCTATAGAGCATCTTAGCAAAACCATATGCCATTCCACAAAACTGTGTATCCTTTAGTGGTAGAGCTGAGGCGATGAGAATTGGGAGTAGAGAAATGGAAAGAGAGAATTAAGGAGGAGAGTGGTGGAGGGAGGTTTTAGGAGTGAGCAGTTAAACCACCTGGTCTCCTCCACTTATGCAGCACATCGAGATGCTTTGTGAAAGCAGGACATGCCTTCATATAATGTCTGCAACTCAGCATGTGTCGGGCTAGATATTCAGTTCCTTTCATGCCTAGCATAGTGAGAAAATCAATAGCACGAATGTGTTTTGCAAACATGCAGGTTTTCTCTACCAACCCTGTCACCTACAGTGTGTGACCTGTGTGTGTGTGTGTGCTGGGGGGGGGGTGGCTGGGAGGTGGAGGTGGAAGGAAGGTGTTTGGGGTGGGGGTTGGTAGGCGCACACATCATCTCTGCTGTGCTGTTTTGTGATTTTAACTCCCCCTACAACAGGCAAAGGACCCGAGACACTGTTCGCGGGGCAGAAGCTGAACGATAACGAGTGGCACATGGTGAAGGTGGTGCGGAGAGGCAAGAACCTACAGCTGTCTGTGGATAACGTCACAGTGGAAGGTTAGTTGTGATTAGGACACTGAGGATTCATTTGGTGTGAGATGCTGTAAATGAGCGTGGTGCTGCATTCTCAAATCCACGTGTTCTGCTGATAATGTATGTACAACAGGCTCACAGCAGCTGTTTTGCTAGTTGTCATTAAAACATCTGATTTGAGACATAAAGGTGACAAATTAGAGTTAAAATGAATGAGACATTTTTATTGTTGAACTCATATTTAGAGATAATGGCAATTCAGCTGGCAAGCGTTTATATTACAAATAATGCTAAATTTAAGATGTTTGTACCCAATTCCCAATCTCCATGACAACCTTCCAAGCATCCCACAGTGACTTACGCTATATCTAATTTTTAAAGCCCTTAAATGCCAGGTACCTTAGCTGCAAAGCCTGGCAAAGCCATAAAAATGTATAAAAAGCAAAAGGATACATACATATTTGACGCTGAATACAGCCAGAGCTTTTTTGGGGATTGCTATTTTACTTACCACGAGTGAGCAAGCCAATGAACAAAGTTCAAAGAAATTGGTTCTGCCTGCATCCAAGAGAAGGATAAAAGGTCAAATACAAGGTGGCATCAGAGGCACACATAACATTGTGGCCTCAGGCGAAAGGATGGGAGGGCAAAGGCTGAGCGAAAAGGTGAGTTTGAGTGTGTGTGGTAGATGCAGAGGGGAAAAAAAAGAGTGGGCATGTCGAGACCATTAGTGAAAATCAACCCTGTGAAGACTGACATTATTCATAAACTAGTGCCTGGGAAAGAAAAAAGGAAATGATGCCAAGAGATGCCTTGCAGGCTCTTCTGGGTTTTAGTAGGGAAAGGATTTTAATCTGCAGTTTACCAAGACGATTACTCCTTATCTGTCCTGAAACACAACTGTATTGTTTAGCGTAGATCAGCAATATAACTGATTACTATACTGTAAAGATAATAATAATAATTATAAAATAAATGAATAAAGGCTAATAATAATGAAATATAGTACCATCTGCTAATGTTTTTTTTCTTTGTTATCTTTGTTATCCACAATCTTTAGGCCAGATGACTGGTGCCCACACACATCTTGAGTTCCACAACATTGAGACGGGCATCATGACTGAGCGCCGCTTCATATCCGTGGTCCCCTCAAACTTCATTGGCCATCTGCAGGGCCTGACCTTCAATAGTGTGCCATATCTAGACCAGTGTAAAAACGGGGACATCTCCTACTGCGAGCTGAATGCCCGCTTTGGCATGCGCCACATCATTGCGGATCCGGTGACATTTCGAACAAAAGGCAGCTACTTAGCATTAGCGACGTTACAAGCGTATGCCTCCATGCACCTGTTCTTTCAGTTTAAAACCACCACGCCTGATGGCCTGATGCTCTTCAACTCCGGAGATGGGAGCGACTTTATAGTTGTGGAACTGGTAAAGGGGTGAGTTTTACTTGGGTTTTTCTTAATTGTCTAAATCATTTTATGTTTTTTCATTATTGTATGCTATGCCTAAAAAAGATGATGTTGCTTTTCCCCTGCGCTCTGCAGATTTCTGTCCACCAGCCCTTGTTTTTACATAGAGCACATAAGCACATATATTTTCCCCACAGATCAGTGAGTCATTTAATGCTGCTATGAATCAGACTGGGCTCGGTGTAACTTAGTTTAGAGTATGTTTGTGAGTAATCATAATCAGTCATCTTAAAAGCTCAGCTGAAAGCTTCGCATGCTGTAGCTTGTTAGTGGTTGGTCAACAGGAAGTAGAGATATCTGGTTTTTCTCAGGTTGTTTTTTTTTTCTACAAAGACTTGACAAAGCCATCACAACCCCAAAATAAAGTGGCTGGACTTGTGAATCTTATCAACCTAAAAGTTGCTTATAATTAGGGTCTCCAAAAGAGGCTTTTGGTAGTGTTTGTCTCTTCCCTTGTGCTCTGAATTCGGCATCATTATAACACAAAAGCCTGAGCTGCTTCTACCCTGAAAAGACAAGAGGCTACATAAAGGAATTGGACTCAAGGTAGAAAAAAAATCACATACCTTGAATGAAACAAGCACAATAGCTTTAACCCACAACACAAAAGACAGCCATATTTGTGTGAAGGAGGGAACTGTGCCACCTCATCTGCCTGTGGCCAAGCACAGAGTTTTAGACAAAGTAGGTATCTATATTTACATGTTTAACCAGCCAGAAAAAACTCCAAAACAAATCACAGTTTCCAGGTACAGTTACATAAACGGTTGGTATTTTCCCCCCAAAAAATGTTCTTACAGCATCTTGGAGCATCTTTTAGTGGAATAAAAAGTGCCTGAAACAAATGAGTTTGTTTAACTCGTGCACCGCTGTTGAGTTACAAGAGTTAGGAACACAGTCCTAATCCTGACGTCTTTCTTCAAAGGTACATCCATTACGTCTTTGATCTTGGCAATGGCCCGTCGCTGATGAAGGGCAACTCAGACAAACCACTCAACGACAACCAGTGGCACAATGTGGTGGTGTCCCGGGATGCCAACAATGTACACACACTCAAGATTGACTCACGCACCGTTACTCAGCACTCCAATGGAGCGCGCAACCTGGACCTCAAAGGTAACAGCAGCACTGTAAAATCTTCCAGAAAACATTGGCACTTGCAGGAAATAACTATCCCAGTGTCATCCTTGGCCTGTCCCTTTAGTGTTGTTGGAGGATGGCCATAAACACACGCCAGCTCAAATCCATCTAAATTATAACCACTCTGAGCATCCCAGTGGCTTTTCGGAAAGGACTTCTGCATATTCATTGGTTTTCTTGAGGATTCCTTTGTTTTTGTGGGCATGTAGCACAGTTCTGGTTTGACATTCTTGTTAAATATCCATTTTCTTTCACACATATTGCACAAAAATGGCTCCAAAATCCACTTTGGTTGTGTTACCAGGTGCGTTTGTTTTTTGTTTCTTTGTCCGGGCATATGTGATTAACAGAGAAAAATAAATCTCTCTTCATCCTGAGCTTCATGTGTAAATATGCTGGCCAATCAAGAGTGGACAGTGGTTGAAATAAAAAGGCTGTTTGCTTTAAAAGGTGATCCTCCTTGTTCAGCAGGAGGAGGGCAATAACACTATCTGACCTAAATCCAACATCACACAACAAAAAGAATCATACCAGAAACAATAACTGCTCATCGCTTCTTGTTTAGACTGAAGATTTTTAAAAAACAAAAACACATAGTGAATTACTTTTACCCACAAAATAATGAGCTTATGTGATGGAGGCACCTTTTACTACTTTGACTTTTTAAATGTTGCGTCTCTGTGAATCTAAATAAAAGCCTTCAAAGGAAGGCGCTCGGCAGTTCCACAAAATGTTTTACAGCATGTGAATAATATCTTTGGTCTGCTTTAAGAATGTCAGCAATCAAAAAGTAACACGCACTTCTTGGATGTAGGGTATTAACAATGGACAGCAGAGGATAGACTGCCGTGTGACCACGGCTAGACTCTTTCAAGTGCCACCATGAACGCACATTACGTTTGACACTGGAGGAAACACTTTGATTTTGCCAGTGTTGTGTCCCAGAGCTTGGAGTGCTCCTGAGGTTACAGGGAATTTTTGTGTAAGACACATCAGAAGTCAGGGTGACTCACTGGGCACACTGATGTCTGTGAGGAGTCAAAAGATCAAAAAGCTTTTTTTTGGGGGAATGATTTATTCACAGACCTTACCCTTTTTTCCAGTTTTGTCCATTGCAGTATGCACAGTCCACCAAAACAGAATAATCCTGTGGAAGTCTGTAGAGGAAGACGTATAGAGGAATGGGAAATCCATATCTCCCCTGGTTTACAAAGTAGTGAAATATGCAAGTGCAAGACTTTTAACGCTGTATAATTGTGTATTCATTCTCCATTGCATGCACTGCATGTATACAGTATGTCTACTGTGCAGTGCGAGGCGAGCAGGTTGGATATATTACGAGTGAGATACAGAATGAGACAATCCCATTTATATTCCTATAGTTTACACATTATTTACATTGCATGTGTTTGCATGTCTCCTCTCTGTGCATGAGAATTTGCTCACAGAGTGATCATTGTAAATATAGCTGCAACCAAAGCACAGCTGTTGTCTTGAATTTGTGTTTATGGCCATTTTGTCAAAAGATGTGGCAATTTTCTAAAATTAGTGTTTTTAACAGTGCAGAACTGGCTGCTGCTCCACAAAGTAGGCTTAATTAGCTGCATTTAAGTCGCTATTGCACACACGCTCTGTTCTGTGTTAAAAACAGAAAAACACAGAGTTTATTTGAGAATTTGTTTAATGAATATTCAGTATGTATGAGTGAAGACATGTAACACCATGACACCCACCGATACTTGTCAGAATGCAAGCGTGTGATGACAGCATGGTTATATTAATCTACACGTGACTACACGTGGCTGTCAGATGAACTCTTCTGCAAGCAATACAACTACTGATTATGCACTGAAGTGATACCAAACTGTACTTGATTCTAATAATATGCTTCCAACTGAACATACAAAGACAGCTGCCCAGCACAGAAGTATACAGCAACAATGGCACAATTTGCATATTCAAAATTACAGACACCAAATTGATTTTCTTTTTCTTAAATGGGGCAGAAGGCATCTTTTCATTGTCCAATCAACACATTCTCAACATGGCTGGGGAATAACCCTCCATCTGTGTCGTTAATGTCCATGCTGCTGTGTTCAAAATCTATGTATTTTCAGGGTTCCTTTTCTTTATTTGAACAATTCTTGTCTGCAGGGGGTAGATATCGAAGCAGCTTGGTGCTAGTGGGAAGAATAATGGCTGTAAATATCACTTTAGAGGACTTTTGAGGGGGTTAGGGGATGTCTCTATCCTCAATTCACTTGTCTAATTGGGCATTCAAACACAGTAGAACCACAGAGAATATCTGTGACAATCCTCCTGACAAAATATTGCGCTCAAACACTGTAAACACGAGAACAAACCACCAGGGCTAAATGTGTATAGTTTCATAGGTGATGAAAGGCTCTCGAGAATTATATATATAAATATATATATTTAAATTTGATAAACAGAATATGTTTTTCCCCTTTTTTTATATACTCGTGTTACTTTTCAGTGGTTACACACAAAGCTGTGTTTAAAAAAACCAAAAAACCAGACGAAATAGCAACAATAAGACGTTCCTCTCAATCTCTTTGCTTTGCTTTAACACCATTTCAGTCTGCATTTCAAAGGGGAAAAAAAAATCCAATTCTCCAAGCTTTATCTGTGTAATTGCACAGAGAAAATGGGGAAAATGGGTTTTGTGCTCTCTGTCTTCCTTTCCTTTGTTTTTGGACAGGCAAAAAATCTTCAAGGCATTCCTCTTTGTCAGCTAAAGTATGATGATGGAACAACACACACAGTCTCCCAAGGATAGCACTGAGCGGTTTTGTAGAGTAAAAGCAGGTCTTAGAGCAAGACCCGTTGTGATGCATGTTCAACATACATCACAAAGGGAATACGGCTGCGTCAGTTTTGTCAACATACTGCAAGTTGTTACCATATTCTTCTACTGCAATAGCTTGTTTTATTCTAGGACATTTTAAAACTATTATTATCATATGATGGCATATGATGGAAAGACCCAATAATAAGATCAAAGAGAATACAAATCATGATGAGCTCAATATGATATCACGATGAGGGCTTATTTATGGAACGTGAAATTACACATTTATTACTTTTTTAGAATATATAATAGATAGGAAATTACAGTAAAAACAATGCAACGATTATTAATGGTTACAGATTGGTTAATAATTGGTTTGCAAACAATTATGTGGATGGTTTGAGCCCCAAACCTACTTGGTTAGACTTAGTAAGATCAAAGTTTGGGGTAAAATAATAACTATTATCATCACACATGAGGGTCATTATAAGTATTACCACTAGTTTTGTCCTATATAATCAAAAGACACAACGGAATTAATTGAAACAGTTTGTAGAATCTTTGGCTTCGTCTTGGTGTAAATTGTTATTGATTACTAACATGCCTGCAGAGTCTCTGCTTTGATCCAATAATTAATTATTAATTATTGCTACAAAATTAATTACCCCAGAATAAATAAAAATGTAAAAAAGGATTTTCTTGATTAAACACTCGCTTTATTCTCTGCAGGAATTTCATTTGATGCCTCATGCTGTGAGCGCTCCATTTGCCTCTTTCCATATTTTCCATTTTTTAACCCTAAATCTGATGGGGTGTTGGTCTATCCCCACGTTTCCTGTTTGAAATGTTTCATCTCTTAACTAATGCTGTTTTTGAGTCTTCAATAATGACATATTTTAAATGTCACAAGGTCTAACTGATATCATGTTACATTACTAATTACCTCGTTCATTTTCAGGCTTCACTATAATTATATTAACGAGACTATCACCAAGACGACAGCCTCCCCCTGGAAAGATAACAAGAACAATTAGCAGATTCTTTCGTTGTGACAGGAAGCTACAGGGTATACATGATATGTTTTCATTTCGCTTGCACCAACAACACCATTTGGGGTGGACAAAGGCTAAGAGACCCAATTTGTTTATGCTAATTATGGCAGTTATCACAATTAATTTAACAATGATATGTTGATCGTTAATTCATTAGTGCTATATAAGGACACTTACCGGTAATTAGTTTTTCACTAAAGCCAATGAGAATATGTGTCCTTTGCTACATCCTGTACACTAAATATACACATTTTTACTACTATTGTAGCAGTCATACTGTTGGATGGAGATCCATTCTTATGGATGCACGGAAATGTACTTTACTAAACACATGGTAGTTATTACATATTAAAATCTCAGTTATGCATTTTGAATTTTGGGAGAAAATTATTTAAGTTGGGAAGCTGAGCTGCCTTAAACCTCAGCACTAACGACAGATTTCATCAAAATAAAACAATAAATTCTTAAATGTAGGTCATTTGACTGGCGCTACTCAATTTGAGCACTCGAAGTGCTTTCTTAATCTCTCTATCATACACCCAGTCACACACAGATTTGCACACACAGCATTGTGTTCAACTCTGGGATCAGTAGGAGCTGCTGGGGATTGATCCACTGACCCACTCCACCACCTGAGCCACAGCTGCCCCAATACGAAGCAGATGACTGCTAGTTTAACTTCAGGCTGACTGTTATTACAGTGATGCTTTTTACCTCTTTTAAATCTGAAACTGAAGTGAACAGTGCCTGTGGAAAAGGAGGTAAACATAAACATTGATTGCCCTGAGGGAATAATTTGTTTTACTATACAAGAAACACGAGAATGTCAAAGATATTAATTGCCTTTATTAAATACAGTGATGGGGAAATGAGGGACATTAACAACAGTAGAATAAATCTATTCAGGATGAGGAGATGAATCTAGGAGGAGCGTATTTAGACAGTATGTGTCCCTTTCTTTTGAAGATGCTAGCTAATGAGGCATATTTTTGTGGAATTGTAAAGCAATGACATTCCATTTCCCAACAAAAGCAGAACAAATTGAAGCACAATATGGAGAACAGGAGAGAAAGACAAACAGGTACACACATTTTAATGAGCTCCACAGTAAAATAGAGATTAGCCATTTGATTGACCCAAAGCTTTGCAATAATGTCAGCATCTGACCACTACCTAAAGTCTCTAACGAATACAGCCACAGTACCAAAATCCTTTTATATTTTACATAGACCAGAAGATTAATTCTTCGTGGATTTCAGTTTCTTTTTCTGTTACCATTTTTTTAGAGGCACATGCAAATGGTCAGTGGAAGTAAATACAGGATTCAGGCAGAATTCAAAAGCGTCGGTGTCGTTAATCAAAAGTTTCATGCTGCTGAGATGCCCTTTCATTTTTCTATATTCTATGTCAGCTACTTCCAAGTTAGGAAAACCTAGATCGCTACCTTCCTCTCTCCTGGAAAACTTTAGCACTCTCCTGTGGCAGTGGATAGAGTTAAAAGGCAGAATCTACTTCCCAAAACTGATAGATACTCTAAAGGTTTTCAGTTTGTCAGGAAACAGAACCATGTCATCTGAAGTGATCCCATAAAATATGGAAAGGCCGCAACTGTTCATCCATGTTCAAATGCATAACAGCGATGTGGCTACTAGGAACCATTCTGGGTTTTCAGAAAAACTGTGCTTTTCTTAGTATATCTGCTCTCTGCCAAGATACATGAAGAAAAAAATAGCAAACTAGTATATGTAAGTGGTTCAGTCATTCTTATATTATGGATTTAGGGGAATATTGTCACACTTCATAGAAATTTTTTCTTGCTTGTCCTCCCCACAGGCGAGATATATCTTTTGCCTCCCTTCTCTGTAAGAGGATCACGATGAGCAGCAGTACAGCAGCCCTGGAGTTGCTAGGAATTCATTGTCTCACTCAAGGACACAGTGGCTTCGAGTGTATTCGGTAAACAGTGTGATCGTCCCCACATTCTGAGATAAAATGAACATAACTTTAACTACCTCTGACCTTGACTCAGCCATAGTATGTGTTTTATAAACACTTGACTGTGTATATTTTCCGCTGCCCAACATCGGGCCTTGAAGGGTGTACTGTAAGGGCAACAATGCCTTGCATCAGGCGCTGGTCATGAGCAGAACATCATCGCTGCTACCGTGGGTGCCCAGCCCCGTCCTCCTGAGAACACTGTCACCACTGGTTTCACATTTCCGCTTATTCAAAGGAATCTTTTGTCAGGATGG
Source organism: Maylandia zebra (assembly GCF_041146795.1). Lineage (NCBI taxonomy): Eukaryota > Metazoa > Chordata > Actinopteri > Cichliformes > Cichlidae > Maylandia > Maylandia zebra. The sequence goes on from NC_135169.1 coordinate 47,993,258, forward strand.
ACCTAAAACATCAAAATCTAGTCATCCTTTGATGATGTACATACACTATTACATCCCGAGGGGTTTCCTGTCCTCCCATTATATTGTATGTCATTACCATAATGCTAGGGCCCGTTCTATTATGTGAAAGGAATACATTTCTCTTCTCCATCTCTTTTGCCTCTTTTTGTCGCCCTCTTTCTGAGTGTCATGTCCACGTGAATAGCCTTTAAAGCCTGCTTCTTTGTGCCAACAGTTACAAAAGAACTGTTAAATAAAGATCTCGTACAGTGCAACAAAAAAAATGTCCAACAGTTAAAATTGAAATTACATTTGTCTGTATTTCAGGCTGTACTTGCATTTATGTAACACCTTTCCAGCACTCAAAGTGCTTTATATGTCTTAAATGTAAATACTGCCAGTCTTCTTCTTCACCTCTATACACAATTTCAACTATTCAAATATGCTGACAGCCAACCAAAGCAATCTGAAATGTCAAGGCCAAGCCACCCTGACTGATTGCACAAACCAGTGTGGAGGTGTCATTGACTACAACTTCTCTAATGGCCACTCTACAAAGAACTATTTTTGCTTTCACTAGGTTAGATCCTTTGCTTTTCTGGGAGCATATTAATAACTCATTGATATCTGAATTAAGAATGGCTCATGTCAAATACAGATAACTCATATCTCCTGTACCGATACCAATTAGGGCTGTTCGATGTAACGATATATATCGGATGACGATATAAAAACGTCTATTGTTTCATTTTACGCTATCGTTTGTTTCGTGGTGTCGCAAAATAAACTGTTTACGGCAATATTTTTTTCACCTTTTTGATGGTCACTGTAGTGGCTATATTAATTTCTTAAAGTTCTCTCTTTCTCTTATATTTAATATAACCACACTACCGACGGACAAGCGCCTGTTTTTATGCGTTGTCGTTAGCAACAACGACGGTAACACCACCGCGTGTCCGCTTGTTTATGTTCCACATAAACCTTTTCACAATAAAGCTCAAGATCCTGTTGAGACTTTTCAAAATAAACTGAATCACGTGAAAGAGCAGATTATTTATGGATGAGAAGCAAAAAAGAGCCGCCAGGTGCTAAAAAATAAACCTTAGACTCAAACGTTAGAACAGGCTTTTCCCCGCCGCATGCCGTGTAATAAATACTCACAAAGAAAACGGCGGCCGTTACAACTTATGTCTAAAAATGTATAGTTTCATGCATCGGTTAAAACACTCGACTCCAGGTACATGACGCGCAGCTGGAAACACTTCCCGCAAGTCGAGCTGCCCGAGATTCACATAATTTACAGAAAATGTTACATTTTTGTGATTTATATCGTTATCGGGACGATATAATTCTTATATCGGGATATGAGATTTTGGTCATATCGCACAGCCCTAATACCAATCCAATATTTTTTCCTCTTAAACAAGTAAGGTATTGATAAATCTGTTAATAAAACAGTGTCAGTTTTCCAGACATTATCTGTGTTAGTCACTGCACACGCCTCTTTATTGTTTAAAGTGAAGCATTTACACAGGAGTTTAGAGTAATGAATCATATTGGATGTTTTGAATTACAAATTCTCGTCCAGTGATTGTGGGCGGTATGAGCCTGATTACAGCACTGACTATCAAATAAAAAATGGTCCCTCTAATTTGTTATGGAGTTGTATACAAGTCAGTTTGTTGCGTCAGGTAAAGGACAACAGCTTTTTCACTTGTCTCTATTCGTTCATTCTCGAGGTCCCAGTGGTCCTTTGGGAATTTTTAACTGTAACTGTTCTGAGCATAAACAGTGAACTTGGTGTGGATGTCTGATTTTTCTCTAGAATCTCATTTACTTTGGAAGAGAAACGTGAGAAAAACCTGTGTACCAGATGAATTACAGAACGTGCGCTGTATTCAATTTCCTCTTTAACACTGCTTCACTTTGCACCTGGCGTTGGATCATGAACGACAGAGAGGGAGAAGGCAATGTAATGAAGATCTGCCAAAGCAGCGCTTGGAAGCATTTGCATAATAATAACGAACAAATCATATGCTACAAAACCGGATTAGCACCTGAAATCAAACAGTATAACTGTCTCGAGCTGTTTCCTCACCCGGTTGAACGGCGCAATCTGGGCGGGATGATTTCAGAGGCATCGCACCGTTTATTTGTCACAATCTACATCAGCAGCAGCTTAATTGATGATGCTGAGATCACTGTCCTTATCTTCCTCATTAACGTTTACAATCAACACCTAGAATAGTTTTAACTACAGTTTAATCAGCCATAGTTCCAAAACGGACATAAGCACTGATTGTAATTACAGTTTTTAGCTTATGCCCATCATCCAATAAAGAAAAGTTATTTTTTACATGGTGCTGAGACATCAGATGCCATGCGAACCCAGTATCCTCTATACAGGTTCTCCGCATACTCCTGTAAAGTCTCACTTGCCATCCAGACTCCTTTTGTTTTCTTTTGATTCATTTCCCTCCCATGTCCTTCTCTACCCCCTCTATTTTCCGCTCAGTGTCAGGGCTCTCTCAGTAAATGACGGCCTAGGGAGCATGAGTGCTGCAATAGAGCAGTGTGTTTTAACTTTTTTTCTTGCTCTGACCTGTCTTCCAATACAATTTACTGTGGCATTACTCTGAGCTTTGGCCATTTTTTTCCTTCCACCCCACCTTCTTCTCTCTCCATTTCTGGCTTCTCTCTCAAAAGCTGGCTTCCTCACTGAAGGTGGAGCTGAGATAAAGTGAGCATTTCTTCTGAGAGTGTGTCTGTTTCTGCACCCTAATGCTCTTTTCTAGGCTTTTTATTCTGTGCTGTCTTACAACCTTTATGCAGACAAATGCAAAAAATGCAATGTATATTAAAGAAACAGTTTCACGATAGTTAATCGGCGTGGAAAAGCACATTTAATTGAGCTCATCAAGAAAAACACTTGAATTCTTATCCATTCAAGTAGAAGGGCAGAAAGGAGATGGCACTTTGTTTTTCCACTGATGTATTTATAACATCTCTCCTGGCAGATGAGCCAGTGAAAAGAAATCTTGTTTTCCATAACTCCCAGGTGAAATGTTGAAGGACTGATGGGAGAGGAGACACAGTAAAGAGAGCCATTTCAAAAACTAAGTAAGCAATTAGTGCAGAAAGCAGAAAGTTCAGTTAATGCGGGGAAAGGTAATGGGTGACAGTTATGCAAGAACTGTAGCAAAATAATTTATTTATCTAACACCAGAAAGATTATAACTGGACTCAATTTCCTACTGTTTCAGTTATAGAACCTTTCAAATTGTCCTTCCACACGATTTTCAATTTAGACCAACAAAAAAGGTCTCTAATTCAACCACACTCAGTGTTGGTTAGTTAGCAGATAATGGAACTGCTTTTGTTCCAAATCGTCATAACTCCCTAGAGCCCCATTGGCTGGGTGATACTCACCTGCAGGTGTCTGGCTAGTAATAATGCCCCTTATGAATGCAAAATTGTCAAGGGTGCATGTGTTGTTTTCCAAACTAACAGGACCCGTTCTCCATCATGTCAGAAATACTGGGGAAGAGAGGCTGAAAGACTCCAGAATGTGCCGCTGTTACGCCATGTTTGACATTTTTGTTCAGTTACGTTTGTATTTTTTCACGATGATTAAGAATGTCTTTATTAATTAACAATTATATTACAGCCAGGATATGAATACAAGTGAAAAATGATATTTCTTTATATATTTCTTTAGATATTTCTTTTTGTATACAGCTGTATAGATTCTGCTTACATATCATTCTGCAGGGTGTCATTAATGACATACTGGTCCTGTATAACACTCTGGATTTTGATGATTTGTTACAATTAATCAGCAGATTATCAAAAACACATTCCACGTATTGTAATTGCCATCATGAAGCATTAACATCCCTTTGAAAAGAGCAACTTCCCTGGTGCTAATGTAGCATTACCAGCCAACCACAGCTCCACCTTTCTGGACCATATGATGCCATTTATCAGTAATTGAAACTATTTGCAGTGCTATGTGTATCAGTTTCCAAGCTAAACGTTTCTCTCTGTTCTTAACAAGCCTTTATCAAAGCAAATTTATTCGTGCTCGCCCAGATCTTTTAACAGTTCAGCGACTTCTTACTGGTTCTCGGGAAACCTCAGTGTTTTTTCTTTCATGCATCTTGCACGTCATTGCACTGTTCCATGTTTTATTTAATTCTCCTTCATCCACATATTGCATGACAACTGAGTCTTGCTTACAAAAACAAAACAAAAAAATCCCTTTGGCTGTGATTGATACCTTTTTTGAAGTCAGAGGAAATAAAAGAAGCAAAAAAAAATTGAATAAAAGTCACTCAATTTTCATTTTACATAAGCTGTATAATGTGGATCACAGTTTATGTAAATAGAGATATATCTGGACAATGGAAAATAACAGAAAAGAAAGAACTGTGATAGAGAAGCCAACCTTTGGTCCTATTGATCTTGTTAACACAGAATTATACATGTTTAAAATGTGTGAAATCTGTTCAGCAGAGAAAGATTGATGTGATATTGCAGACTTGTTTCATCAAAAGTAAGCTGCTAGGACACTGTGGGAGCAGCTACTGGGAAAGATATGAGCAAACTGTCTGATTCGCAGGTATCTCAAACCCTTCTGTGATTGTAACATCTGTGCTATATTAACCAGAAATTGATCAGGCACTCATTTATGGGCAAAACCAAAAGTCTTACCTAAAAGACATCATCAGTTCAAAAGTGCATGCTGTCCGTGCTCAGCTTCTGCTAGTTTTGATTGATGTAATGAAAACCAGACACTCGCATAACCAGTAAGAACAACTGACCTGTGCTGGCATTTGCACCGCATGTCAGCTGGAACTAAGTAAAGCAAAGAGACAGGGATTGTAAAAAGGAGATAAAGACAGACAAGGCAAGAATATTGTGAGTGTAAAACAGTGAGGATGGGAAATAAGAGGGCAGAGAAATGAAGACAAATACGGGCAAAATGGAGAGTGAAGAAGGGTGACCGAGCAAAGTCGAAAAAGCTGAAGTGCAATAGAGCCAAGGCAAAGCGAAAGGACATTGAATATGGAGTGACATTTCATAGAGAGAGAATGGAAGCATGAAAGTGTGTAATAATGCCTGTCTGTGTCACTATACAATCTTTCAGAAAGTGTCACAGGCAAGCACGGGCACAAATTCTGCTCAAGCCCCTTCAAGGACTCGCGTGACAACAGAGTGAGTTTGCGTCAATGTAAAGTTGCGGTTACGTGTGTTATTTCCCTTTTTGTTGTAGAAATAATGAGTTTGCCATTGTTTTCTTCTCTTTTTCTAATCTAGATATACAGCCAGTGGGGAAATTATGGGTTGGTTATAGCTTGTATAATTTTAATACCACAGGCTATGCCATAAATTATTATAGTGTATCGAGGGCTTTATTAAAAGAGAGCGCACCAGTTCCAGCGCAAGCAATGCTATTCTTGATGAAAAAACACATTACATTACCTTATGTACTGTAATCCCATTCACTATGTTGCTAATATCAACTGAAAGGTTTGGTCATGGGACACACAACGCCTCTTGTCACCTATAAAAGAACATTTCAGTTTTCTTCTCTAGTTGACTCATAAGGCTGCGCGATATTTTATGTTGCTGTTTTGTTGATGTCACAACTAATCTACTGTGAATCAGACCTGAAATGTTTTGTAAATTACTACGTTTTTGGTATTTGCAGAAGCCACGTCTCTCTTATTAGAGTATTTAATTCAGTCATACTTTGTTTTTGTTGATGTAGATTAACAAACAATAATGAGCAAATTGCTAATCAAGAACATTTCTTCCCCTTCTTGAGTTCTGTTGCTCGTATTACCTGCAGTCAAAGAAATGTAATGGCTCATTTAATTATGCAAAAAGTATCACTAACGTGGCTGTGGGTTAAAGCTTTTCCTATCAAGGATCAAAAAATCAACGTGAATATTCATCATTGCTTTGCTGGTGATGTTAGCTAAATATTATTAGACTGCATTTCACCTTACTGGTCTTTTCAGTTGACTCTGTCTGTGGTCCTTTTTTTAGACGAGGATTAGTTTTAAAAATGAATTCCACCTGTTGCTGCTGTAACATTTAGCAGGAGCAAGAGCAAGAATGCACCTGCTGTCACAATTGTATCATATAATTACAGCTTTACTTGCCTTGAATCTTTTCTTTTTTTTTACCCCCTCAGGCAGTATTCAAAACATCTCAAAAGCACACATCCAAAACAGAGACATAACATACAACATAATTATACGTCTTATAATTTAGCATCAGCAATTAACGCACAAGCTGCGTTAACATTTATTCTCTACACCAGTCATCTTGTTGAGGCATCCTTACAGATTTTTTGAGCGTCTGTAATTAGCAATCACAGATTCCCTGCATCTTCCTGCTGGATGCCATTGTCCCAGCCAAGCCTGGAGTGCAATCCCCTCCCTCATCAAACCTCTGCAGTAACGTGCTCTGCCATTGCTAACACTCTGTATAAATGCGTGTTTTTGCATGTGTTTCTCTTCAGTGATTATTTAATCTTAGCAACTTGTAGCAAGCATAATATTGAAGCAAAAAGAAGCAACAGCCAGAGTGAAGACTTGAGAAATGCATGAGCATTCAATGAAAGTTAATGGTCAGCTTTGTGTACAGCAGGGAATCAGCAAGAAGGAGCCAGAGTGTTGTTTAGAGACCGGATCGGGCATTGTGCATTCGTTGCCTGTTGTCATTATCAGACTTTATATTATATATAGACACACACACAAAAAATATGTTTTGCAAGTTATGGGCAAAGACTGCAATACCATCACTGCACTTGGGAGCCAATTACAGGGAGGGATGAGATACAGTTCCTGTCTTGAGCTGACGAGCCATAAAATGAACAGCTTAACATTGTTATTGGATTTAAACAACATTTTTTTCAGAAAATGAATTAAAATCTTAAACAACTATTCTATGCATATGTATGTATCTTTGCAAGAGCTTTGTGTGGTGTGCAGATAAGTATAAAATAATAAAAGGGATCAAATTGGAGCTTTGGGACTTGTAGACAAAGCACTAAATGCGGCTATGTCTTTCAAACTTTTTTTTTTATCCTGCAAACTTTGGCCATTTTTCAGACCAAAGTACACAGTGGATATACACAGACACAGCCGAAACTGTCCGGACTCATACATCTCACTGAAACAAAATTCTTCCAAAAAAAGTTGGAAACAAAAAGCTCCTTTGTCTTGCGTGCCTGCATGCTGCTGGTCTGTCATAGAATAAAACAAGCTGTGAAAAGAGCTGAATACTTTCTTATTGTGGGGACATCTAAAATTGCTTGGACAAAATTATCGCTACCCTGGTGATAAGAGGATTTGTTGTGATATTTACTGTGATATTAAACCAGACTCTCGCTTTCAATTACGGTAGAATCTTATCGTCAATCATTCTGCATATTTAAATGAGAAGGGAACCCACTGTGTTGCTTAGTGTCATTTTGTGCACCACCATGAATGTGGACAACAGAGAGAACTTAAGGAAATTCTGTGTCTGTGATGAAATTGTTTTCCATTTCTCTTCTTGCCTGGGTGATATTGCTTCGGATCCAACTTCTCAATTTATGCAAAGCATTTTTCAATGTCATGTACTACCCTCTTTGTCAGCTGTCGAGGAGGGAAATTATTTTACTGCTATTGTTAAATAATTGTCATTGCATTAATAATATAATCTGCAGCATGGATATTGCATTCCAAGGTTTAAACAGTGTCTCTTTCAGAAAGACTGAGTTGCAGGCTGACAGGAAGTTGTATGCAGAAAGAAGCAGGAAGTTATTTTGAGCCGCAGGCTAAGACGAGGCTTTAACAATGTAACAGATAGCTTTTTAGTAGAGGTTCTTGATTAAAACATTTATTTAGTAGAAGACATACACATAGTCTCAGTGAGCTTCTGGTCTGGTAAAAGGTCAGAAGTGCAACAGGTGAATTGAGAAAGAGCATTTGAGGACGAGACACAGACAGTAGGTGAAGAGGTGACACAAAGAGCATGTGAGGTCAACACACACACACACACACACACACGTTAAATTAGATTTATTTAGAGGAGAGGTTAGTTATGTTTGGCTGTAACTGCAAAATTGTCTTGGTAAAAGAGGAACCGTTTCTTGGTGTCTCGGCAAGAAAGAGGAACAAGACAAGAACTGAAAGGTAGACAGGAAGGGCTAGCCATGAAAATAGAAGATGATTTTCTAGGTAAAAAGTCATGATGATGTTGATCTGATCTATGTATAAAATGTATCTGTGACGCATGAAGGGGCGTCAGTAAACAAACCCTGATGCTATAAAATATCTGTTCATGCTTTGATTAAGTCGAAGACTACTTCCTGTCTGCGTACAGAGTTCTCTTCCCACGCGTGTATTCATTAAAATCATCGTTTGACTTCACCCGGCCGGATCGGTGTGGTTATTCTTCGATCACCTCTTGTACCCTTCCTCAATATTGAATCTTAACACAGCCTTCTTGCTAACCTTCAGATTTGAAGCCAAGAAAGCCCCGGTTTTTCTTAGAAAAACAATTGGTGGATGTCTGTTTTGATTTTGATGAAAATTTCATGAGTTGAAGCAGTTAGAGTTCTGCTAAGAAGAATGAAGAAATGAAAGCAGTAAAGTCTGCTAAAGCAGTAAAGTCTGCTAAAGTAGTTAAGAGTCTGATAAGAAAAGTTTAAATAATGGGTTGAAGTCCCAAAGAAATTGAGTTAGAGTCTCAAGTAGTTTGGTAGGGTATTTGGTCATTTTGTGGGTTAAAGTCCCGGTTGGTCATTAGGTCAGACCTTTGTCGGTCAATTTGTGGGTTAGAGTCCCCATTGTCCATCAGGGTCGATCTGCCTCAGTTATACACTTGTTTTGGGTGTTGATTGTTGTTTCAAAGTATTATAAATTATTCTAGAACGGCAGTTAGAGTCTGCTAGGAAGCGCAGAGCCCGGAGGTTACGCTCCCTCCTTGTCGTGGACGCGCGACATTGACCTCTCGGCGAAGAGGGTTAGTTCAGTGTGGTTTAGCTGTGGGGTACAGGGCATCCCGGAATTAAGCTAGGAGTTAGAGTCTCCTTACCGTTTGCAACGGTATCTGCGCTTTTTTGGACAGGAGAAGTTGGTCTTCGGGCGTGTAACTTTAACTTAACACTTCGAGGTAAGCCTTGGCTGTGAAATGCCAAAAATAGAGCTTCAGGCAAAGTTTGGGTTGGTTGACGCTTTTAAATTGAGTTAGGGATTTTAGAAATGAGGCCAGAAACAGTTAAAGTCTTGATACTGGTTAATTGGTGGGCGGTTATTTTAAATTTGTCGAAATTGGTTAGGCGCTAAAGCTGACAGATCTGACAGTAGTTGTAAATATAAGACGTCTTTGTAATAAGAGATCTCTGTGTGAAAGGAGTCTGAGGCAATGCTGCTGCTATTTTTAGACGGTGTGTGTGAGTGAAAATGCAAATGAGTAAGCAGTGAACTGTTTAAGCCACAGTTGGTTTTACAAATACTGCTGCAAACAGTGTTGAGTGTGTGTTTAAAATGCCATTTATGTTTAGTAAAGGACTATAAATAAAGTTTTGAGTTGCCGTAGGGGATGCATAGTAACTGACTGAGTTTGGATGTAGATATATAAATAGATTGAGTGCACTGTATATACTTAAGACTAACACATCACTTTCAGTAGTAACTTTTCTCCAGCATTAGTTGCTGGTGGGTTTTATTTTTTCAATTTCTTGTGTGTGCGGTGAGAATTAATGGAGGTTTCAATTTTTTGTTTGTTTGTTTTTTACTTGCTCTTTTTGATTATGACAAGCATGTCTAAAATACTCTTAGGAAAGTGTGTTGAGTTATATTCCTTAACTCTAGTCACAGTTTGAGTGTGAATGCGGTGACTAGAAGCTTTGACATGATGAATAAAGGTGTGAGAGGTATTTCTTGGGTGATGTAAAGTAGGACGTTTTAAACTTTGAAAGTGTTTTTAATTTGAGAGAGGCATGAGTGATGTTATAAGAGTTTAGTTTATTTAAAAGGTGTGTGTGAGAGGATTATGAAATCATTGTGTGAATGATGCTACATTTTAGGTCAAAAGTTAGTAGAATTACAGAGGGTTTGTAGATTGTAAATACAAAATAAGTTTGATTAGCCTGGAGAAACAGCAAAGCAGCTTGAGCTGCTCTGAGCAGCTGCGTGCGGTGTGTGTGTAACAGGAAATGGTGTGGGTGACAGGAAGTTTGCATGCCCATATAAGGTGATGTGTGAACAGAGGAAGTCTGAGAGAGAAGTGTGTGCGTAGGCAAAATGCAGAGTGTGTGCGTGAAATAAGGGAGTATTGTTTTTTACATCAAGGTTTAATAGAACTAAAGTAGAACGTGACAAACAAACAAAAGAAGGTAAAATGAAGAGAGAAAATAATGTGGTTCCCTGACCGGGAGAGAAAATAACTGACAATTACATTAATGAATAGAAAACACACATACACAAAGTGCCATATGAGAAATTATTCTAGGAAGGAGTCAGAAGTAAGATAGTTTAACATAAGATGCAATGAAGGAAGCAGCTTACATTCCTTTAATTCCCAGAGCCAGTGTGTTCCCTCCCCTGCCCACTTGGGCCCCGTATCAGGCGAGTATGGAAGGCTGGATAGCCCATGACGGGTAAGATCCCACCTCGAAACCCTGGGACAACCTAAGGCAGGCACAGTCACGATTACTCTCGGACCTGACGGGTAAGACCGCTGGGCTAGGGTGGAGGTGGAAAGTGGCAAGTGGAGCCCTACCTTCTGGCTGAGGACAAGGAATGCTGCTATTTAAGGTAGGAAATCAGAATTTGGGTTAGTAAAGTTGGGGAGGAGAAAATTGACTGTTTAAAGGCAAAATTATGAAGGAGTCTGACACACTGTAAAAGCACCATATGCAAATTCACACACACAAACAGGAAATGCATTAAACTTATAAAGACAAGACAAGCTCATGGAGTTTAATGCATAGACATTGATTACACCTAGCTAAGAATACAAACATAGGCAATGAAGAACAGCTTGCTATTTTGTATGAATGATACAATGGTGTGAATGTTTGATAAAATACATTTGAGTTTGTAATTGAGGAATAGAATAAGCCATATGACAAAGGGAGTTATGAAAACGAAAAAGGGATTAAAGTAGTTTTAAAAAAGAGTGACTTAGGAGTGCTCTCGTACTGAGTGATCAACACTAGTGATCACTGTTGGAAGAAATAAAATGATTTAATGAGTTGGGAATGTTTAAACATATGTTTCTGTTGTTACAGCTTCTTGAGAGATGATTCAGTATGCAAATTAGCTGGAGTGTGTGTGTGACTGTGACTTTCAGGAAGAGGAAGCATAGCAGAGACGAGAAGTGCAGATTGGGGTAGGAAATTTATAGTTTAGTGATATGTTGTTGTAAGGGGGTTTTATGCTGAATTGAAGTATGTTATAGAGCATAAGGGGGTGATTTTTGTGTGCAAATTGAGTGGGTTTAATGGGACTTTTGGTGTATTGAGGAGGTGAAATTATGTGGTGGCAAGATTTGTGTGTTTAAGGTTGTTGTGGTGATGGGTTGATTCTGTCAGGTAGGTTGTTGTTGGTGTTTTTGTTTTATATAGAGGGAGTTTTAGGAAACATGGACATGTCTAAAATTGGGCCCATTATTTTGTAACAGTGCACTTAAAGAAAACCTGTCAGGTGATTTTGTTTTGTTTTTATGAGCTAACAATCAGCTCTATTTTTTTTTTCATTTCTGTTTTAAGCAGGCCTGCAACAGTGAATAACGGCGCTGAAAATTATCGGGAGGAGCAAATATAAGGCGGCTTTCCAGATTACAATTGGCTGAGGAGAAAGCTACCTGGGGACAATTCAGGTCGTAAGTCCCTGTAAAAAGGATTTTATGCGAGTCAATCCAGTCCAAAAGCATAAAGAAATATTTTCCTATGGAAAATAAAAAATGACGGAGCTCATTTTGCTGAGGGTGGAGTATCTGATCGTGCGGGAGGCTCCACTATCAGCAAATACATGGTGTGCCTGCATGTGAGTGAATGTGTGAGTGAATGTGAGGGTGAATAAATGTGGACAAACAATTTGCTTTTACCAGAAAAATTTTTGTTTTGTTGACTGGGGTTAGATTATGAGATTATAGTATATTGTTGGGAGAATGCCAAATGCTAAAGGGGAAATATTTTTTGATGTAACTCAGTTACCATTAATTGTAGAAACACATGACTGATAACTGTTCTGTTTTAAGTTTATTTTTATGACACAGATTGGATCATGAGTGGGGAAAACTGAGCAGTTTTAAGTTTTGTATAGTATCTTGACACATGAAATGTATCAAGATAAAGGGGGGTTTAGGGTTTAATAATTTAATTGTTTAATAATTTAGGATCATTTTAGGACCTTTTGGGTTTTTGATCATTTGGATATGGTAAAACTGAAACTGTTATTTTTAAGTTAAGGTTAAAGGATTAAAAGTGAACTTGTCACGGTTTGCGAGGCAAGCCGTGTGGAGTTGTAGAAAAGGACCCAAAAGGCGGCAGCTCTGGTGCAGGTGAATATTTATTTACAACGGTGGGCACAAAACAGCACTGGTGGAAAAACAAGAAACCGGAAACCTAAACTGGGTAAGCTAATAACACAAACCAGAAACGAGACGCAGGGAGACCGAGGGGAAACAACACAGACAAACCAGCAACTACCATAACAGAAGACACAACTTAAATACACCCAGAGCACGGGGAGAACACAGACATAACAGGCTGGGGGAAAACATGGAATAAACACAAAGAGAGACGAGAGCTCATAAATACACAGAGGGGCACAAGGGGGTAAGAGTCACAAAGGAAAAAATACTTAGGGAACACCACAACAGGACACCTCAGAAAACCTGGCCTAAATAAGGAGCGAAAATACAAGGAACCAAGAATACTGGGCCAACATGGCCCAGGACCATGAATCCTGTTTAGAAGATACAATGCCGGTTTTTCAAAGCTGTGAATAATTCTTAGAGGGAAAATTAGTGAGGGTTGAAGGGGTAGAACAGCTTTGATTTCTTTTTGATTTCTAGAAGTAGTGGTTATAATGTAGGCTTACACATACAGATATTATATAGGAGGTATTTTTAGGATAAAAGGGGGAGCTTATAAATAGAAATGATTTTTATACATATTGCATTTTGTGCTTTTAAAGGAGTTGTGGCTCAAATTTGTCTCTGGAGGGTCACGAGCCTTTGGCTAGCGCTATGATTAGCCAATCTACTGTGAGGATAATATGAGTTCATGAAGGATTGCACACGCTTACAGACACAGAGTTAAGAAACACACATGACAGTATTGATTCCAGGCAAAAGGCCCTAAATTCATTTAGCTTTTAACTGAACTTAAAGAAGGACCAAAGAGGAAGGAAAGCATATATTTTGGTTAAGTCTGATACATTAGAATTAGAAGGTATTGTTACATTAAGGGAGCAAAATGAAATAAAAAGGTTATACCAAAACAGGTGATAACATAGGAAATGTGAGGTTTTAAAATGAAGTTAGTGTTAACACATAGGAGTTGTTTCAAGGCAGCATTTAGCTATGATGAAATGTATACAGGAGTAATTGCTTATATGCTTGAACTTAATTGATTAAAGTGGTTGTTTTCTTTTGGAGTAGATTAACTTGCAGCAGCGACAACTTGTGCACAGGATGTTGATGATCAGATAAGGGAAAATAGAGCGAGCAACCGGACGTGAAACCAGCGCTTAAAAGAATTTTAAAGTGATGAGTAACGTTGAAGAGTATACATAAATACAAGTCAATAAGTTAAGAAGATAATTAGGATCAGGCTTTTGATTAAAGAGTCCCAGATAGGATAAGTTAGGGAGATGCAGGAAAGGTGTTTTGTTTCCTTTGCAGAAGATCTCGGCGACCACAGGAGGGGCGAGGATCCTGGAGATCTCGAGGTTCGAGACCACCAGAGAAGGGTCTGCGTGAGGACACAATGTATTGTGACCTCTGGTGTTCCAGAGGTCAAAAGGGGGAGTGTCGAGGAGGGAAATTATTTTACTGCTATTGTTAAATAATTGTCATTGCATTAATAATATAATCTGCAGCATGGATATTGCATTCCAAGGTTTAAACAGTGTCTCTTTCAGAAAGACTGAGTTGCAGGCTGACAGGAAGTTGTATGCAGAAAGAAGCAGGAAGTTATTTTGAGCCGCAGGCTAAGACGAGGCTTTAACAATGTAACAGATAGCTTTTTAGTAGAGGTTCTTGATTAAAACATTTATTTAGTAGAAGACATACACATAGTCTCAGTGAGCTTCTGGTCTGGTAAAAGGTCAGAAGTGCAACAGGTGAATTGAGAAAGAGCATTTGAGGACGAGACACAGACAGTAGGTGAAGAGGTGACACAAAGAGCATGTGAGGTCAACACACACACACACACACACACACGTTAAATTAGATTTATTTAGAGGAGAGGTTAGTTATGTTTGGCTGTAACTGCAAAATTGTCTTGGTAAAAGAGGAACCGTTTCTTGGTGTCTCGGCAAGAAAGAGGAACAAGACAAGAACTGAAAGGTAGACAGGAAGGGCTAGCCATGAAAATAGAAGATGATTTTCTAGGTAAAAAGTCATGATGATGTTGATCTGATCTATGTATAAAATGTATCTGTGACGCATGAAGGGGCGTCAGTAAACAAACCCTGATGCTATAAAATATCTGTTCATGCTTTGATTAAGTCGAAGACTACTTCCTGTCTGCGTACAGAGTTCTCTTCCCACGCGTGTATTCATTAAAATCATCGTTTGACTTCACCCGGCCGGATCGGTGTGGTTATTCTTCGATCACCTCTTGTACCCTTCCTCAATATTGAATCTTAACACAGCCTTCTTGCTAACCTTCAGATTTGAAGCCAAGAAAGCCCCGGTTTTTCTTAGAAAAACAATTTAACTTCTGACAGTTTCACTTAGATCTGATGCCACGTTTCCCACTGTCACTGTGCTGTTATACGATTTTCTGCCTGAAACTTTCAGCACAGTCATATTTATAACAGCTAAGTAAATCTTTGAGTACTCTTTGAGCTTGCTTGTGCTTTACTGGAATCAATACAGCTCAAGAAAATCCAACCCTTTGAGCAAAGGAGGTAATATGGCCAGTGGCAAATATTTGCTTAAATGTGAATCCTGCAATGGAAATGTTGCTGAAATATTTTACATAATTAAGATTTTTCTTTATTTACAAATCTTCTGCTACTTTGCAGGCTTACAGTAAATTGATGGTATTCCAATGTGGGCTAAATAATAATAGATTTCAACATTGCACTTCTAAGAATATAAAATTGAGAGTTATCAAAAAAGGGTCAAGTGTTGAAGACCTTCCATTGTTCCCAAAGTGATCCATCCAAGTCCCACAAAGTCTTTTGTATGAGGTTTCACACCATAAAAGAGAAATGAAACCATTATTAAGGAGATCTATATTTTACTTTAAAACCCTTTAAAATCTTTTTTGTCTAGTGTAAACGTTATGCAGTGTGCTCTTGCACATGGTGCTGTCAGACACTCTCTAGAGCTCTGTATCCAAGCATCCCAATTCCTCCCATCAGCCCCTGAGAGGTCATTATGGTAACCGTAGAGATGTGGAGGTGGTGTTCTCCGGTGAGGTCTGGGAGGCTGTAATTGGTCCCGTCTTGTGGATGTCTTTGAGCTCTTCAGCAGAACAGCCATGCATTACTGCTGGGACAGCAGAGCCCAGACCACGACACAGTCTCTGGCTGGGAGGAAAATGGTTACTCATCGTTCTAAACTTTTGTTCTTAAACAGTCCCAAAACTGTAACAACACTGCACTCGTCATATTCAAATATTAAAGTAGGTAGTCACAACATGATAGACATCATCTCTCCAGAAATCATTTTATCCAATTCAACTCAGTTTTATTTGTGTAGCGCCAAATCACAACAGTTGCCTTAAGGCACTTTATATTGTGAGGTAAAAACCCCACGGTAATAGGGAGAAAACCCCAAAAATCAGATCACCCCCTGTGAGCAAGGACTTGGAACATAAAGAACCAGGCTCAGGAAGCAGCAGCCATCTGCCACGACGGGTTTGGGCAGACACGAAAAAAGACTCTGTCTGGAAGAGAGCCAGAGATTAATAATAACTAATAATGAAATGCAAAGTGGTATAAACAGAGAGTTTTGCTAAGCTCTGAACCTGACTATCAGTAGCACTGTGTGCTAAATCACAGCTCACAGCAAATTATAGATGTGATTGAAAGTAAAGTCGGCGCCTTACTTATGTTTTATGTTTTAAAAGTTAAAAAAAAAAAAAAGTTATTTTTTTAATTTTTTAATTTTTATTTTTTGCCTGTCCCATTTGGTTCTTTTGCCGTCACAATTGTTGTCTGAAGACCAACAAGGATACCCAATGGATTTATTTTGCCAAATGGATCATCGTGGCATTGCCGTATTGGTCCATTTGATCGACCTTTGTTTTTATTATTTATTTTATTTTATTTTCAGTTTTTACAGACGGGACAGACATGAGTGAGGGATAGGAAAGTGAGAAAGAAAGAGGAAGGAAAAGAAAAACAGAAGGGGAGAGGGACAGTGAGAAAGGGGAAAA
Source organism: Maylandia zebra (assembly GCF_041146795.1). Classification (NCBI taxonomy): domain Eukaryota; kingdom Metazoa; phylum Chordata; class Actinopteri; order Cichliformes; family Cichlidae; genus Maylandia; species Maylandia zebra. Next base: position 48,009,885 of record NC_135169.1, read on the forward strand.
AATAAATAAATAAATAAAATAAAATCTCCTGGATCACCTGTTGAGAGAGAAAGAATAGAAAACAAGCAAAAAAACCAAAGCAACATACTAAACACAACACCATCACATTAATCTAGCTAAGTGTAAACAGCAGTAAATACTAAATATTCAATGTTGTTGTGCAGCACGCAGGACAGACAACGCACAATGTGCTTTGAAGTAGTAGCTAAGAAAGGTGTAATTTAAGTCTACGAACAGTGAACACCTGTGTGCACACCTGTGTGGATCAGCGCGCTTGTATTCAAATGGTTTCCACATGTAATGGTCTGCAAGAGGATGTAGAGAGCCATAGCCCCGTCCAAAAAAAAAAAGTTATTTTTCAAATAAGTGTGAAAACAAATGAGCCTAAATTAGGAGCATCTGTCAAATGTAAAAATGGTAAAATTGTGCTCATTATAACTGCGCGAAATTGAAGCATTCTACTGTATAAACAGAAAATTAATAGATAAGAAAGTTGTGATGTAAGTGGGTGATCTCTTCAGATGTCAGGAACCTTCACAGTAAAACAATGCTGAAACCGTGTTAGATGAAAGAAACAGAAAACCAAAAAAATGAAGGTAGATGAGCTTTAATATTTGCTGTGGAATAAAACGTCCATGGCCCAGATGAACAAGGGAGGCAAAACTTTAGCCAAAGAAATCTGTAATTCAAATGAAAAGATATTCAACTCCAATCGGAGCACAGCGAGACCCCAGTTCGCTGAGTGGGCGTGTGCATCTGCGCTGCATACTTATTCTTCAGCTGTACTCTTTACTCCACTGAAAGAAAACAAAACTTGCATGACTAATTTTTACAGTACATCTGGCACAGCCCTCCCTCCTGTCTCGTCTGCTCTAGTTATGCAGCTGGTTAGTAGGGGTGCAACGATACACAAAATTCACGGTTCGGTTCGATACTTTGGTGTCACGGTTCGATATTTTTTCGATACAAAAAAAATGTTCATGCCTTTTTAATTTGTCATTTATTAAAATTATAAATATATATTTTAACTCAAAAGTACAGTTTTTAAATTTAACCCTAACCCTTGTGCGTGTTTTTTATTTTGACAGCGAATGCGCACCTGCGGACCACTTATGTGCAGCCCTGGTTATTTAGCTCGTCATATTGCAGCCACAGAAATTATTTTGTCCATGAAACCATAAAGCTGCACTTTCTTTTTGCCTTATAGTCTGATTTGTCATAACTTCTCCGTTTTGTGGTAAGCTTTTCTTTGGCTGTCACTTCTTCACCCTGACCTGTCTTATTTGGCTCAGCAGAACTAAAATATATATCTGTCTGTGAAGGTTCTCAGTCATCCAGGTCATCGTAGTCAAATATAAATCCTGCTGCTTTTACACACGCACTCACATAAGCTCAGCGATTCTCTGCGCGATCAACCTCTCACATGTTTAAGCTGCGGGAGATTTCACTTGTCATGTTTGCATAGTAAGCTAACAATTAATAAGACGATGTCAGAGGAATTGGTGCGCAAATTATCATCACTCACAGATCAGTGCTGTCGCTCTCTATACACAGTTTGCACGATTGCAAAGTGAAAGCAAAAAAACAAGCGCAAATTCAAACGCGATTTCAATATGTCACATATTGACAGTGGCTCACCGATGCCAATGACATAATTACCCAGCTACATTTCTGAAAGAATGCAAAAGCATTGACATATATTTTTCCTACAATAGCCCGACGGGCAGGGCAGAGATAGATTTTGGTAGCCCGACTGAAAAAATCGCTAGCTCCAGGACGTTGGGCTAGCGATATTGCAAGCCCTGTATCTGATTGAGGAATCACTCATCTTTGGAAAAGAGAGTTTATTACAGAGAAATGTCTCTTTCCAAAATAAAAGCTATACTATCCGCTTCTTCTGGGCTATATTCTCAGCAGCATATTAAACAGCTGTCTAAATGACTCGGCTAAAGTTAGTAGCATGCTTGCTTGTTTTTTTTCTGCTTCCACTTGTCTTTGCACTAGGATGATGTCGGCGTAAATGTGCAGTCATATTCGTTGTGTTCCCACTAGTGCTTTCAGGTTAATCTCGTTGAAATGACCTTAACGCCACAACACGGCAAATCTCCGTTAACGAGCTACTGCCGATCGCCTGTGCATGGGGCTAGACGGCCAACACGTTAACGAGCTAACTGCGCTAACACACTAGTTCCCACCCATGTAATTAAGCATTGCATGGCACATCCAACATACTGTTTTACTTTAGTCCATGACTGCTTACCTTCAGGGTCATACGCCACATGAAAACCAAAATAATTCCAAACGCCAGATCTGAATGAGGGTGGGGGAGAGCTTAACTTCTGTCTCGCTAGCTTGCCCTGCGCTCTTCCTTCTGACGATGCTGTCTGTGTTGAGCGCTCAGTGAATCTGCGTTCGACTACTCCGCCTAGGCTGCACTGTCGACCCTAGGCGGAGTAGTCAAACGCAGATTCACTGAGCGCTCAACACAGACAGCATAGTCAGAAGGAAAGTTGATAAAATAAATTACAAATTTTGTATTGTTCGATACATATGCGTACCGAACCGAAAGCACTGTATCGAACGGTTCAATATCGATACGAATATCGTTGCACCCCTACTGGTTAGTACAATCTCTAACATGCTGTTGACTTCTGCAGAAATGCGTTGTTTGCTCTTTTGAGATTAATACCATACTGATAATTTCATATTTGCTAAATGGTTCTTACAGCCATGATTTCAGGACATCATTCAGTTGGACAGCTAATGCTTTCCTTGTATTGATTATAATGCCCGGGAGCCCTGGCTGGAAAATATGAAGTGTCAAGTACTCATTAATTCTAGACACGACTTGGCAAACATCATTGACTCATTCCATTACACAAAGTCCACATATAATTGACCTTGTGGCTCATTGCTTCTCAGTTGAAAGTTCTGGTTTTCAGCTGTGAAAAAATTATTATTGTAGTTTGTCCAAGTAGGAAGGTTTTCAGATGGCCTTATCTTTGTAGCAGGATCTTGCCCCTGTGTGAAAGGTTTTGCCGGATGCTCGTTTTATGCCTTCTTAAAGATAAAGCGTAAAGTAGGAGTTTTGATGATATGAAAAGCCTGAAGCATTTCAAACCGTGTTTATTCATATGCATTTACATCAAAGGCCTTTTTGTGTTTATCATAATTTCGCTTGGCATTTTCTGCAAAACTTTCCAGAACAGAGGGCTGAAATAGAAAAAGAGAGAGGGAAAATAATTGGAAGACAGAAAAAGTGATGGTTATTTCCTTTTATGTAGTAATATAAAGAGACCTTCATTTGTAGCTTTATCATTTTGCTTAGGATTCGCAAATTCTGTCTGCTTAAAGAGCTTTATATGTTTATCTTTCACTCCATGAGAGTGCAGTACACGGACATGTTGGTGGAATACGTCTGTCAGGTTTCACATGACATTGCCAATCCTTGTGGCTTGCTACTGTACAGTTTACACATGTCAACCATAAGCTGTTTCTTTGAATCGAACATGTTCTTCAGACATGTTCTTGCCGCCTCAGTGACAAGCCTTTTGTCAGAGTGTCTCTCAGGAGAAAAAACCTCCCAGCATTGATGGTACAAATCTTCACAGTGCACAAGCATAGTTTGGCATTCATAGGAACCCCATGTACCTACAGATGGCTTAATGATTTGCTCAAAATACCAGCAGCCACGGTCACAGTACTTGGTGTTGTTATTATGCTAACATGATGTTCAAGTTCTTTTCCATAACTGTGCTTTTCATTCAAAAACTATATTAGAGTATCTGACATTTTATACCGGCACACATACACGCAGATATTGCGATGCATTCATAATCCATTTCTGAGTTGATTACAGTCACTGAGTGATACTCCAAATATGGATGTAATTATTTGGTATGTATTTCCATCATCGCTCTATTTCTAGACCACTGAAATATTTGGCAACCTATTTTTATACTACGACCGTGTTGTATAAAAGCCTCCTATTGACACCCGTTGCTGTTAGAAATCAAAATGTAGTTTTTTTGTTTGTTTGTTTTTAACTAAAATGAACCAGTAAATTTAAAGGATTTCTACTAATGTTAACCATTGGCTATTTCTCATTGGTCTTATTATGGGTGTGTTTTGCAGGGGAGCTGTACATCGGTGGCGTGACAAAGAGCATGTACAGCAATCTGCCCAAACTGATTGCATCTCGGGACGGGTACCAGGGCTGTCTGGCCTCTGTGGACCTGAATGGGAGACTCCCTGACCTGATCGCAGATGCCCTCCACAGGGTGGGCCAGGTGGAACGAGGCTGCGATGGTAAGTAGAAGCAGCAGCTGTCATATACTGAGCTTAATATGCAATTAAACTGTTTAAAGATAAGAAATCACTCAATCAATCATTAAATCTTACCTGTGAGTCACTAGGGGGAAATCAAATGGCAATGATTACCATCTAGTGTAGAATACACTTGTCTTAATATTAATAAGAGTCATTTCATTCAGTGAATGCCAGCTGGTCAACAGTTTCTCACTTTACATATTGACTGCAATTATGAGGAAACGATTCGGAAGTTGAGTTTGTTGTTTTGGGACATGAGTAAAAATCTTATTTCTAATAGTAACTCTGCCTTCTTAAAGTTTCATTGTGACCTGCTTTAACATAAGCCTGCTTCTTTAGCTAAGCGACCATTTAAGACACTGAAGTATAGTAACCGAGTCCATTTTCCATATACTTTATTCCCTAATATCGCCAATGGCCACGCCCAATTCTCTGAGCTCGGGACAGTTCTTACAGTCTGTCCTCTGTATATCCTCTCTATTGCACTATAAAACCTGCATGAGGGAAGCACCTCTCCCCTCTAATGTTATTGTCAGTGTGGAAAATCTCAGCAGTGCTCCACCCTTGCTGGCTTTTGCTTCATCAATCTTGCATTTGTCATGTTTTTACCTCTGCTGCGCGGGGCTGGCCACCATGTCTCAGGCTGCATGGCTATGGTGTGGGGTAGTTAATCCTGAGTATAACAGTAGATTTTGGCTATAGCATTTCCCCTTCCACACACCCCACCCTTAATTCCCCTCCACCACGTCTCAATGGCATACAGAACGTTGGAGAGCACAGACTTGATTTCCCTGAGGACCGCATTGGCCGACTAGATGCAGTAGTGATCCAGCTTTTTCTCTCCACCCCCCCCCCCCCACCCCCCCTTCTCTTGCTCCCTAACGCTGCTACTTCTGCCAGCCAGCCTTATTACCTGCCTACAGTTATACACCACAATTACTTCGCTCCAAACAGAGTTTAAAACTGCATTAAGCTATCATATTGAATCCCGCAGGCACCAGAAATGGATGCTAATATTAGTTAATGATTTGATGTGCCAGGGATTTGAGCAGTAGTAATTGACCAGTTTTGGAACGGTGGACTCTTTTGACAAATATTAGTATATCTAGTCCTGGGGCTGTTGCAAAACCATGTTTTCCCTTGTTGATATTGCAGGAATAGATCAAAAACTATTCTGACTGGTGATCTAATTTAACTATAATCACTTTCAGAATATTTTCCCCGAACCATATACCAGAGAAGAAGCGCTGTTTACATGATTGATCTGTTGGTAGGTTCGATCTTTAAAATGCTGGGTTTCAAAAGAAAAAGCAAGACCGCTGAAGGTGACTTTTTTAGATGTATTATTTTCCTGGATGTGGATCACTGCTAGGGTCCGCACCAACCTGGTTCTTAGGTCATTGTTAGCTTGTGGACTGGGGATACAGAGTGGTCAGAGGTGGCTGCTGGTCTAGTCTCTCCAGAGATAAGGCCAGACAAAGGCTAGAACATTGAGCTTTCTCTTGTAACTGCATACTGACTCAGCGGATCACAACAACAAAAAACAAGATGAGGGGAGGAAGTGAAGGAGACTGAAGTCAAGGTACAAAAGCACTGTTGCTTATTCATTGTAGCTCAAGACAGGAGAAATAAGCAAAAAATGGGCAGTCTATGTCCAAGATAAATACAAAATGCTTTCAATTTACATTTTCTAATCATGCAAAATAAATAAGTAAATAATTTTAAAAAAGCATGTAATCTACATAATAATTTTTGCAAGGATTGGTGAAATATTTGCTTAAGAAACTCAATTAAGCACACTATTAGTACGTAGGCAGATGTTCAAGTTGTAACCAAGCTGCTAATCGAGCGCCCGGTTGTCAACAGCAAGGTAATGGAGATATGTGCTCAGTTGCTTTTTACCTTTTCTTGAACATTTGGAGCAAACATGACAGATGAGAGTCTTATGCTCCAACAAGTTTAAGGCACCTAATAGCATGTTCTCATGAGCTCTCAGGAAGAAATGCAAAGATAACGTGAGTAATATAAAGGAAGAATGAACAAATCATTTAATGGCTTTTGCTTATGACAATATATTCTATTAGCTATTCTATAAGGACATAGTTAACACAGAAAGTGGACAATTTAAAACAATTCAATTTAATTCACTTTGAGTCATATATGGGAATTTATATTTAAGGCGAAGATCTTACAATAATATAGAGAAAAACACCCAATCAGATGACCTCCTATGAGCAAGCACTTAGCGACAGTGGGAAGGAAAAACTCCCCTTTGATAGGAGGAAACCAGGAAGAACCAGGTTTAGGGAGGGGCAGCCATCTGCTGTGATTGGTTGGTGAGGGGAGAAAGACATGCTGTGGAGGATTATTAAAAACTAATGATTAAATGCAAACTGGCATATAAACAACACAAAATAAAACATTTCATTTTTATAAGTTTGGAGCACGCGGGTGGGGGTGGGGGGGTAGGGTGTCTTAATTGGACCACTTGTAAATGGCACAGTGAGATGTCTGTTTATCTTTGTGGAAACAAATTAGTCTGGCACTGAACCATGGTTCTTTAAAAATGTCTGTGTTTAATTGAGATTTTAATGAGAAACCCCACCAACACAACAGCCACCACACACATTTATTTTTAGAACCATTGTTTTCCTAACATGTTATCTGTATCCTAATCTTATAACAGTAGTTCATTGTTATTTTCTTTTGCCTTCTAGCATTATCATTTTACCATTACCATCTTTATTTTGAGAACAAGTAGTCAAAATCTATTTTTCTTGGAAAGTCGTGTCTTCTTCCATTTCAGTCAGTCAGCAAAGGCAAAACACTTGTTGAATCTTGCCAGCTGATGTGACAGTGCACTGTTGGGTCAATAGTGTGTGTAATCCACAGTGGAAAAGTCACGAATTGCTAAATGGAGCTTTAAAAATTGTCCTTTGCTCTCATTATCCAGAGTGCATGATCGTTTGCTTCTGCCTTTTGGTCTTAGAAATATTTAATTTTGAATGAGATTGAACAAAAAATGTGATGGCGTATGTTTTGGTTTTGTCTTCAGGACCCAGTACCACCTGTACGGAGGAGTCCTGCTACCATCAGGGGGTGTGTCTCCAGCAATGGGAGGGCTTCACCTGCGATTGCAGCATGACGTCCTATGGAGGCTCATTTTGCAACGACCGTAAGTCAAAGTTTTTGTTTTAATTGTTTAAAAATGGTTAGTAGGTGTGTGAGTGCAGTGAGTCAGGCGGTGGAAACATATTCAGTGGTGGTTAGCTGTTGTTTAGTGGTTTAAAGTTAAAGCTCCACAGGCAACGTTGTAAGTCTGCTTTCAGAGTGTCAGTGAAAGAGATCTGTATTGTATTAATAAAGTGATTGGTGAGCATTCTCCAATTGATAATTTAATTTTTTGCATGAATCTTCAAGCCGTCATTTAGTAGATGGATGTTCTTGTGCTGCATTTCTACATACATGAACACATCCTCACAGATCCGGTGTCTCAGTTTGGAACTAAAAAATGTTTTTGTAAATTAGCTGCAGAGCTTGTTAACATTTGACTGCTAACAATTAAAATATCTAAACATTAGCTAATAATAATGACTTTAATTGGATAATTATAATTATTAGCTAATGTTAGGATATTTTAATTGTGAACAGTCAAATGTTAACAAGCTCTACAGCTTGCATAAACATTGTTTAACAAGGTAAAGTCATTATCGCACTTCAGTAGGGCCACACAGATTGGACTCATTCATTACTCTTCAGATGGTGATGGTACTGTCTTGTTATTCAGAGTAAAATCCTGTACAACTCTAACTTCACCATGAAATTTACCATGAGTGCTAACACATGCTGTGAGGAGAAACAGTGATCTAAGTCCCATGTACCTGCCACATAGCCCCCTGCTGGGTGGCTGGAAGCTGGGGAGTGAAAGAAAAAAGGTAGAGAACAGCGAGACACAGGTTAGTCACTTATGTGGTTTTTAGGTCAATGCTTTTCATTCTTTTTTCCTCTCGTACGTTTGTAATATTATAATCTGGTTGTGGCTAAGGCATTCACTGAGGGTGAAGTAGCTGTGCACCCTATAATTAAGTGTGAACTAGCTTCACTGAAGTGTGGAAATGACTTCATAAATATCCAGATGTCTGATGGGGAAGGTTTTATTATAAGCTATAAGAAACCTGACTGTGAGGTTTGATTTGTCATTGTTCTGGATTTAGTGTAGAAATATGCATTATGTTGTTAACTGTTAAAGCTAAGTTATGAAGCTAATTTTATACCTTTTTTAAAAAAAATAATAAATATTGCATTGTTTAAGAATCCTGTCTGTAGCAGTGTGCTGCTTGGTAACTTGGAGCGCATGTACAATTAGCATCCAGCACTCTTCACAGGCTTGATGTAAGCAAGGGCACAAGTAGGGTGACAGGCTAATAGACTTGTTTGCACAAGTCTTTGTTTGCTCATGAAGTGGTGGGTTAAGAAGTACCAGCCTCAGCTTCTTTGCTGTTTCTTTTCTTTTGTTAAACCAATCCATGTTTTATTTGAGAAAGACTTCATTTTTGTTGTGTGCTTTTTCCCTCGTTATATTGGCTGCTGGGTTAGCTATACAGAATATGACCGGGCATGATAGTAAGGAGCTGATTAGCAAGGTGTTCTTTTGGTTCCTGGAACTCTCAAGCAAGGAGGAGAAGGTGATAACTGTTTTGTCGGCATGACAGCTATGCCGAGATAAGCAGAGATCCTTCGCTGCTTGGGAGGGGAGAGCAAATGATAGAAAAGGGGAAAGGAGGCTTATTCCTGTGCTCGAGTTGTTGCCTGTGGGGCGCGTTAGCAGCTTTACTGTGCTGCTTTCGAACATGACAGGTAGAAATATAAGGAACCAGTGAGTATACCAACATGTGCTCTGTAGAAGAATCTGGAAGATGTGTCTGTTTTGTGAGAATGTATAGAATGGAGGACAGGACTTCACCAGCAGCCCGATCAAATCTATTGTGTAACTGCAGAGAAAAAAACGAAGCATCTATGTAGAACAAGTTTGAGTCTGCAGTGCAGAAAAGTCTTATTAAGGATTCAGCTTTAAATCAAGCTGTGAAAATCTCAGACATGTAAGACTGTAAACACTGACATGGGCCTTTCGTCTTTTTTTTGTTTATAAAAGTGCAATTTTACAGATCTGTTGGCTGCTGGTTAAAGTTCTCTCACAACTTGCTGCAAATGATATGATGCGTTTTCAGTGAGGGGCTGACATACTAGTGTAAGATTCATAATATTCATTCATAACAGCTTAAAAAAAACTGTTGGCATCACAAATTTGTTGGTGACACAACAATGGGCTAGTTTTCACATGTCAGCATAGCTAATTAAAATTAAACTGAAAAACATTAAGGCCCTATCAGTATTTTTTTCTTGTAAGATGATACATTGAAGAACTGTTAAACAGTCTGGAATAATCAGCACAATAATCATCAACTAAGCTGATGTCGACTGACACATTATTCCAAATGTCTAACACAGCAGTATGTCAGCCTCTTCCAGGTTTTCATGCATTGCTGTAGCTTGTTTTTGTTGTAGCCTGTCCTTTCTCCCCCGACAACAGCGCCGCATCTTTTGACCTGACCTTCTGCTGTCATTACCGTCTGCTTGAAACTATGAAAATCAAATTTCATCTCCTGACTTTGAGAGCTCACACTAACTTGAGCTTTTGGCTTCTTGGCTTCTGATCTTAACGTTCTTCTCTTCATACTTCTTGAATCATATCACTATGTAAGGAAAATTTCAAACGTTCCGAACTTCAAGGATTTTTCTTTTTCTTCAGATTGCTGTGAAAAACCAAGGTAGGAAATATGATACTGGGTAGCAATGAAATGGGTGCTCCAGATCCCGAGATATTTCAACATGTTTACCTTGGATGCAGACAACTTGCAGTTGCAGACTCTTACCAATAGGGTTATGGGTTGTGCAACAAAACCTATATAGATCCTGCTTGTTTGTCTTTTTGCACAATCACAATAAATCTGGGATAAACAAGTGTTTGGGTCGCCTAACTCTAACAGAAAAAGTTTAAATGCATGTGATCAATAGAAGAAATACGGTGAGCAAAAATAAATGACAAAGACCCCTCTTTATCTCGCAGTAGGAAGGAGAGATATAGCGCACGCACAATCACACTTCGGTGTTACCGGTAGGGCTGAACGATTATGGAAAATAATCTAATTGCGATTTTTTGCCCCAATATTGCGATTGCGATGCGATATGCGATTATTTTTTAAGGTCTTTGTCTTCTGTATTATTAAACAAAGACAAGCAATACATCATATAGTATGGCCAATACTATATTACATTAATTTTAAACTGTTCTTTCCTGGAAGACAGACCTCTGTTATGATGACATGAGGTGATGCATGAATTGATGACTGACATTTTTATTTAACTTCTTCAATCACAACAGTATATTTGAACATACACAATAGTTTATTTTTAGCTTACAAACATCTGAGCATAAAGTGCTGACAAGGAACCCTGGTGTAAACATTAAAATGAAAGTCAGTACAATGTGCAGATTGCAGAAATATACATAAACAAAATCAGTGGCTTTACCACACTCAGTTTTTCGACATCTGTGAACTACTAGACAGTCATTCAATTAAAAAATAATATTAAATAAATAAAACTAATAAATAAAAAATACACACATCTTACTGATCTCTGCAGTCAGTAACATTACACATAAAGTGCAAACATAATAGCAATTGTATAAACACACACACAAACACGCCTTTAAAGTTTAAAGGCGTGAAATTGGACGGTCTAGCCTTCTGATTAGCTAATCAGAAGGCTAGTTCTGATTAGCGTCACCGCTGTCTCGGTGGAGTTTAATAAACTCGGCCGTCTGCTTCTTGCTATCTAAAATATAACCAGACACTGGTGTAAATTCTCGACTGTCTCATACTTCTGTTTAATAAGTTTTCTGTTTGACGTTTAGTCAGCTGTGTGAAAACCAAGGAGGAACCCACCAGGGGGATTAATAAAGTTTTATTTTATCTAATCTAATAACTTTAATCTCAGCCAAACCGATTTACTCACGAACAAACAAAACACTGAAAAAAGCCCAACAATAACATTTTTAGGTTGTCTAAGTGACTTATATATTACGTTTAACCCGAGCAGCGAAACTCCGCGGTGATCTGAAAATGATGTGCCGGGAGTTGTGCCGTTCTCGGCCGCATCAGTAACCCTCGAGCTCCCGGCTAGCTGTCGAGCTGGTGGGTAGCAGACGCCTCTGAAAACGTCGAAGCACTTTTGCAAATATGGGATATCTTGATAAACCGAGCAGATATTTGATGTTTACACAACTACTTTCTCGCCTGAAAATATGTTAAAAGTTTATTTTGTGACCCAGAAAGATTAGTATGAGTAATTTTAAAACTTAGTAGCGGCCGCCATTGCTGGAAACTGGAGTTTGGAATTCTGGGATATGGTAGTAATTTGGACAGCCTTATAATCGCAGTATAATCGCAGCCTTTGCGGTTAGAAAATTGCACTTGATCATGTCGCGATATTATCGCAAATGCGATATATCGTTCAGCCCTAGTTACTGGCCACACAAACAGACTTAATAAAAAAGATATGTGATTGCCACTGCTTTTCATTCTCTGTGGGGAATAAAATAATGCATAATTATTTCAGTAATCATTCTTGCGCTGTTGTTTGTAAAAGAGCTTTCTTGGTGGCCATAGTAGACAAAGCTTAGAGGGTCTTTGGGTGATTAATCACTCTCTGCATGTACACTACACTCCTCTACACAAACACATAAAACAGAGTGGTGCAAACATGCACAGTCCCACACCTACAGCTTAATTCAGTCGCACAAGAACACAGTAAGAGACGTGTTTCACGTGGTGAATATTTTTCAGTGGAAAAAGCTCGAGTCATTTCCGCAGTCCAGTCCCAGAGTCGTTTGTTTCACTCTAGGTGGAAAGGTTATCAGAATTATTGACACTGCAGTTATTATTTATGAATGCAGATTCACAGTTCACTGGAGAAGATATTACATACAGATAGAAGCGATTCCATAACAGCGTATGTGTCGTACCAGATAAAGTGAGGCTATTTGTCTCTATTGGATATTATTACCTGTTGGGCGTCAGCCAATCATATCCACTACCTGGGATGCGAGGAAGCGAAAACACAGAGAAAAAAACATTTAAAGTTAAATGTATTGTTTTTTTTCCTTTCATGTTTAATTAAATTATTGTTTTTCAAAAAAAATGTGTATTTATTGAATACTTTTAATACTTTACTTTCCCATCTGAATGTGAGAATTTTGGAACTCGTGGAGTTTTGGTGTCATGCTATCTGCAAGATGTCTCTTTATTTGTTTTGAGCGTTTCTACTAGCAATTTAGGGCAGGGTGAAGTTGGCATGTTCTTCCTGTGTCTGAGGGGGTTCTCTCTGGGTACATTGGCTTCCTCCCACAGGTTGAAGACATGCATGTGAGTTCTGCATAATTGGTCATTCAAAATTAGCCCTAAGGGTAAGTGGTTGTCTATGTCTATGTCTGTCTTCTTGCCCTATGACAGCTGGCTCCACCCCCCTCGTATGTCTCTTGATTGGATAAGAGGAAGAAAATAGATGGATGGTTTAGTACAATTGCCTGCTTGCTGAAGTTGTTTCCGTAAGTGGCACTGAAGCGATTTCATTTAGACTTAGCAGCTGACACTGATACTGATGTTATAGAAAAGAAATGTGACGCTGTAGACATTTAATTTCCCTGTGACAGAAAGTTGATATTGGATCTGGTCAATGTAGCCCGTGTTAACAATGTTTCCTGTTACCCCTACCTCACCATCCCCACACCATCCGAGGTAAGGGGATGGTCTGTCACTCAGTCATGCCGGATACATTTTTTTTTCTAGTTTGTGTGATGCACATCTTCTGAGCAGATATCTGAAGTAATTGAAACATTTAATATTTATAGAGCAGCTCTCATTCTGCTGAATAGTATTGTTTTTGCTTCTTCAGTGACCTTCAGTGGTCAGTTTAGTCTGGCAGGCCTACAGCACTGCACTTTAGGAAAACAGTTGGGGGGGGGTGTTAATAAATGAAATATGGCTGAAGGGAATGATGAGGTACAAATGAAATTGGCACTTGGCATTTCTCAACAGGCTTTACTTTGGAAGCACCTCTGAGACACAGGCGCTCCAACAGTGTTTTGTATCTCTTTTTTCCTACGTCGCTCTTTTTTTTCTCCTGTTCTCATTAACAGTAGAAACAGACTGGGTCTGCTGTAATGCTCAAAAACACATCACATTCATCTAGAACTGCAGGTTGTTTCCAGCACTGTAACACTATGTTTGTGCACGCAGATGCATTTGTGGAGCAGCAAATAATAAAAAAGCTCATACCCCTTCTTTCACACACACATATACGCACATACACATACCAGAGAGCATTTGTTATTCCGCTGCAGCCTGCAGTGATTGACTGGTCTATTTGTCTCTGCATAGCGTATAAGTGGGCCACTTGGTATTCTGCCTTATTCATCTGGAACCAACTCAGACAGAGATGCTGTGTAAGAGCGTGTGGAACGAGGACTTTGTTTCTCTCTTGCTCTTTCATTTTTCTGTTTATGTGAGTGAGAGAACAACGGAGAGAAAACGAGACGGAGAGGGATGGAGAGGAAGAGCCAGGGAGGAGATGCTCTGTTTGTGCAGTTCTTTGTGTGGCTATATGCACTGGTTGGGCATTAGCACAAAACTTGCATGTGTACAACGAATCCAGCTGCGAGGCCATAGTGCTGTCAGGCATACTAATCGAGCACAGAGTGCCAGTTTGTTTGCATTGCTGCTGGTTTCAATCTGCCTCCTCTCCCTATATCTCATCTCGATTTATTTTCTCCATCAACATTCCCACACGCAGCATGAAAAACAACCTCATCAGAATGCTTTTGTGGTACAAAAGATTGCCACTGAAATTGGACTTTCTATCTAGAGTCTTTGTGAACTCTGCACACAATTTGTCTTTTATTTTTTTGTTGCGTTGCTTCTTTATAATTTGTAAAATACATGTTTGCATGTAATTTCTAACAAACAATTATTTATTCCAAGTTCTGTAATCATTGTTACATTTCTTTGCACCGATATGTGAACACTATCTGGTTTTCAGCATGCATTTTTTAAATTTTCTCGAGGCTCTTACTTATATCACCATATGAGTAAGCAAATAAGTTGACTTCAAGAATTCTAAAGGGACCAAATGCAGCTCGATAAGTGTTGTGTTTCTTGCTTCAGCTAGCCTACTGTTAATGTTTGATGAGCTTGATAGGTTTAAACAAGCACTGGTCACGGCAAGTTCCTCTTGTCGTCTCTCTTTACCGAACTTTAATGAAAGCCGATCACTGAAATGCATTCGCTCTCCTCCGCTCCACCAACTCTACAGGTGATCGTTTGCTTGGTACTTCAGTCGAAAGGCAAACCAACAGCAAAAACAAAAAGCTTTAAAAAAACGAAATAAAAAAAACCCAATGATGGCTGCTGGTCTCCGGAGCAAGACAGAATCCTGCCTCACTATGTGTAATGCACTTGGTTTAGGCTTAACATCGATTGTCATGCCACTTGTTGTGATGAAGGTCACACTACCTTCAGCATGGACAGCGTGTCCTCAACGCAGCATGGATCAGGACAGACTTAAGGGGAGGCTTTAGCCCTCTCACATTCTCATCACCAGCTAACTCAGTCCAAGCTCAGGAGGAATGAGTAAGCAGACCGGCAAAATAGAGGGGAAAAAAAGTCTCCCACAAACCTCCTGATCCAACCACGGATCCAAGAAGACATCCAAAAGAAAGACATAAAAGCCAACTGCCTTTCACGTGTGACTGGGTCTCACTTTTTTTTTTTTTTTGTTATATTCTCTGTAGCATTGCATTATCATTTAATGCTTGGATTTGGTATTCATTCCTCCCACCCCTTTCTGTGACTACCATCTTCTCTCTGCACTGTTGGCCAGCCGGTCCCAAAGTGCCGCTGTTTGGACCTCGCGATTAACCGCCACCTCATTAAGCCAGAAACACAGTGTGAATCCTGAATAATTACTTTACTTTTTTTCTCTTTCGTGCCCATAAATACACACACAGAGACCCACAACAAGCTCCCTCTCCACTTTTCAGTAGTGGGCTGCTTTAAAAACTAGATGGAGAGAGACCAGGGAGGCTGCAGCTATCTTCCCATTTGCAGACACGGGGGGTGAAAGTATGGGCAGAGAAATGAAAGTATGGATAGAAAGCAGTGGAAAATAGAGTGTGAGTGAGTAATGAAATAGTGTTTGGGCATGCAAATGCTTTTTTGGCTTCTGCAAAAGAGGGCAGTGCTAAGCCCATTGGACTTTAGAAGTCACTATTTCAAGAGCTTGAAGGAGATTGGTTGAAGGTTGATGCCCACATTATGTGGCCTGTGGTGCATAAGACTTAGGTAGTGAGTGGAATACTTGCACTATGTTAATTCAAAATTTCAACGAGTGTGTAAATGTTTTAAGAACTCTGCACACGTGCAATACATGACAAAGCGTGTAGCTCGCTGTGGAGGTAGATATTAAATATTACAATGGCAGTAGTTCTCATTTAATTCATCTGTTTAGCTGTGAGCACAGTTTTAGAAAACTATTGTAGATTTTCTAAACCCTTTCTGCTAAGATCATTAACTTCAAGTTTCAGCAAACATCTCTTTTCCCCAGAGTGTCTGTCTGTCTGTGAGCCTGGCAGCTTTGGCAGGTAGGCCAGACTTAATATCTGTTACTTCCTTTGTTCACACTTTTTTAGTAGCGGCCAAGTGCCAATATATTGAACCTGACTGAACTGAGTGGTACAGATACAGTACACGTTCTTCCAATCAAACTGAAGTAAACTTAACTTGGAGAAATTCTCTTGTGATGTGTTCGTGAACGCTATCGCAGTTGTTAGAATTACACAGGTGCCAGTCACAGGCAGCTGCTAAAGATCTTTATGCCATGTCACTTATTGAATCCCCTTTCTACTATATTCTGACTTGTTTTGACTCATTGTCAGATAGGATGGATATGTTAATCTGTCAAAAGATCTTTATTTCTTTTATGTGCCATTCATTGTTCTCAGCTTCGGTTTCAGTTTATGATTTTCAAACACATTCAAACATTTCAAGAAATGTAAATGATCAGTTTCTGGAGCATAGAATGTGTTTCTGCCTTTCTGTAAATTAAGGAAATGAATGTTTGCACTGCAAACCTTTGGCCATGCAGAAGAAGCTCATCTCTGGAAGAAGATATCGTCTTCCCTGGCATGAATGACAGCTTCAGGACGAATAGATGCCCAATTTTCATCAGTCATCGGTAGTGCTGACTACCTGAAATAATAGCCAGTGCTTTAGGAGTGGCTCTGCATCCAAAATACTTGAAATATTGGACAACACTGGCAACATATTGGATTTCGTCGGAGGAAATGCTGCGATGCTAGGCGGTTTCTCACTTCCTGCACACTCACACACATGAAAACACATAAGAAACTCAGCGGAGAATGTCAGTGTTTCCTGAGGGCATCCGCACAGAGGGAGACCTTTACTCAAGCTGACATAGCAGATCATCAGGACTGACGTGTACACACACGGATGCACACGCATGCATACAAACGCACACCTTTCTTGTATTTATCCCAGTGGGGGTTGAGCTGTCGATAAGTTGAGCTGACAGTCTCCCCTTCACCTTGTCCTTCGTCTCCTTTCTCCTGTCCCTTTCCTCCACTTCTCTAGCTCCTTGCCCTTTATACCCCGTACAACCCCAATTACACTCTTTTTCCACTGGTGCTCCCCGTAGGCTGGGGAAAATCCCATGTTGCTGGTAACGGGGATTAAGCTTTTAAAGCATGAGAAAGTTAAACATTAATACTAGGATGTTAGAGTAATTGTGGTCTTTCAAGTCTATTCAACCCTGACGACTTCATTCAGGGTAAAATATGAACAAAGTTTATGGGATATATACGTGGAGGCCATCCTACCATAAACCATTCAGAATTTGTATTGTCCCCATACATTTTTAGAGATAAAGATTATTGTAATTAATTAAAAGTGAATTTGCTCAACCTTGAGTTTTACTTCTTTTGTCTGCAAAATTAACAGAAGTAAAATTGGTTTTAGAAAAAAGTAACGCAGGTTGAGCTTCTTGCTGGAAGAATCATTAGACACAGCGTGTCTTTGAACTCTTTTGGTGTCCTTGAACAAGAATCCTTTATTTGCACACTCTCCAGAAATAACAATTGATTATGTGTTAGCAAGAGGCTTAAACTGGGTTTTGAAAACATGCGCTTCATTTGAAGCCAAGATTTAACTCCTCAGACATTGTTCCCTCCTCAGTGGAAAAAAAGGGAAATGAGACATCTAGTGCATGCGTAATTGCAATAAAGGAGCAAGAGAAACATGTGCCACGAATTCTGGTATTTGTTTAGCAGTTTTGTGTCAGGTTGACTGGAATAATCACAGAAAATTACAAAAAGCACAAGAATCGCATTTAGTTTCATATTCTGATGTATTCAGGGCATGTACACAATCAAGTGTGCTGTTCATGAACTGTATGTAAATGTCTACCTACTGTCAAATGTATCACAACTGAATTAGTGGAAATAGGCCGTATTGTTCCGGTAACTGTCTTGTTAACAATAATGAGCCCTCAAGAACATAAGATATGTCTAAGTAGGTTTATTCCTGTGCTTTCTCAGTACAAGAGGTTTAACCTGCAAGATGTGTACATATTGAGTGAACATGCTCTTACAGTATATTCAAAGAAATCAGGAAAGTCATTATAGCATAAACTCACTCCTACCTGAACACTGGTTTATATGTTTTGTACTCACATCTTCTCCTCTATTTCAAAACACCAGTAATAGAATTGCTCGAGCAACACAGCCCAGTAGCCATTTTAAAACCGGCCCTTAATCTGTTGCCCAGTGAGCTGATAAATGATAGTGGCCACGGAGGATGATAAATCAGGAATATCCCTCACTGCCCTTCTATTTCAGAAAAAACAGAACAAAGAAACCTGTACTTTGATGCACACTGTACAGCTTTACAGTCTTTGGAACCATATTATTAACCCCACGATGTAATTTTATGTCATTTCATTGCTATTCTGTGCAAACGTAAAAATTCTAAAGTATTTCAGCTTGATTTATTACTTCATTCACAAACTAATTTTTCAAATCTCCAGTATATGTACGCCTGATTTCCCCGACTCAAAGTGTTCGACTCAGTGTGGTGTATGTGCTTCTATGTCCCTCTGTGTGTTTTATGTCGGTACTATATTGAGATGTGCTGTGTTGAGTCTCTCCACATTATCATACATGTTTCTTTTCGGCGTCTTTGATTTCTGTACTCTGACGGGTAACGTGGGGATGGGCCAAGTACAGATGAGAGCAAGCAAAAGACAGAGAGCATGCGAAGATGTAGACGGGGACGCCTGCAGAGAGGGAGAGAGAGATGGCACTGGTTTCAAAGCCTCCCTTTCCTTAGCTGTCGAGGGAAAGTTTGACTTTCACAGTTGGAATGTAATAATCAAGTCAGCCTGCTCTTATCCTTCTAAACGAAGTCCCCTAACAATCTGACACAAGACAAAGTTTGTATTTTTAAATTTCAGTTCTATATTTCATGTTCAGTACTTAGCAGGCATTGATGCTGACTTTGTAAGGCACACAAGCTTATTTTTTCTGATTTTATCTGTTGCTTTTTTAGCAAATCCAGCTCAGTAAAGCATTTGTGTCCAAGCAGAGCCCCATCATCATCATCATCATCATCATCATACCAAACTGATTAATGCATTAATTAAACCCCTTGACTCTATTTATCTTTAGATAATTATGATTCAATGTAAAGTTGTGTCTCCTGCTTCAGGGATTTATTGTGTACATTTCTAATGCATGTACTTAAGGTATAGTCACATCTAATTAGTGTTACTAGTCTGCTAATAACACACATTTCTTCACACTTGTGTCATTGTATATGCTTACTACACCCCATTGCACAGTTGTTGGTTTATTTTTATTATGATGATTTTTCTGTTCACCAGAATTTTTTATCGTCTTTATCTTTTGCGTTTCTTGACACACAAATCAAGCAGAGCAGGGCCAGGCATATGTATATAACAAAGTAGACAGGTGTCCTTGAGCAAGGCAGAAACCCCATTAATAACCCCCAATGATGACAGGCCGCTCCTCTCTGAATGCAGCCATTCTAACCCAAGTTGAAAGTATATCGCTGTAAAGTTGAGAATGCATGCATTTCAGCAAATCTGTTAGCGGCACTTCTAAGAGAATCAAGAAGAGTTTTATTCCCATTTTTGATGCTGCTGGAGGATTTGACCCATCTCCATAAATCATCTTTTGGCTGAACATCCAGCTTTGCATTCTCTCTCTGACTAGAAAAGTATTTGTCTTATGATTTCAAAAGGTTCTGTCTTCTTTTTTTTTTTTGCTTTACCGGCTAAAAAGTAAGCCAGAACCTCTTCTCCGCTCTCTTGTCTCCCTGTGCTTGGCACTTCGTGTATTATTCATGGCAAGTCTGTTCTTTGTAAATAGAGTAGCTCAGGCTGCCCAGTCAGCTGGCATGTATCGGAGGGACCACAGGCAGGCCTGACAAAACATTTCTACTGTAAGAGCTTTTAAAAGCAAAGGTGGGAGGGAAATGGGCAGAATAATGACAGTGAAACAAAACGCTATATCAACATTAAGACTACACTCCCACCGCAGAAACGCACATGCACACAACCAGGAGCCTTGGTGAGCACTGGCTAAACAAACAAGACCTGAAAACTAATTTATGCCTCTACTTTTTCAAAAAGTCGAAAATGTGCTTACAGCAGCAGTACTCTTGAATAATGTATTTGCATCGTGCTTGTCAATTTGTATAGTGCTTTGTCATTCCTAATTCATTCCCTTCACTCAGGAATAGAACAAAGTATTTTCAAACTCTGGCAAATTGGAGATCGAGATATAGTCGAGTGTTTCTGAGGTATAAACATATTATGTCATTCATCACGATTATAAAGCTTACTTTTTCCTTGCACCGTCTTAAATATTTATTCCACTTTTTCTTTCCTAAACAAAATGTTTTCACCATCTGGCAGTTCAACTAGTTCATATATCAAGATATAAGTTGCACGTAAAAACAGATTAGCAAGTAATGGAAACTTTCAGGCCTCTTGTTGAAATTGCCCTGCTTGCCCGTGTGCTAAGAAATTCGCTTGCAGAGATGCACTAAATGTACAGAGTAGAGATGACACGATACCACTATTTTATGTCCGATACCGATATCATAAATTTGGATATCGGCCGATACCGATATGAATCCGATATAGTGTGTTTTTTAATCAATAAAACTGTTTGTTTTTTATATCTTGCTGCATTTTGTATAAGTTCAAACTCAAATTTAAAAACAAAACAAAAGACTAAAGCTATTCTGTTATACCTGTATGCAAAAAATACACTGCACCCAAAATATTTCATAGTTCAGCAATACTGATCAATCTAATAAACTTAACCTTCTCCATCCTCCCTATTCTGGTATTTTAAAGAGTAAGCAACCTAACTAATAGGGTTGCAAACTCCCAGCAAAAAAAAAAAAAAATGCACAGAAATCAATTATTTTTCAAGAATAATTAAATAGATTCAACATCTTTCTTCAACAGAACTGCAGACTGCACAGATGGTATCTTCCCAAAAGGAAAAAGTACTAGCTTACTAGGGTATATTACTGCATTTCGTTGCCCTGTACCTGTGCATGTGCAATGACAATAAAGTTGAATTCTATTCTATTCTATTCTATATTAGACTTAACAGTTACTATATACAGTAATGGACTTCTATACATTTTACATCAGATTAAAACTTTGGTTGTAAGATTCAGATAATTATTTATTAAAAGCTAGACATTTTAAATGAGAATAAGAAAGAAAAGTATGTCTTTGTGCCCCCTTTTCCCTGTTCATGCCCTATCGGCCCCCTGGCTAAACTTTGCTAGATCCGCCCCTGCACAGTTACCAGCCGTCAGCTGCGTAGAAAAAGATCCTGGTGTTGAAAGTAATATTAAATAAATTCTAACAACAGATTATCAAGGTTAAACGTGCTGCTGTTGTTCAGCCGCTGGTTTCCTCTTTCTGGCGCGAAGTGGGCGGTAAACAAGAGAGACGGACTCGCGACAGAAAAGCCGATCAGCTGATCATTGATTGAAGTAGCAGCAGGAGAGGGAGGGAGAGAGAAGAGGCACTCGCTCCATATATCGGTTGTTAAGCTTAACGCTGGAATGCTTTGCAAACATTCAGAGATGAACTTACACACTTGCTTTACTTCTCTCTGGGATAACTTTCTCTGAGATGAAATGGTGTAGGTAGTGAGGCTCCAAATGCTCAACCAGACACGCCACAGCCACTCTATCATGTGAGCATAATGCTCCGACGTGCTACATTTATGAGCTGAGTTATGCTATGTCGCAAGTTTTGTGAGGTGCTTTTTTGATATTTGATATTTACATTTTTTATTTCTCTCCAATATCCGATCCAGTAATTTAGGTCAGTATCGGACCGATACCGATACGTAATATCGGATCGGTCCATCTCTAGTACAGAGGCCATTCTTTTCTGTGATCTACCTGCTTTAACATAGTGGGCTAATCAATGACATAATTCCTAATGTAGCTGCATATAAAGCCACATAAACCTAAAGACACACACCTTTAGCCAAAAGTTGTTTTACTGGTCTGTAGAAGACGTGTGGATCGACATGCCGGTGCAGTTGCTGTGATGCTATGATATGAGTGAAACAATTTATCCCTAGAGCATACTTAACCATAGAAGAGGAGGTAAAAAGTATCAATTATAACTATATTTATTATGTAAATAACTAATATTTAGGAGAAAAGAGATGAGCATGTGTCAGAGCAGCTATAATGATCCTGGTTTAAATTTTCTGTGGACTGAGACAGATGAGCGAACATCTGTGTGATCAGTGAGCAGACAGATAATCCTTAAAGGCTTTTGTAGTGGCAAAAGTTAAAGACATTCAGATCATGCTAATACAAAAGGCTCCACCTGATCTTTTCAAGCCTGACCCAAATTTTTAGAACTTCCCAGGAGATGGGCCAGCTCCCAAAATCCTTCACAAAGAGGAATGGACTTCCTCACATACCATACAGGGAATGAGTGATTGTAAATACCTCACACAAGCCAAGCAAGGTAAAAAACGAACTGCAGCTCAAAAATGAGAAAGTAAGAGTTTGTCTCCAGTGACTGCTGAATCATAAAATAAATTTGGCATGTCTGTTAAGATCACAATGCTTACATTTCCAGAAACCGGGGATGATGAGGAATATGCAACTCCCAGCCGTGTTGCGGGTCAGTGAGTGGAACTGCGTAATTGAAGCTCTGGTCAGTGATTTGGTGAAAGTGTCTTTTGAACAAATCTTTTTAATGACCTGTTTCAAGTGAAGAAAGAAAGTGTACTTTATACAGGTCTACAGACCAGTAAAACAACTTGTGAAGCAGGACCTTTTAGAAAGAACCACTTTGCACATCGCTACTCAGTTCTGAGATTAACCCTAAGGCTGTTTAAATGTAGCCGAGTTGCTGAGAAAGACAAGTGAGGAGTCGGAATAATTTCTGTCTGTCTCACCCCCAGCAAACCCAACAGTCACCCCATACACACAGCCATCACCACCACCACCATGGTCCCCTACAGTTAAATTTAGCTGTTCTAATTCCTGTTGTCACCTCTACAGACTCTGCCAATGGCTCTGACTTTATTTTCCTCCCACCTTAACATATCTTTGTATTTCAGCATTTCTTTTCTCTCTTTTCCCCTCATCTGGCAATGATATAAATGCTATAATTTTATTCAAAGTGTAATCAGCTTAGTGTGTTTTTGTGCAAATCACTGTTCATTAATTAAGGACCTAAGCTGCTAGGTTGACCTGAATTATTAACCTTGGATTATCAGGCTCTCTGGTGTTTTAATGGAACAAAACTTGTATATTAAAATCTTAGGAAAATAGACATTAAATAGCATCTGGGTGTTTAAATTAGACCGAGGAATGCATCCTGTCTTCTGTATCGCATCATTGGGAAATAAGGGTCGTCCTTTCCAAACATCTTTGCAGTTTCCTTGGCAGAATAAAAAAATTTTTTTTTCTGTGAAGTCTTTGTGGAAAATCATAAAGTATTACGCTATAAGAGATGCAATTCTGCTTTCCTTCAATGATTTTCTGTTTTAATGTGAGCTTGACTTTCCAATACAAGGCTTACAGACTACTAAATTGGCCTATCTTCCCAACTTGCCACAGATGGAGCATGCATGAGTTGTCTGCATGCAGGCATTAAGACTGCTTCGATCTAAAAACCCATCAGTGTGACATTCCCCATTGTGCAAATGTCTACGCATGCTCACTCCCACACCCTCCCTTTGGGCGCGCACACACGTAGTCAGGGACACACAGCCTAATAAATATTGCCTCCCTATTTTGTGTCATTCCACTCCCTGGAGAGAGGCCTCTATCGACAAGCCAGCACAGCTTTACCTGATCAATAGTCTCTTTTCTCTCGTTCTCCCTTTTCTGTCTCCCCTTCTCCCCGCACGTCTCGCATATATCTCAACTCCCTGTTCTCCTTCTGATCTTGCAGCTGAATTACTTCAAATCTTGAGCATATATCCACAGAAACACAAAAGCTCTGATCAGCCCCGCTTGGTTTTATTTTTAATCAATTATTTTATACCAAGCAGCTGGCAGAAGGGAAAAAAGAAGCTGACAAAGAAGGGGGATGGGTGCTTATTGTAAAGCAGAGAATTTTTCACATAGCAAGGTTCACGTTGCTTCATCCCAGATGTGCACAGCCAGCTGCCATCAGCAGCACTAGAATGTGTTGCTTGGGAAAAGGCCAAAGGGTCACATGAAACCTTTTAAGTCAAACAAGGCTGAGTAAGGTTCTTGTGCTCTGCCTCTCGCTCCCTTATGAATAGTCTATAAAGCCTGGAGCCCCTTGCTTGCATACACGCACTTGCATACTGGAAATGTAGATGGCTCAGCCGGCTTCATACATATGCAGAAACAATGTGTTTGTCTTATCTCGTGATTCACATTGTGCCCGTCGGTACTGAAGTGCTTCATGATTCAGTGGAATCCATAATAACAGATGAATGAACTCTATTTATAGTGATTATTGGCAATGATATAATTAGTAGTAATACAGATGTTGCTTCCTAAGAATGAAAACAGCAACAAAAAAGAACTCCAAATTCATTTTCCGTCAATCAGATTATCTGTGAAGTTAATCTGCTTTGAAATTCGTCAACTATAAACTGTTCCCTCTAATTGGAAAATAGCAGGAAAACGTACTCCGCTTTCATGTGAGAAAATGAGAAGTTGTTTTTCTCTGCGAGTTCCCGAATTTATCGGCTCTCCGAGTGTTAAGGGCTTTTCATCGACAGCCGGTGTAGTGCTAATCAATTCCACAATAAATACACAATGAAACACGGATGCAGTCATCTAAGGTAGAGGCAAGTAACCAGCCGGTACAGGACTTTAACTGAAGCCCAACACACACATAATGATTTCATTGTCAAAATGTGAATATAGAACATGGAGAAAAAAAAGAAGGGTAAAAACTGAAGTGGAGAAACAGGGATTGGGATTGGATACAGATTGGGAACCAGTTAAAAATTCCAATGCTGTTTGCAGATTAGATTCAGTTTGACTTAGCCTAGAAAGAAATGCAGACATGAGAGAAAGAGAGAATTTATTATTTTGGCTATATAGATTTTTTTTTCAACATAGTGGTGAATTCAAGAAATTGGCATAAAGGTAAAAGAAAAACAGAGAGAGAAAGAAAACTGTGTCTGTATATAGTTTCAGTAGCTCATTCTCCACCCACACTCATCATTGGTGGCATTTGTGGCTGTCAAGGACTGAAAGAGGGAGGAAAAATCCTTACTTTTGATGCTGGGCCTAGCTGCAGTGATAAAATATTGAAGCTGTTTTCAGCTCACAGCACAGCCCCAGCTCCTCATATATCATGATTCCAGAAAAACCCTGACCCCTCCTTTCCAGCTGCTATCCTGCCCAGCTATACCTCACCTCTACCCTTCCCATCAATTAAGAGACAATGTATGATTTTAAGGATAAGAGCATAATGAGACATGACAGTGCTGTTCAGAAGGCTTGACTCAGACAAACTTCCGTGTTCTTGCCACTGTATACATGGAGCACTTAAATACATCTTGGCTGATGTGGTTAGCTCTTAGTAAAAGTGTGGTCCACTGTAAAAACTGCCAACATACAAGACCACACCTTAGAGGACATGGGAAAGTGTAGACTGTATGAATGGTAGTGGAAATGGTAAGAAAATCGCCCCACTAGTGAACTCTGAGCATAATTCACATGAGCACGCCAAAGTAAAAGCTCTGCTTTTCAGCTCTTCATACAACTTTAGTGTTGCAAATTTTATAATAAAGTCATAAATTGTTTCTATGAATCACCTTCATTGTTTTTTGTTGTTGACGTGAATGTTTACATTGTAGGAAAACTGCACAAGATTCAAAAGCACTAAGAAAGACATCCCACATTCAAATCAATCAACAGGTCGTGTAAATAAATATGGCACTATATGTGTTTTAAAAAAACAACAACATTTTTTTTTTATGTTTTATTTTCATTTATGAATCACACGATGTAGTGTCTCAAAAACAGAAGCTTGAGTGTCCTCTGGATAGAAGCTGCAGTAATCCAATCAAAAGTGGTCGTTCATAAAATGCTGCTGCAGCGAGCTGAGTGGATAAAAATGTGAATGCAAGGAAACCACATGTGCTCCTTTTCCAGCATATAAGATAAGATAAGATAAGATAAGATAACCTTTATTAGTCCCACACGTGGGAAATTTGTTTTGTCACAGCAGGAAGTGGACAGTGCAAAAGTTATGACGCAAAAATTAGAATACAATAAGAATAAATACAGTACACAGCTGTACAGAATAGAATAAAATAATATACTATATACAGTAGAATAAAATAGAATAAAAATATACAATAAGATAAAAATAGAATACGAATGCTATATACAACTGAGTAAAAATACAACGATGCCAGAAAAGATTATTGCACTTAGTGTTATTGCACATGTGTGGATGTGTGTGTTTGTTCAGTTAAAGTCTTTGTTGTGGAGTCTGACAGCAGTGGGGAGGAAAGACCTGCGAAATCTCTCCGTCCCACACCGTGGGTGCCGCAGTCTCCCACTGAAGGAGCTGCTCAGTGCTGTCACAGTCTGCTGCATGGGGTGGGAGACGTTGTCCAACAGGGATGACAGCTTAGCCGCCATTCTCCTGTCACTCACCACCTCCACTGGGTCCAGAGGGCATCCTAGAACAGAGCTGGCCCTTCGGATCACCCTGTTCAGTCTCTTCCTGTCCCCAGCAGAGATGCTGCCGCCCCAGCAGACCACACCATAAAAGATAGCAGAAGCCACCACAGAGTCATAGAAGGTCTTCAGGAGTGGGCCCTCCACCCCAAACGACCTGAGTCTCCGCAGCAGGTACAGCCTGCTCTGCCCTTTCCTGTAGAGGGCGTCTGAGTTATGAGTCCAGTCCAGTCTGTTGTTCAGATGAACACCAAGGTACCTGTAGCTGTCCACAGCCTCAATGTCCATACCCTGGATGTTCAGTGGTTGCAGTGGAGAATGCTTGTGCCTGCGGAAGTCTACCACCAGCTCCTTGGTTTTACTGGCGTTGATCTGGAGGTAGTTCAGCTGGCACCAGTCCACAAAGTCTTGGGTCAGACCTCTATACTCCTTGTCGTCCCCATCAGTGATGAGGCCGACTATTGCAGAGTCATCAGAGAACTTCTGCAGGAAGCACTGGGTGGAATTGTGGGAGAAGTCTGCAGTGTAGATGGTGAAGAGGAACGGAGCCAGAACCGTTCCCTGTGGGGCCCCCGTACTGCAGACGACCCTGTCCGACACACAGCCCTGAGTCCTCACATACTGTGGTCGGTCGGTGAGGTAGTCCAAAATCCAGGTAGTGAGGTGATGGTCCACTCCAGAGTTCTCCAGCTTGTCCTTCAGAACCGAGGGAAGAATAGTGTTGAAGGCACTGGAGAAATCAAAGAACATGATTCTCACAGTGCTTCCAGCGGTCTCCAGGTGAGCGAGGGAACGATGTAGGAGGTGAATGACGGCATCATCCGCTCCAATGCCAGGCTGGTAGGCAAACTGAAGTGGGTCCAGTGATGAGCTTGTTAGGCGCCGAAGCTGAGCCAGGACCAACCGCTCCAGGGTCTTCATCAGGTGGGATGTCAGAGCCACCGGCCTGTAGCTGTTGAGGTCCTTGGGGCGTGAAGTCTTTGGCACTGGTACAACACAGGAGGTTTTCCAGAGCTGTGGGACTCTTCCCAACCTCAGGCTCAGGTTGAAGAGGTGCTCCATCACCCCACACAGTTGGTCTGCGCAGGACCTGACGACCCTCGAGCTGATGCCATCTGGGCCCGCTGCCTTCTTGCCATTAATCCTCCTCAGTTCCCTCCTAACCTGGGTGGTTGAGAGAGACAGGCTGGAGCCTTGTGTTGAGTGTGTATTGGATGCTGTTGTTGGGGGTGGGGGGGAGTGAGCAGGGTGAATAGAGGAGGTGTGAAGTGTCTGAGGTGTCAGAGGTGGAACAGCAGCAGTGGGGGTGGGTGAGTCTGCAGCCGATGTTGTAGACTGTCTCATGGTTGAATCAAATCTGTTGAAGAAATGATTCAGTTCATTTGCCCATCTCACATCCCTCCCAGGCAGAGAGTTCTGCTGTTTGTGGCCTGAGATGGTTCTGAGGCCTCTCCAGACTTCACCAACGTTGTTTTGCTGAAGCTGGTTCTCCATCTTCTGCCTGTAGCTGTCCTTCCCATTCCTTATCAGTCCCCTCAACTCTCTCTGCACCCTTTTCAACTCCTCTTTGTCTTTGGATTTGAAGGCCCTCCTCTTCTGCTTGAGGACAGCTTTAATTTCTGGGGTAATCCAAGGTTTGTTGTTGGAGAAACACCGTACAGTCCTGGTAGGTACGGTGTTATCCACACAGAAATTAATATAGTCAGTAATGCATGTAGTAAGGCTGTCGATGTCCTCTCCATGGTCGTCACAGATCACCTCCCACACAGTCGACTCAAAACAGTCCTTAAGAGCCTCCTCGCTCTCCTCTGACCATCTCTGCACTGTGCGGGTGGCTGGTGGCACCCTGCGCACTAAGGGCTCATACACAGGGACAAGGTGCACCAGGTTGTGGTCAGATTTGCCCAGTGGAGGGAGAGGTGATGAACTGTATGCCTCTTCTGCATTGGCATACAGTAAGTCCAGTGTTTTATTGTCTCTGGTTGAGCAGGTCACATACTGGGTGAAGGTGGGCAGTGTGGAGTCCAAAGAGGCATGATTGAAGTCCCCTGATATTATGAGAAGGGCTCTCGGAGATTGTGTTTGCAGTCTGCTGACCACTGAGTGGAGAGTGTCACAGGCTGCATCCGCGTTGGCCGAGGGGGGGGACATACGCTGTTATTGCGATAACATGCGAGAATTCCCGGGGCAGATAGTACGGACGCATGCTAACGGCTAACAGCTCAATGTCTCTGCTGCAGAGTTGTTCTTTCACAGTGATGTGCCCAGGGTTACACCATCTGTCGTTCACAAAAACTGCCAGTCCCCCTCCTTTCCTCTTACCGCTCTCTCTCGTCCTGTCCGCTCGCAGCATCTGAAATCCCGGTAGTGTCACGCTTGTGTCCGGAGTTAGCGGTGTTAGCCACGACTCCGTTAGCATCATGATGCTACATTGCCGGTACTCCCTCTGTGACCAGGTTAGCGACGTGAGCTCATCCATCTTATTGGGCAAAGATCTTACGTTTCCAATGATTACAGAAGGAAGAGATGGTCGATAACGTCTCCTTCTCGGGCGACGGCGCTCCTTCCCAGCACGACACCCCCGTCTTTTCCTCCTCAGCTCGCTGGGAATGTCGGGTCTGTCCGCCGGCAGTACCGCTGCGGGACGCAGCGCTAACAGCTGATCCTTACTGTAAACAAAGGATCCCTGCTCTGGGTCCCCAGACACGCGTGAAAAAAGTAGAAATAAACTAAGAAAAACGACCAGAACTAGCACAAAACGGTAGAACTGTCATTTATTAAGTGTGTCGAGCACATAAATAATTCAGACAAAGCCTACACAGTTTTTCAGGAGATAGTCAGGTCTCGTATGACGCAGAAAGAGACGTGTGTAGATTGCATCTCTTGCTGTTTTTCATCTGCACAAGTTTCACTTTTTGTAATTATGTGCTCTAAATGTCTGACCCATGACTACCGGTGTGCTTTCTTTGTGTGGGCCTTTTGCCTCTTATTTGTATTCTGTTTGTTCTGTTTGTTTATACTTTGAACTCACAAATTAATGGCTTCCCATACATTTTTCCTTCTACTTATGTTTCCAGAACTGAGATCACAAAATCAAACACATTTCATTTGTCATATTTCATTTCAGTTTTCATAGTTTAATAATATTTATCTCAGCTGCTATTCTATGTATGTGAATAAACCGTGTTTAAGTCTTAACGTGTCTTTAAATATTAAGTGGGCTTGTGCTTAGTTTCATGATTGGAAAGAGAAGCGTTGGCTTTATAAATCTGTCAGAAATATAGCATATGCAGATTTCTGCCTTTAGGGATAAATATATCTTTATAGCTTAAGTCATGGATTTACACATTCATATTTTATGCATCTGGCCTTTAGCTTCTGGGGTGAATTGTAATAATTAGAGGTGTGAACAGGTATATCTTAGTAACAGAGCAAGGAAATGAATGCTGCTCCTTTATTTTGATTTTTTTTTTGTGTGTACTTCAGTTTCTTAAATGCATTTTCCATCTTTCTTGAAAACACTGAAACATTTTGCATCACTGGAACCAGACCTTATTTCCACTGTTTAAATATGATGCTCTCTGTCGCTCCCTCTCCTGCCACACTCCTCCCATGTAGCAGTAATTCATCACAGGAACTCTCTGCAGGAGGGGGAGATACAGGAGAGGTGGAGGAAGATCTCAGCCTGGGCATTCACCGTCTTATGTAGTCTGGAAGATGTGTGGTTGGTGGGGTGGGTGCAGTTTTCTCTGTGGTGGGGTTGGGTGGACTGTCCAGGGCTCTGTGGAGCCGGAGGGCGCTACTGCACTGGGCCCCGGTCTGATGGGCCTGGGCCCCCCTTCCCTGGCGGGTCGCGGAGGGTGGGAGTGCCTACTGGGGTCAGCGGGGGAGCTGGCCCCAGGGAGGGGTTACCTGCCCCTCCCTTCCTTCCCTCCCCATCTCCAGCTGCCTCCCTCTTCCCGCTCCTCCACAACCACCCACACATGCAGGGCCTTGGAGTGGGGGTATGTCACCAGGGTGCAGAGGAGGCTACCCCCCCCCCCCCCCCCCCTGTCCCCTTCTGGCTGCCTCTGCCTCAATTTTATCCCACAACTTAGACATTCACATTATTCACACTCTCATTACACATACATATAGGATCTTGGGGGTGGGCACAATCACGGAGTCCAAATCACCATCAGGGTGTATACCTCACCCCTGACGTCGTTGCCCACCTCTCAATTTTAAATACACTTAGTCATTGAGGGTTAGCAGGAGGGACTATGCGCTTACCTGCTGCTCCTTGGCAGGTAGCTCCATGCCCTCCTGGGTTTTAATTGCACCTTAGAACACATATGCATCAACACTACAATGAGCGGGTGGAGGGAGGTTTGGAGTCTTCTCCCACCCCCATTCTCTGCGGCCTGCTGGAGCGGGAGGGCTAGTAGGAGGAGTTGGCCGTCCGACTGCGGTCTGGGGTGTGGGGCCTCCCTGCTGCTGCGGAGTCGGGGTGGTCTGCCTCTCCCCACCGCAGGGAAAAGGGTAACACCACCTGGGTCTGGGTGCAATTCCCCCCTCCAGGGGCAAGGGTACCTAGACCCGGTTTGTAGAGTACGCTTGGGGAGTGTGATTGTGTGTACAGCGTCTCTTTATGTCTGTCTCCACGTTGGTTGAGTGTGGAGTGAGTGCATATGAGAGCATGAGGGTGGGAATGGATGTTTGTGTCTGTGTGTGCCTGTATGTCTGTGTCTATATGTCAGGTTGGGTATCAGACGCCACCTCTCTGGGGACACCTCAGGCCCTCCAAGGTTTGGAGGCCTATCTCCACCCACCACCACTTCCCCTGCCGGTGGCGGACTCCCTCAGGTGTCGGTGTGTTGGTGGTTCTTTGTGTCTGGGGGTGGTTGAGTGTGGAGTGAGTGCATATGAGAGCATGAGGGTGGGAATGGATGTTTGTGTCTGTGTGTGCCTGTATGTCTGTGTCTATATGTCAGGTTGGGTATCAGACGCCACCTCTCTGGGGACACCTCAGGCCCTCCAAGGTTTGGAGGCCTATCTCCACCCACCACCACTTCCCCTGCCGGTGGCGGACTCCCTCAGGTGTCGGTGTGTTGGTGGTTCTTTGTGTCTGGGGGTGGGCGTCCGGGTACACACCGGCTCACTCCTTGGCGGCCGCTTGTCGGGGCCTGGGGCCTGGGGCTCGCTCGGGCCCCTTTGGAGGTGGGGTGCCCCCGGCCTCTCGGCCTAGGGCTCGGTCACTCAGGCGCAGCTGGGGGCCGGCGGAGCTCACGGGCGCGTCACTGCAACTCCCCCTGACTTCTGCTCCGCGGCTGCTGGGCGAGCCCTCATCTGGGACTCTCCTCAGCTCTTACTGGGACAGTGGCGCGGCTGCCCCTCTGTTGGTCTTCCATGGTCTCTTGTGTTCTGGGGGCCTCTGGATGTCTGGAGTTTTGATCTCCTCCATACCCGCTTCACACCCTGGAGGACGGGGCTGTGGCCCCCCCACACTCCCTAGCAGATCATTACATGGAGAAACCTTTGGAATGCAAGCATGCTGATCCACACAGGTATGCACACATGGGTATTCACAGACGCGGACTAAAGCTTTCTTGGCTGCTGCCTCAAAGCACACTGTGCGCTGTCTATCTTGCGTGCTGCACAATATCGTTTATTACTTAGTAAATACTGATATCTATGACTAGCTAGTTTATTGTGATGGTATGGTGCTTTGTTTTCTCTATTATTATGTTGCTCTTTGTTGTTTGCTGTCTCCTCTGTTTGTTTTTGTTTGTTTGTTTGTTTGTTTTTTTTCTCCATACAGGTGACCCAGGAGTTTTTTTTTTTTTTTTTTTTGTCTCTCTTCCCCCCCCTTCTCACCGTCTCTTCTCCCCTTTGGTTTTCTTTCTTTCTCTCCCCCTCTCTCTCTCATTCATTCCCCCTGTCCTATTTATTAAAAAAAAAAAAAAAAAAAAAAATGACAAAGGATGAACTGAAGCTCTGCCATCACGTAATGTCGCATACTGCTGTTTCTGATGTCATTTAGAAAGAATGTAAAAAAAAAAAAAAAAAAAAAAAAAGTAATTCATCACAGCATTAAAGCAGTGAGCACAGAGAGACAAGTCATTGGGCAGTGGTTGGTAACTACATGTGGCACCTATTTTTTTTTTTTTTTTGGTTAAAAGGTATATAGAAAAGGTATGAAGGCAAAAATGGTAGACGTGGTCATTTAATTTGCTAGTAAGTTACAAGCGACCTATCAAATCAGATGGCAGAGAAACTTCCTGCCACTGCTGATACTTCTATTCATGGTCAAGTAAAGCCAGACACAAACTGCATTTTCAAGGTCCGTAAAGCATAGAAATGAAAGCAGTTGAAACAATAAAAAATTAAAGTAAGTCAATAAGGAAGTAGAAGCAAATACAAAGTTACATCCGTTTACGCCAGAGGGTATCCTAAAATGGAGTTTTTATTGTTTGGAGCAGTTGTAATTCCATTCTTTCCTTCTTTGCCTTTGTTATAGCTCACAGCATTTTCATTTTCATGTGAAAGTCTCCCCGAGGCTGACAGTCTGGGCAGGGTGAGGTGCCAGACGTCTCTGCTGCCAAAAGTTAAAGATTCCATATCAGTTCCCTGCAGTTTATGGACATTTTCCGAATCTAACCTGTAAATGCTCGTGAAGCTGAACGTAAACACTTTTTACGCAAATGTGAGACGCAAAGTGAAGTAGTCAGTTGCCGATTTATTTACTACACCTTTATTATTGGTGGACATATGCATCAATATGTCACATATACTGACTGCTATATTTATACACGCACACACAAAACTTAAACAATATATCTCATTCAGACCAGCACTTCTTTTCTGCATCTAAGTGTTTTCCATCTAAGATTTACACTCCGATGAACATATCAGGACCAACTTGGCATTCGATAAGTCATCCAGTATACTTTGGCATGCAGACTGGAGCAACAAGGGATCAAACCACCAACCTTCCAATTAGTAGATGACCTGCTCGACCTCCATGAGCCACAGCCACTCAAAATATCTTGAGATATCCTCATTGAGTTTATTGAATAAACATTCAAATGATTTTAGACTTTTTCTAGTTAAAAAGAAAAAAATATTAAGTAAGGTTTCACATACTGTTTTTGTGTTAAACTGGAGACCCTCTTTATAAATTCCATCATTTTCTTAGGTGTGATGCAAACTCAGCTATAGTTTTTCCATTATATAGGCACGCAGCCACTGTCTCCCTTCCCCCCACATCAGATATTCAAAGGCAATGAAATGTGACGACTTGGCGAACGGCTGCCATTTGAAGCAGCGTAACAGCAAGGTACTGTGACTTCATGTAATTTGCAGCAGCTATGTGTCCCTTTTTTATCTAAAAAACACAATACCAGCTAAAAATGTAAAAAATAAATGAATGGTAAGGAATTCATGTGTAGCAGCAGAACCTGCAGTACTAAATAATTAGCACATATAACATTGAAAAAGTCATGCTATGAATAATAATAATAATATGAGATCTATACTGTAGGAGGAGGAGATTGCTTCCTCGCTTCCTGCAGTCTCTAGAGAATGAACCAGCAGTGGAGCAGGAGAAAGGAGCACAAACCAGCAGAACTCTCAAACACACACACACACATTCAGATTGGTGTTAGATAACAAGCGGGGCTTTTAAACCTTCAGCAACCTTTTTCTGATTCATCCCCTCTGCTCCCCTTTTACCATCTTTCATTTCTCTGTACCTAATTTTTTATCCTTACTCCTTACTTTTTTAGATTCTCACTCCTTCCTTCTTGTCGTCTCTCCTGTGGCTTTTCCTCTTACTTTCCTCCACTGCTATGACTCATTTCCAGCTTTTAACACTTTCTTCCTACACTCCCCCCTTTTTATCAGCTTCCCTTCCTCTACTCTTCCTTAAATCCTCTCTTTTTTCTTTTTAAATACATCTTTTGGGCCTTTTGACTTCATTAGATAGTGGAGAGTGGAGAAGAAAGGCGAGAGCATTGGGTCAAACTGGAACCTGGGCCATTGCATTTCAGCCTGCTCTCCTTCCGTCTCACAGTTTTTTATTCATTCTTTCTTTCTTTCCCATGTTCCTTCCTTTTCATCGCCACCTTCCAATCCTACATCATTTCCTCGGTTATGTCCCCACATTCGTACCATAACAGCTCCAGCCATTTTACCGAACTTCACTCACAAGTCTTTCTAATTTAACAGCGCACTGCAGCACAGGCCTCTGGAGAGCACATTGCCCTGCCCTGTTGTCTGGATGAAAAGAGGAAAAAGTAGAGCTAGGGTGTCCTCCAGGGAACAATGGCTAAGAGGGACACAGAGGCAAGAAAGAGGGTCTTTAAAAGTTTGTGCATCTTTTGATTGGTTACTCTTGATGAGATTGTATGTGTGTGCGTGTGTGTGTGTGTGTGTGTGTGTGCGCGCACACTAGGGTAAGTTAAAAGATGGTGTGGGAAAAGATAAGAAAAGAGATCAGGTGATTTTAGTTTAAGATGCAGCCAGTATCCTCTGCTCCCAGAAATCACTCAGGCTTTGAACCCTGTCTTTACCTTAGTTTCATGCATAAAATAACGTACGTGTGTGTGTGTGTGTGTGTGTGTGTGTGTGTGTGTGTGTGTGTGTGTGTGTGTGTGTGTGTGTGTGTGTGTGTGTGTGTGTGTGTGTGTGTGTGTGTCACAAAGAGTTTCAGATAGAACAAGGAAGAAAGAACTAAGGGGAGTGGACCTCAGTATTCAGCTGAGCTCTTGTAAAATAAATTCTCTACTGTTTTCATATCAGTTGTTATACTCGGGAACCCCAATTCCATATATTTAGTTAAATCTAAAAAACATAGTTTGACAAATATAAAATAGTAAGAGCTATTACGCAACACCTTGGCATATCTCGGCATGGTGTGAAGTAAATGAGGAGGAAGTGAGGAAATTGGACAGGTGTAGGAAGTGGAAGAGGACAGGTCTACAAAACCTTTCTAGAGCAGATTGGCACTATCTGGGAACAAATAGGGAAAGAATTTGGCAAAGACCTGACGCAAGACCCAAGGGATGCATGTGGTCCTTCAGTTGATCCATCTACTGTTCACTGAAGCCTCGTCAAAAGTTGTCAGTGGAAGGGTGGCTATCAAGAAGTCATTCTTAAGGGAGACAAGGCCTGACATACCTCAGGCCTTGTCTCCCTGACATACCTCAGGCAAGAATATCAGACTAAATCGGACTAAATATCAGTGAAAACTAGTTTTACCCTTTGGTCAGAAGAGAGGTACATCAGCAAGTGTTTGCAGCCATCTGTTAAAACACGCAGGAACTTCTGTCATGGCTCATGGCTGCATTTCTGTCAGTGGTTTAGGAGAACCTGTCAAACGTGATGCATCTGATTGGCAGCAGCATCATTGTTTGGCATCACAATGATGCCAAACGCATTTCTAATGAAGTAAAGGCATACCTGGATAAGAAAACGCACTATGGACTACTTCAATTGACCTCTTAGAGCCTGGACCACAAACTTATTGCAACAGGATGGTATCATATTGACAGAGAATGGAACAAAAGGCAGGCAACATTCAAAGAAAAGTATGTCTGTGAAGGTTCTCAGTCATCCAGGTCATCGTAGTCAAAGGAGCTTGTAAAGAAAAGCGTCTGGACTTCTTTAAGTTGCTTGAAGACGTTTCACCTCTCATCTGAGAAGCTTCTTCAGTTCTAAGGTCAAATGGCAGAGAGTCCCAGATTTAAACCCAGTGGGGGTGTCCCCCCCAAAGAGGGACAAAAGGACCCCCTGATGATCCTCTAATCACCTGAGCCAAGGTGTGAAAGAAAAGCTTTGAATGTCCTTCAAGATGCCTGGAGAACTACTCCTGAAGACTACTTAAAGAAATTACAACAATGCTAGCACAAGAAATTTAAGGCTGTGCACCTATTTCCCATTTTCCCAGCAAAATAAAAAAAAAATTATATAGCACTTAAGACCTGCAGTGTAGAACACACGTATAAAACAAGAAACACTCCGAGAGCGCAAACCTCCACCTTGGCAGCTCACGCTCTTGACACCATTTCCTTTTAAAGGAAGTAGTTTTGTATTTTGTATATAAAGATGTAGGAGTAGGTAATAGATAATAGCATTGACTGATAAATAACTGGACATGATTAACTTGAGCTTATTGTATAATATTATACAAACATATGTTTCTTACTAACTAGGCAGCTCAGTCTCTTTAAGCATATTGGGATCAGCTTGAAAGCAAAGCAACTGTGAAATCTAAAAGTGAAGTCAGAGGTCAAATGTGTCATAATATTCGGATGCACACTGCAATAAAGTGATATTTAGCATTCCCATACCTCTATTGCTTCCTAAATGTTGCCATACAAACAAAGGCAGTAGAATTTTATCTTTAAAGCTATGATAAAAGACATTTTATTTTTGAAAGTTTGACCTTGAAGAAGAGGTCGGAGGTGCAAAGTAATGCCATATTCAGAATCCCCATATATCTTTGGCTATATGCTGTCAATACACAAAATGGCAGTAAGACAGCTCTATATAGCAATATTATCATTTAACCTTGAGACCAATCTATTAGGAGAGGTCAGAGGTCAAATGTGGGATGATATTTGAAATCTTTTTATGGTTCTTTCTATATATTGACAATACACACCACACACACACATACACACTAATAATTCTACTTGAAGTTAATAGGGTGATGGTAAATTTTGGACCAATAAGTCCTGCTTGACGTGAGGCAAATTTAAATGGATTGTTAACATGTACACCTCTACAAAGTTTGATCAAAATTGACTCAGGTTATTTTGAGCTATTGTGCTTAAAGAAGAATGACATTCAAACAAATGCTACCAAAAACAGAAGTTCTTTAGAGGAGGTACCAAGTTATCTGCCATTGTCTTTGTTTCTTTGTGAAGAGTGATGACCTCCTGGCGTTCTTCTCAGGAAGTAAAATGCAATGTGACAGCTTGTCAGGTTAAACATTTAATTGATTTAATTACTATGTTTGTACTATGTTTAATTCAAAGAGATTCAGATATTTAGCTTGTACTATCTGGTCCAGGGAGAATGGAACAGTAAACTCTGGTTTCTTTTTTAGATTTGATTGAATTAACTCCAAAAATTCTGGCTTACGGGGTTTCTCTCTTGACCTAATGTTCTTATTTCTTATTTCACATTTATCACACCCAATGACTGTTTTTTAATTAAAAAATTGTTCCCCAAGGAGTACAGAGATATAGCAATTGCTTTAATTAGATATCTAAGAAGAAATAAAATGTTCCCAAATGAAATTTTGAGAAAGTAGTTCCTACAAATAGGTAAGATGTTAGCAAAAAAGAGCAAATGCCGTTGACCATTAACGTTATTTGTTTTTTGTGTGCTTTCTTTATAATAAAGGTAATTGATTTCACCCCTACTCATTAATCAGGACAGGACTCCTCCTCTTGAGATTTTCAGAGTTACACTTAATGAAGTTCACCTTTTCACCTTCCCACTATCCCTCTGACACCTGCAGTTCCTCCCACAGGAAAATCAGTTAGTTTTGGTGGTTACCAACTTTTTTTTAGTACATTTTTCTTCTGTTCCTTTTGTCATGGTGGATGTTTGTAGCCCGTCTTTGTTCATGACAATCAGCCCTACCAGCAATTAGGTATCAGCAGGATGCCAAGCAAACAGGTGGGAAATTATTAATAATAGGCCTAAATGAGACTGCAGGAATATGTGTGTGTTTGTATGTGCACTACCTTCTTTCTACCTTCTTTTTGTGCGTTTAGTCACTGTGGGGATAATTATTTAAAAGCACAGAGATTGAAGAAACAGAGAAAATTGCTGCAGGAATAGAGAGCGATGATGATCCAGGGAAGGAAATTGGGATGTAGACAGCATGTGGAGAGGATGAATTGCATAATTAAAAAAGTAGCCAGTGCATATTGATTGCCCAGATCCTGAGATAGGATTGTGGAGGAATGTCCGGGGAGCCCAGCTGTCCCTAGGCCAGAGTGAGAGATAGCAAGGGCAAGGGGCATTGATAATGAGCTTCCACAAATGGAAGCCACTTCTCGTTTAGCACACGCTTGTCTCTTATATTGTAATGGAAACGTGCAGGCGCATAAAGTCACACATGTCTATGTGTTAATCCACACTAAATGCAAATGCTGGTATTGACATGCTGCCACACAAGATTCTCAGGATACATAAACCTGCACACACACATTCAGTCTACATCTATATGGCAGACTCTAATTTTGAAGACACAGAAGCCCCACATGCACATGACCACAGACATTTAATTTGCACTTTCTGGTTAGTGTGAAAAACGTTGGCATGCTCTCCCTTTATTTTTCTGTCGCTTCCATTTTTGGCATCACAGACTGTGGAGGTGGACTAAAATAACTGTGTGTTCTCCTCAGAGGGAAAGTGGAAGTAGAGACAGGGAGAGCGAGAGGGAGTCTGGGGCCTCCTGTTCAGCTGAGTCAATTTGGTTGCTCGTTCCCTCTCAGTGTGTTTGATGTGTGTTTACTGACCCTTAGACCTTCAGCACTAACATCCATGCATGTCTTTAGATTTGCCATGCTGGATAGAGAACAAAGAAAATAGAAATGCTGAGAGAGTTAGAATAAGGCAGAGAGAAAATTATAATTTTTTTAAACCAAAAAACAAAAGGGGCTCATTCTGCAAGTGCCTACCAATAACTTTAGATTCTAGCTGAGATGTTTACATAAGCTCGATTTTACTAAGTGGGGCAAATTAGCTTGAGGTTGCATTTGTATAAAAAAAAAAAAAACATACAAAGACACATCCAGTTCATTTCATGAATGGTCAGCAATCTGAATCTGCAGTGGAAATTAACAGGTTTTATGCATGTGTTTCTTTCTGGAAACACCATCGATGCTCAGATCAATGGGAGGCAGCTGAAGGAGAATCAATATGTTTGTGATATAAGGCTGTAAGGGTGAACCTTTCCTTTAGGAATTATTAAGGACAGTTTGCGGATAAATGTGTGTGATCTTTGAATAAATCTGAGCTCAGGAGGACCGTGGGATTCATCCAGAAGAGACCTGCATTATTACAAACTGTCCACTTAACACAACTGAGATTTATAGAGTACAGCTTGCTGTAGATAGGAAAATATACGGGATCTACCATGCACTTTTCACCCATATACGTATTAATAAAGTATTGTTACTGTGCCACATCCGTACATTTGCTGTGCACATCTTCTGTTACCCCCCCCACATGCCATGTGAGGCTGCAGGTATTTATTAAAGTCTCTCATCTTAATCTCACTCTACTTGTAGATTATGTAGGGTGATAACGTCAAGTATTTCTCAGGACAAAATTGTTCAAATGGATGAACACCCGCATATGCATGTGTAGACAGCTGTTTGCTGACTGTCTCATACAAACACTCTGTCAAACACACTTGGACACTCATTCACTGCTGTGTCCTCTGACTCAGTCCTTCAGCTTGCCTTTGTTGAATTTATCAGCATAATCCTTCTGTCTTTGCTTGTTCAATAGAGAAATGGAAAAACTAAGCCAGAGAGGGGGGGGGTAAGGAAGACAGCAGCGAGAGAGAAACACAACCGCAAAGTAGCGGGAAAGAGACAGGACATTAAAATGCATGGGTGCCCTTGCCAGTTCCGATAAATCTCACAATACACCGGCATCAAATCTCATCAAATAGTCATCAGACCGTATATTGCATGAAGAGTTTCTTAGCACCAAATACAGAAGCCCTGTCTGCTGAGCTACATGTGCACGTATGAGGTAGAACCGATCGTATCATCGTGTGGGTAACCCTGACCTTCCTGCAGGCTGCTCCGTGTCCTCGTGTTCAGTGCTGTCACCTTTTGACCGGCACTAATTGTGTAAAGCTCTGGCCACACACCTGGTCTGTTCACACTAATGCTCAGCTCTCCAAGGTCAATCCCAAACAGCCCCACCTCCTCTTTGTCTTTGATCACCCTCCTATGGTTTCATATTCTTCCTATTGGGTAGTATACCTGTTTGAAATTTTAGAGAGGGAAACAAAAGTGTGTTTCCCTCAACACAAACACACACCAACACAGAAGAATACATTTACTTAAGCTCTGTGGACACCTTCCACTGTTTTTGATTACCCAGTCCACATATACACACATACATGATGTGTGTGGAAGAGAGGTGATGGGTAAAAAGGAAACAGGCTGTCAATAAATGCCCTGGGCAAAGAAAATGTCAATGACAGACATGGCAGATGGAGACACTGGGTGCTCTCTTTACGATATAATACCTTGATGATCGATCGAGGATGCCCGTCGGTCAACACAGCTTCAAAGTCAAAGTCCTGCATTTTCAAAATGAACCCTGCTGCGGGAACCAACATTTACAATGCAGCTCTTAGTGTGTGAATGTTTTCTTTACAGACAAGGAGTTTATGTCTACAAGGTAAATGTGAGCTACCCTATTCTGCAGGTGTCAAAACATGCCTGAGGTGGTAGCAGTCAATCTCTGACATCAAGATTAATTTAATGTTCTGATGTCTCAGTGTAAGTGTGATTTATTTGATCTGCAAGAGGGTGAAAAAAATGCAAATTGAAAAGGATCCCCCAGCAATGCTGTATATCCAGCCCTCTACTACCTCCACTGAGACATCTTTAAGAACCAGTTGCTCCTTTAAAGTTAGTGTTCACTGCTGTATCTGAATTCCATGCCTGAACATAACTGTACATTAAAAAAGATTAGATCTAAGTAGGCAATGAATTTAGCAGAAACTTCTTCATTTGATTTTCACATATAATTAAAACAAATACAAAACAGTCATAATGGCATGATAGGAAAATGCTTTATATATCAGAAACATACAAGGAAAAAGAATATTAACATTTTAGTCACTAAAACAGGAGGACAGGTTTCTTAGATGTCACATTATGACCTCTGATGGATGAAGTGATTAACACTGCTTATCTCTTTCTCATGGCCCACGTTAGTGAACATCGAATAAACATTTTGTCCTCAAAGTTGAAGCAGGAAAACTAAGGAGTTTAGCGAGGGTTAAATTATGATGGCTACAAAGTCAAAGCAAGTCGAAAGCTGCAGCTCTTGTTGTGTGTTCCCAGTCTGCAGTGGTCTCTCATGCTCTGTGGTGTTGACTTGGGTTCAAAACTCCAGATCCCAATCCAATCAAGCATCAGTGTGATATAAAAGACGAACAAGTCTGATCCATGGAGCCCTACCTTACAACTTCCAAAACTTAAAGAGACTGTTACTAAAATCTTGGTGCCAGATACAAAAGCACACCTTGGGGGATCTGGTGGAGTCCATTCCTTGATGGGGCAGGGCTGTTTTGGCAGCAAAAGGGGGACCAACACAACATTAGGCAGGTGGTCAACTGTTATGCCTGATTGGTTATGCATGATTTTACATTTGTTGTACCTCAATAAAGATCTAAAAGACGCCAACTACCACAGACACAGCGAAGAGGTTGAAGCTAACTCCTACTAAAAAAACCCTCAGCCCACATAATCAAATCAGGGAGAGGGAAGACATCCTGGGGTCACATGAGCCTCGGTTCAGCTGGCCTTCCAAACACCTACAGCTGCCAGTGTTAGCACACTTGTCAATCAATGGGACCTGACCACTCATTTTAAGTTTAAGTTGCTTAAAAAAGAAAGAAAATCAACACAGAGTTGTTATGCAGGGGGAATTCAGCTACAGAAGCTAAAAATGTTTTTGTGCAACGCTATTAACTGAAGTTATCATGGGACTCTATGGGAATTTACTAGTTTTTTGAGCCAGCTCTGAGTTGCCTTTTTAAGCCCAGGGGGATCCAATAAAAAGAGTGGGTTACACTAGCCCCAACCCAGATCTCAAAACATTCACAGCCAGACTAAGAACAGGAATCAACTCTTAGTTAGACTGTTCCTCAGTCTTTTGTCAAATATCCCATGTAGTATTTCCGGTCATATATTAAAAACCAACTTTGTGTCAATCAAATATTGCAGAAATATATGTTGAAACTATGTCCTTTCTTGTAGTATGTTTTTATTTCAAAGTTTATTTAAAGTAAGGATGCTTGGATTATGTAAAATCTAAACTGTGAGTAAAACTCCTCAGCATTGAAGTGCATATGATCCATTATATATCTTATCTTTTGAGTAATCTGCAGAAGGTGCAGTTGTCTAATTGATCTCCTGTTGCCTTATTACAATCTGAAATGTTATTTGGTGATATTTATATCAGCAGGTTACTTTACGATGTCTTTATTTAGATCACTATTAGAAACTGTGGAATAAAATTAGAGTAATACTAGCTGTGATTTTGTCACGCAGTGACAGAGCTTCCAGAAGCTTTCTTATGTCCAATAGAAACAAGATTTTCGAGATAGTGACATTTTAACTTCGTAAATAAGATTAATAATTAGCCTGGAATCAGCAACAGGTTTTTGCCCTTTCACGGTGGCAACCAAAACACCA
This sequence comes from Maylandia zebra, assembly GCF_041146795.1. Classification (NCBI taxonomy): domain Eukaryota; kingdom Metazoa; phylum Chordata; class Actinopteri; order Cichliformes; family Cichlidae; genus Maylandia; species Maylandia zebra. Next base: position 48,053,062 of record NC_135169.1, read on the forward strand.
TAAAGCTGGGGCCAAGTTCATCTGAACAGAAATACCAGAGCAAGGCAGGGGAAATGAGCGGGTTGAAATGTCTCTACACGCTCTGGCTTTTTTTTTAACTTCCATGATTGATGGTGGACATTGTTCAGTGGCTTTTAGTCACAGGCTTGTAATTGCTTTTTGATATTGTTACAAATGAGAAATTACTCTGTCCCATTACCAGCACAGGAGATAAACAAGAGGCAGGCTTCAGCAGAGTAGGATGATAAGGCAGTGTTTACAAAGGGAAAGCACCAGCATTCATATTCCATTTAATTGAAGTGAGTTACAATATACACAGAGAATGAGGGACAAATGAATGCCCTGAGAGAGTTAGATACCTTTGGTTGCAAATTACTAAGAAATTTCTGTGCTCCATCATTTTATAAAAGTACACTTACATACAGGAGCATTTAACAATACTGTCTTCCTTCGCCCAAAAAGGGACTATTTATAAAGGATGTATCCTGGTGAGAAAACAAATGTAGCATTGCTCATTTACCTCAAAGATTAAGTTCTGTCTTTAATACCGCAGAGCATTGTGTTTAGAAAAGCAATAACCATCTGTATGGACAACAGGAGTTTAAGTGAACTGCATTCAGTTCCCGTGTAAGGAATCTCAAGGAGGGAAAGTAATGTTCCCCGTCTCCACATGTCAGGCTTTGTGTAAGCAGTGTCCTGGAACATTACTCAGAGCTCCTTCCTGTCCCCTAACAAGCCCGCCAACCAAGATTCCCATCACTCCCACAACCAGCAGCAGCAACCACACAAGCAGGGAATGTTAATCTCAATGATCAGCCTAATCCTTCCTCACTTATCTATCAGTTGTTCAGTATGTGTCCTGGTGATGGGTAACAGATGAGATGGAGGTGTAAGTGTGTGTGGCCAGGTTTTCGTATTTTAAATTAGAGCTTAGGTTGCCAGAGTGGAATTCTAACACTGTCAGGATGTGTCAGTTTGGTCAATGTCCTAATTTTATTTGTGACATTTTCAGTAAATGACTAACACAGAGAGTATTGGCCTGCGGTGAAAAACACTGTGCATATTGAGAGCCTGCGTGACAACAATCAGTTCTCAGTTGTGTTATTGATTGTCTCACTTGAATTGGCTTTGATTCCTGCTGTCATTTAGAGCATATCTCAGGAGTCGCAAGTTTCCTCTGCTTAAGCCAGCTGACCTCTTTAGGGAAAGTCGTGAACAAATTAAAACATCTACAGTAAAGTGTTTGGCCTCGCTTTAATGTGAAAATAAAAAAAAACCCTGTCTTTAATCATTGTGGCACAACTCAGAGGGGACTGCAAGAGGATTTGCTCCTTATATCAGTGTGAAAGTGTTTGTTTTAATAATGAAACACAGCGATTCACAGTTACAGCTGTTTAATACACTTATGAAAACATTATCATCTTAATACATCCGGTGCTAATAGAACCATCTAAATCTAACCCTTGAAAATTTAGTTTTGAGGGCAGCACAGTGGTTATCGCTGTTGGCTCACAGCAAGAAGCTGCTGGGTTTGAATCCACCATCTGGGGCAGTCCTGTTTCGGAGTGTGCATGTTCTCTCTGGGCACTCCAGCTTTCTCCCATTCAGTTCTTGCAGTTAGGTTAACTGATGATTCTAAATTGACCATAGGTGTGAATGTGACTGGTTGTCTGTCTCTCGGTTTTGGCCCTGCGACAAACTGGCAAACTGTCTAGGATTTACCTCTCACCCTATGGCAGCTGGGATAAGCTCCAGCCCCCTGAATTTAATAAGCGGAAGAAAATGGATGGATGGATGGTCTTTGGTTTGATTGTAGTCCAAACCTCAGGTTCACAGATATATCACCTAAGGAGATCTCACAAGGAGATTATTCACATTTCTCATCACACTCACTCACAGAAAAACCTATAAGGCATTTTGCTGTCATTCCCAGCCGCTCTTCTTCCCATCCATTGTTCTTCTGCTGGCAAGTCTCTCTTATAATTTATCTCTCTTGCTACAATTGCAGTCTATTTTCACTACTGCAGTGCAGAGCCATATGTTTGCATTTTGTAGCTGAAGACCAGTGAAAAGACTTTGTTGAAGTCTTCTTGCTAGTCTTTGTGCTTTGATGATAGCTGCTTGATTTTGACAGATGACAATCAAACAGAGACTTTTTTTGATGTCACGTCAACAAACAGTTGGTGCTGCACAGAATTTGCATGAGAGAGTTATGTAAGCAGATGAATGCAAGTGTTTTAGGAACTTGCAGCTTTTTGCTAGAATGTTCTTGATGTATCTTTCTGAGTACTTCAGGATGTGAGGTTCAAGAAGCGCTATGCTAAATGTTATGGACCAAAGATGTCTGTATTGTGTATTGTCATAAAGGTAGGCTTAAAATCAAATTTCGCCCTGGTTAATAAATAGTAATATTTAATAATAGTTTTATATTACCCTGTTTATCCATTACAGTTTTGCTGTTTAGGTTAAAATATTAAATACACTGTGCTTTTGATTTCATCTGAAGATGATACCTTTATGTTCCCTCTATTTGTGTTATTAAAAGTTATTCGGTAGCTCCCTATAATCCCAGCCCTAGTGTTTTATTAGCATCTTTGATTCCCGCAGCTGCAAGATGTGCAAAACTTGTTTACCAGTTGTAAAAAAACAACACACCAGCTCTCAAGGGTAGCAAAGATCCCTGCTGAATATGTCCTAGCCTTAGTGATGGAGACAAGCTGGCAAGCAGTGAGTCTTTACACTCAAAACATGCTCCCTCTGTGTTTTAAGCTTCCCATATGATTCCTACCCTTGCCCTTGGACATGGAAAACAACTTCCCTAATTGATAGGAGTGTGCCATGTGATGCAGGCTGATGACTCAGATTCTGTGTTTTGGTACTTGAAGGTGGTCCTTTCCACAGTTTTTTTTTTTTAGTTGTTGTTGGGAGGGAATACGTGTTGGAGACCAGGGTAAGCTACTGATTGCATGTCAATTAGCTTGTCTGAGAGTAAACAAGAGGTCCACTACTAGTGTGTATGTGATGGCTGGGAGAGAAAGAGGGGGAATAATAGTTAGAGGAAGCCATTTTGCATTCTCCACTCATCCAAGCTTTCCAGATTTTTTCCCTCTCACACAGAATACTAATAAATCCCACTCACTGCATAAGCAGAGCAGCTGAAGATGAAATATGAAAGTAAAGTTGTTTATTTTGGGGCCCTCAAAGTCAAGGTTGTCATTTCTTGGGCAAAGGTTCTCAGGCTTAACCGATTCTGTGTACTATGGACTCACGATCCATTAAGCGTAAAAAGTCACCACGATAAAGCAGTAAACAAGGTTAAGTGCAGCTCCATGTTGCTGTGAGGGTCGTACTCATTTTAAAAACAACAGTGACAGTGTCTTCATATTTGTCTGTGTAAACATTAATTGTGGAAAGGCTTAACACCTCTTAATTTGGTATCATCTTGTCACAGAAGAGGTGATAATGAAACAGGAATGAATTGGAGTTGCCCCAGTAGACCTTGGATGCACTCTTGAAAATCACTGAAATGCTTTCATTTCAATGTGAAATGTGCTTGTGGAGGAGATGTGGGTGTTTGTGCTGGCTGATGCTAACACACACACACACACACATGCACAGTTTGTAACTCACACATCAATCTTGTGTGTAGTATTCTTTGTGATCTACTCTCTAGTGAGTGCCATCTCTGAAGTGTTTAATCACTGATTATTCTGTCACTCAAGAGCAGCTGGCTCACTGAGTTTGGTCTCTTTGTCAGAGAGAGAGAGCGAGTGAGGGTTATAGAGAGAGGGGCAAGCGAGAGAGAGTTTGGTGGGATCAGGAGAAAACTAAAAATAAGTTGGTGGAAATTATTGACACAGAGTAAATGCATATATATAATGAGCATGTATCTTATATACAGCTTAACTTCATCCCATATAAGTACCTCATTTTAGACTATATATATATTTAGGCAGACATGGAGTTGGATGAATTGAATCTGAATTTGTCATCTCCCACATATTAGCTAGCATTTCTGTCATGTTATGGAGACCTGCACCTTAGAATTGGTGAAAATAGCACAACATATTTTAGCTGTCATTCCTCCACTGACCAGAATGTTCGTATTCATTTCTTTTTTTTTTTTTTGGAGAAGGCATTTGACCATGCCCCTCAAGGTGTCCTGTGGGAAGTGTTTCAGGAGTATGGGGTATCTGGCCTGTTGCTACGTTTAGCTTGGTCTGCAAAGCCAGTGGAAATGAGCGGCTGGCCTCTCCCTTGGAGATCGCATGAGGAGTTCAGCCAGCTGGGAGGGGCTCAGAGTAGAGTTGCTACTGCTCCACATTGAAAGGAGCCAGTTGAGGTGGTTTGGGGATCTGACTAGGATGCCTACTGGGCATCTTCTGCGTGTGGTGTTCTGGGAACATCCCACCGGGTGGAGGCCCTGACGCAGACCCAGGACACGCTGAAGCGATTATAGCTCTCAGCTGGCTTGGGAACGCCTTGGTAATTCCCCAGAAAGGCAAGAGAAGGTGGCCGAGGAGTGAGATATCTGTGCTTCTCTGCTGACCTGCGACCCGGCCCTGGATAAGTGGAAATGAATGGATGGGTTGATGATTTGATTGGGGCTTTAAGTGCAAGAGACTTACATTAAACAGTGTGTAATGATATTAAAAGCAGTGGCATAACAGTTTGCCAAAAGAATGATAAGGCACACACTTTGCATTTAAAAGTCTGCATGTAAGTCATTATAGACAGCAGAAAGATATACGACCATAAATATGAGAAGAAAAAAATGTCGTCTTCACCTTGCTGCATGTTGATGTAAACAAATGATATACAGAAAAAACAGAAAAAAATAGACATCCTTATGGATAAAATTGTTATCATTAGATTCATTTACTGTCTCTTAACTCGTCTGCAGGTTGAAACTTCCACCTCAAACTGGCAGATAATGATGAGATAATGTTTCTTTTCGCTCTAATGCTAACCACCTCTACAATACTATGAATTCCATGTTGCAGCTGTAAATTATATTATTTGAACCTTAATTTAGCAAAATGTGGTTAAAAGAACTCCACTTAGACTACAGAAAACAAGTAACTTGTTGTGTGTTTTCACAGATAGAAAAACATTTTTAAATACATTTATCATATTACACACCTGCTGTTATAAATAACCTGAATTCCTTGAGAAAGATGTTCCTGTTTTGTTTGTTTTTCTTTTCCCTCCCCTTGAAAGTGAGTAACTGAGACATGCTGAACCTACCTTTAGTAGTGAAGCTGAAACGTGTCGGGAGGAGCTGTCCCTGGTGCTGTGTTTGGTTCTAAAGCTTAGAGCTTTTGTTGGGTTCAAAAAAGACAAAAGTTTAGATGATATTTGGAAGAAGATGTGAGGTGGATGAATGGCAGCATTGCATAATTCAGGCAGCAGGAGAATTGTTTGTGAAAATATCTCAGGAAAAAAAAAATGAAGGATGAGGAAGCTGGGGGTGGGAGGGAGTGGAGAGCATGAGAAGAGGCAGCTACTGAAAGAAGTGTGTATGCGGCAGGAAAAGTGTGTGTTTTGTAGTAACAGTTGAGCCAGCGAGTATGTGACCTCTGCCACAGTGAAGACAGTCGCGAGGGAATAGAGCAGATGGATGACTAGCTGGTGTCTCAGCATCTCTCTTGTCCACTACTGGCACACTCTGTCCATTTGTCAGCATTAGTGGGTGGAGGAGGAGGACCATGGGGGAGGTGCAGAGGAAGCTCAGCTATGTGTTGCTATAACTATTGCTTATCTCAATCTCCTGATAGATTTTCATATCAGATAGCTGGATAAACTGATTATTAAGCATACGTGTTTTCAAGGACATTTTAAAAATGATCAGCACGCTTCTAAAACATTGCTTTGCAAAAGCTTTGAAATGAAAGGCTCCTGCTTCAAAAGGAGTAGGAGCCCAGGATGAATGCATGCAGCTCAGCATAGCAGAGACAAGATGGCAGAAAGTTGACAGAAAGTAGGATTATATTCTAAAAAAATCAACCAGTGAAAAGCACTTTAACACAACAGGGAAACGTGCCTGCACTATGGTGAAAAATGAGAATAGTTGTATCGTGTCCGTTTATAGGTCAAACCCATTTGGACTTCCTTCGCGATGCAGACAGATAAAGTACCTGACTGAATATTGTATCTCTAAAGCATAAACCATGACAGAGGCCCAAAGCAACTAGCTAGATGTACAGTTTATCTGAAACAAACTAGCAGATTTAGACACAAACATGTGACACTTTGCGTTGTCTTCTTTGTATTTCAAACTTTTCAGTAGGAGTTCTGGATTTTGAACTTACTCAGCCATACAAAACAATAAATTTACTTCATCCTCGTGACAGGAGACTACTTTTTCTTTTGCTTTTTCATCGTCTTTTGAGACATCAGAAAGCTCCGCAGACACCAGCCAAGCCACACTTGTCTGACCTAGTTTAGATTTTGCTTCATGCAGTAATTAACTGACTGCAAAACAGTATAAAGCGGTTTTATCTGCCCTGGTCTTCGTTTCAGCTGGCTGTGTTGTTGATCTGCTACAGCCCTTTTTTATAAGCATCCTGCTGCACAACAGCCACAAGAGGCCGAATAACAGCAGAGGATCTCTAAGGTTAACCTACCTCAGCAAGTCAGAGGTATTCATGAGGTTCAGTCTGCCTTGGGCTGTGCTGTGATCTCAGTGCTCATTTTTGTGTGCCTCTATGTTTGTGTGTGTATGCATTGGTGTTGTATGTCAGGGCTGTGGTATTCCCTGGTCAAAAATGTATGCCAGGAGGCATTTCATTTCAGTGTCTTGAAGTTAGGTGCAGACATTGTAATGACTGTGCTACAGTAGTTATTCAACTGAAAGAATAACAGTTGCACATCAAAACAATGATGGATGCAGACAGGCGAGGTAGCATTGTCATGCCTTTAGGGTAATCAGCAACACAATGGCACAGTAGAGAAAAGCTCAAAAACCTCTTATAAACAGCCTCTAGCAGCAGGGGCAAAGTGTTTTGTTTTGTTTTACACATTTTCCTGTGCAACGCAATAACACTGTTGGCTTTGCTCTGTGAATATCTTGATCTGGTTAGTAGTTTCATATGGAGTGGTTAAAAAAAAGGAGTTTCTAGTCTTTGGAGGAGCAGAATGTTTTTCTTCTTCGTAGATCAGCCTGCAGGTTCTGAAAATGTCTTTTGTTTTTTTACATGAAGGGCTCCATTGTAGTGAAAATTACACAGGAAAAGCAGGTAAATGCAAAATCAGTCTCAGTGTCATTCTCAGGTGCACCACTGGGGACACTAAACCTGTCATGGAAACCAGGACAGCTTCCAAGATAACACATTTTGGAATTTCCAATTAGATGGGCATGTGTGTGTCTGCTATGTTTTCTGCAGTGTAACCGCAACAATTTGTGGATGCAGATTCGTTTGTTTGATTACTGTCTATGTAATGGGAATTATTCATGGGGCAAAAAGTGGCATATTTCTGCTCTGCTGGTCACAGCTTTTGGTCTCACATATTGCCAACATCCTACAGAAACTTTCAGTTCAGCATTTTTCAAATGGAGAGTCATTTCTCGCTCCACATTATCGCCTCTGTGTTGTTGCAACATGACAAATATCGCTTTTCTTGACTCAGTCACAGTGTCGTGAAAGACTTTCTATTTGATACTCTGTTAAACGAAGATGATAAGAAATAAGTTGCTATGATGCACGAGATGAACTCACCAAACTGATGGCAAAAAAAGAAAATGTGAACGTATGTGGGAGGATTGTGTAAATGATTTTTTTTGTTCCTGCTACAAAAGTTTATACATAAGACTGTTCTTGTTTCTGGCTTAAATTCTGAGGAGTGGTGGTTCAAAAAGGGGTCAGAGTTTAACTTCAAGCTGTTTATGCCTTTATTTGTTTTACTCAGCTGCAAATGCACACAGTGGGTCACCTACTTAAGTTACAGGGTCAGTTAAAGAATTAGAGGATAGGTAATTACACAAAACAATAGTTTTATTCTCATAATCGAAGGTTGACTTCAGTTTCATTTTAGTTCAACAGTCACCAAACATTATCCTTACTAATGATGCAACGGAGGGTGCAGGGAGGGGCTAGTCTGACTTGTAGTAGTTAGTTCTTTGAAACATGTGCAGATTTCTTTACCGGACATTAGGACATTAGTGACCAATCACAGTGCCATCTGCTGTGGACTAATGCACCTTTTACCAGTCCTTGATTTATAATAAGCTGCTTTGTTATTTCAATTGTATGATTACTTTTCCATGAGCTGTGAATAAGTACAACACTTTAAGAACCCAAGTTAAGTTGTGTTGAGGATCTCTCCAGTAGCCTACAAACTAAAGTATAAAAGTATCAGGTGCTATTACTGGCTTGGTTGTAGAGTGCACATGTTTTTACCCTAACTACTATGAATTATTATTCTGATTAAAGGTAGTTTTACCAATTTTCTTTTGCAGAGAACAGACATCAGTTTTGTTACTCTTGAATTTTTCTGGTGTCTACCTGGTTAAGGATTGGGACCGCAGAGAGTTTGAGTGGTTGTTGAAATTTAAAACTGTAACTGACTTCTTTGTATGTACAGTAATGATGTTCAGTCAGTCAGGCATAGAGACCAGTCAGTGATACACTGGTCATTAGGGAAAGATGTGTATCCCTTTACAAGTGTTCGGTGGAGGTTCCTTTCGCTGGGTGAAATCAGGTGCAAAGAGGGTGTTTCACTAAAAAATGTCCTGTGATTGCTTTGGTTGAGAGGAGGTTGTTGCCCTGTTACATCAAACACTCGAGCTTGTCTACAAACACTTGCTAACTAACCAGCAAATGGTTGCAGAGCTTGAAAAAGTGCAACACAAACCGGGGGTGTGGGAGGGCACCTTTTTTTGAAGGTGACCAGTCTCAGTTTCCAGTTTGTGTGCCGCTCTTTACATTTTAATAATATGCTTAGCGAGTAGTTGGTGGGCCTTTGTGGACAAGTCTTCTGCACAAACTACAGCTGACAGCAGCAATCTGCTGGCAACCAAAGGAGTCACGAGGACCAGCCTGCTTTTGGAGCAATGTATGCATGCAGCCTGGTGATATTGGCGTTGTCCAATTCAAACTGTGGTGAGGACAGTCAAATCACCATATCTAATCTAGACTGATTATCATTAGAAACTTATAGATTATTGTGCTATTTCCAAGTGACAATGAAATAAACATAAATTAAAGTGATCTCTGAATTAAAGGTTAATTGCTGCCACCTTATTTTTTCTCTTGTTTCTACCATATTTTATGTCTGTGTCTTTCCTTCTGTCTTTGTTTCTGTGTCTTTCTCTCGTTTCCTCTCCTCTGCTCGGGATCGATAGCTTTCACCATCCAAACCCTTCTTATTGACATTTTTGTGCTCTCAAAGTAACAGAACACTGCTCAGAAAAGAGTCGTCCTCCGAACTTGGGTTATAAATAGAGCTGTCAGTTTGAGACGTCACACAGCTATTGCAGTTACAGTGTCATGTCTCACACTTGCATTATTATGATCAGTAAATTGCCTGTCAGAGTTACTTGAGTTCTTTCAGCTTATTTAAAGGTAAGCACTTTTCCAGTTCTCCAGGGCTATTCGGACAAATGGATATTGAGCGCGTGAATATTTCTCTACTCATTCCAATGCATTTCCATATTTGCCGCTTCAGCCCTGCTAAGGGTGGATACACTAGTCATGGGATCTTAAAAACTGAAATCTGTCAGACTCATGAGCTGAAGTCAAGCTATAAAACAACTTCCTTCAATTTTCCACATTCTAATTGTTAATCATCATACTTGGCATCTTATTGCACAGTAAATATGCCCTTCTCATGGTGCGCTCTTTTCTAGTATTGCTGGTGCTTGCGAATAGACATCTTTTGACACACAAACGTGGTGTAAAGATAGCGACCATAATGGCTTCTTTAGTTGTTGGAGCGTGAAAAGTTTGGAGTGTGAAGACAGGTCTACAAGAGTGATAGGTATTCTGCAGTAGTGTCAATAAACACATCTGAGCATGATTGTCAACCACATGTAAAACTTTGAAAACTGCTTCACCTATAGCACCAAATGACGTAGTGAATGAGCTCAGAAATGGGGGCAAGGAGGGGAGCAATATGGAAGACTGCAGCGTCAGCCCAGTTAAACGAATTTTGCCTTCTACTTCTTCCTCTGTGAGAGTCCTCTTTGCTTTTCTGATTATGCCCTCCATCGCTGAGCTGAAGCTGTTTCTTTTGGACTGTGAAAGAATCGCAGCATGCTAAAATGTAAGTGGCGAGGTCAAATTTATGAATGGTCAGCTACCTCTTTTAAAAGCCCTGTAAAATCAGACAGAGAACTTAAGTCACCGTCTTTAAGGTAACCTTCAGTTTTATGTCAGTGATAAAAGTAATTTTCATAATTTCCTCAGGGACAGGCATCCACAAGTTTCATTACATGTGCAGCATCACTGTTGTATCCCGAGATAATAAAAGCATTTCTTTTGTCATGCTGAAGATTACTCCTGATATTTTGATAATTTTCTTTCATTTGTGATAATGATGTGATACTATTTCAGTGACAGTATTTCAGCTTGTCAGAAGTGACAGTTTTTTATGTTGTGTTACAAGAGAAAACCTCCTCTTTGCTCCCTCTACCCTGCTTTATCTTGAAAAATATCTTCCAGTATTTACAGTTATTAACTTTTGCTTACTCTACTTTCAGGTAGCCATGCTAAGGGATTTCCATTTATCTTTCCACAGCCTTCAGTGGAACAGACTTAAGGGTTTCAACCTGAACCTTGTTCCTTTGTCACTGATATGCATGTATACAAATTACAAGGCCTGTGCTACACTCACCGGGGCCCACCTCAATCTCCTTTCTCACGGCTTCATTTAATGACTTCATCACTCATCTAAAAGATTTTTTCTTCCTTTTCTGTCATTAGACTGGCTCTGGCCAACAACATGCCTCGGTCTGGTTTGATTTCCCTGGGCAGACAATGAATTACACAGAGGGTCTGAGTAGCAGTGGAGATCCAAAGCTCCATGATTGTCCCTTTCACTTAGGCTGAGCTGGCTGGAGTAAAAGCCCAGATCAGAGCCTCTACAAATGGGACCCTAAACGCCAGAGCTCTTCACCCTCTTTTTATGCAAGCTGCCTTACTGGCAGAAGTTAATATGTGAGATCAGTTGGACTCCACCTCTTACTCTCAACCCCATCCCATTTTTTGAATATCTATAAAGGGTTGCTGCTGAGTTGTTACTGTAGCCCAGGTTACTTTAATAGCGAGATTCATCTCGTCTCATCTTTATTTGTGGCTTGAGCATTTCTTATTTTCCTCTTGACAATGTCCCAAAGAATCTCTAAGCGGTTTGGGTCAGGAGTTGGGGTTGTGTGGCCAGTCAAGCACAGTAAAACCATAGTTTTCACACTGTGAGCTTGGGACTAATCTAATAATGTTACACCGTATTAATATTTAAGAAAAACTGCGCCAAAATGCAGGAGTAGTGTCTGAAAAACTGTTCACTCTGTTGATGCTTTGCTGCTACTTAATATCTGAGAGTAGACTAAATAGCAGTCATTGGCCTCTATGATGCTCAGTGAGGACTTGGTCGTGGAGAAAAAGTGAGGATAAATTCCAGTATGGTTATTGAGATCTAAGCCATCTTAAATCCCTCTCCGTCAGTCTGAGAGTTTCCCCTTGAGAGACTCGTCTCAAGTTAACAAGGACACTTGTGATATAAGTTCTATGTGGCAGTCAGGGGATAAAGGGAATTGAAACTGTACATACTACCTCCCTGTGGACTCAAACTAGCAGAGTCTACCATTTTTTCCAGACAGCACCTCAATACCATAAATCTTGGATGCAAGCCTAGAAGAGGCTGCTGAGTCTCCTGTGCCAGAAAGGCATTGGTGAAATGTTTTATTTATTTATTTATTTCAGCCATAGCTTTTTACCTGGTTCAGTGGTTTACACTCATCACCTTCGAGTGATGAGTGTAAACCACAGTCTTATCTTCTGCCATGTTTCTTTATCTCCTCTCATTTTCAGCACTTCCTCTTTATGCTGGAACACATTTTATCACTGAGAGATTGTGTCTCTGCTCGGGTCTTACTTTTGTTAAAATACTTCAAAGCTGGGGAATACATCTCTGTCAGGTCACAACTGGGTTGTCACACCTTGTAGCTGTTAAGGTTGTAGGCTAGACCAGGGGTATCAAACTCCAGTCCTTGGGGGCGGGTGTCCTGAAATGTTTACATGTGTCCCTGCCACAACACACCTGAATAAAATTAGTAGGTCATTAGCAACATTCTATAGTACTTGACTGCATGCTAAGGTGGCAACAACGTAACTCTACTCAAGTAAATTTAAGTAAATGACAGTGTTTGGAAAAAGGTACTTTTATTGCACCATGTTCATTCACTCATGAGCTGCTGTAACATGAATCAAATGGCTGAACTGCCACCTCAGCATGCAGTCAATCCTATAGAGTGTTGCTATTGACCAGCTAATTTTATTCAGGTGTGTTGTGGCAAGGACACATGTAAACAGTTCAGGACACCGGCCCTCATGGAGTGGAGTTTGACACCCGTTGGCTAGACTGACAGTAACAGGGCTGCTTTGGTCTACTGGAGCCACCAACTTCTTGTAATAAGAGAGGTGGCGTTATAGCTGTACATCTGCCCCAGTGTGATGTGTTACTGAGTCATGGGTATAGTGTTCAAGTTAATATGTTGTTTGTCTTACTTAAGTTTGCAACCGAATCATAATGACCTCCCCCAATCACGTAGTGGTATAAACTCAGTATTCTGATTCCATTTCATTACTCTGTCCGTCCCATCATATCTCTCTAGCACTACTGAGCCCCCCCATCTCTTATCATCACCAACTAAATAATGAAGTTGTTTGACGCTAGCCTCTTCCCCTGGCTAACCAACCGTTGAATGTGATTACCTTTAATGGTTCCTTTCTCTCTTCAGCAACCTGTAAACCTGGGAGATAATTGTAAAGCCATTATGTGGACTCATTGTCATTATACAGGCTGCTATGGTTAACATCACCACAAAAGTACCATGACTTTTGACAATCAACATTAAAGTAAAATACTAAATCTACTAATACTAGCATTTTGGCTATGCAGATTCTTCCTTTGATGTTACTCACAGAGTCATATATAGATATAAATAATGTTATACATATGTGTTAGTTTAACTGAATTGATTAATTGAAGAATTGCAGTTATACGTAGTACTGTCAGTGTCTGTGTTTCCTCTGACATGTTTATTTTTTGTCTGGATAATTTCTACAGAAGGACTATGATTCATTTAGTTGCACAGTCTGTATATTGGCCAATTGAACGCTTTCAATTTGAAAACTCACGAGGGCATATCACCAAATCTGGAAATATCACCAAACTCATCAAAACAGCAAAATAAATACAGGTTTTTAAACCTCTCTTCTTAAACCTCAACCTTTATTACTGATGTTATTAAAGGCCCCATATCATGAAAATGTCCTTTCATAGTGTTGTCATATTTTTGAAAAGTTTTCAATAGAAAGTCTGAGCCTTAAACATCAGAAATCCTTTACAAGCATCAGTTATCACTAACAGTAAGAAAAACGTATTTTTGTTGTGCACAATGCACAACCAGTTTGTTTCTTTGTGTGGCTTTGGTATATAAATGTGTGCTAAAAGTTGCACACCAACCCTGTCTTCTCCCCAGTAAAACTACTATTATTATCAGACTTTGTGATAATAATGTGAGAGCAAGTAAAACCATGAAAATACTGTAAATGTAACCTACAAATAGCCAAACTAAAACTTCCAGGTTTTCATGTCACCTGAACGATAGAAAACCCAGATAATCTTTCTTTGGGACTTGAAAATCCTGTTGTTTCTTGCATGGCTAACATAATTGTTAGCTTTATTTGTATATTTGTATTTACATCAGAAACCAAGGGAATAACCTTTGAGGGTCTGTTAATAACAACAGAGAAGTATTGGGTGTGTGTTACTGTGTTCATGTCACTTTACTACATGTTTTCATCTGCTTGCTTCTCTTCTACCATCTATACTCACTTGCACAACATTTTAATAATACAGCCAAATTCACTGTTAATCTGTTCTCTGTGTATATTTTCTGTTCCTGTTGTCACACAAGAGAACAAGAACAAAAATATTGCTATCATGGCATTTTTAACTACAGGGCCAGAAAGTTAACACTCTCCAGCTGTTTTCCAACTATTCTGCTCCACTGAAATCCAGATGGCCTGACAATCTCTGCTTTCATAAATGTTCAGGACAGTAACTGTGCTGAGAGTTCAACTGCATTTAAACTTAAACTGATCACTGGGAGTGTCAGTGAATCTCATTCAGGTCTGAATCAGTAGCTGTGTTGTCTACTGAATAAGTTGTGCCTCACAGACCTCTTTCTGAAATGGTTGGATGTAGCAGTTCTATGGGAAAAAAATATTATCTGTGTGGTCTTTGTGGCCAAAATGTGACACATTAATATGTCATGGATTTTTTTTTAGAACCTTTTTCTTTCGAAACTGTCAGTATGCTCTCACAAATATTCACACTTACTGTACTATGACTTAAACCAAACTCCATTCATGCCCATGCCTTGCTTGCAAAGGCCCTGAAAGATGGGAATATTTATGTGTACAGACTAGTCTTTTGTGTATCGGCTTAAATAAAACACTCAAAGCTTAAAGAATGAATGACTGTAAATTCGTAACTCTCCTTATAGGAATATAGATTTGTATCAATGTATATCATAAATACAGGACTCTAAGAATTGTAGATAAATAATTCTAAATTTTAAAATTGCATTCATTATTTTCACCTTTTTAACATTTTTTTTTTCATTGGTTGTGTTTCCATGTTATTTGAGCAGTAATGGACTTAATATAACATAAAAACAATCCCATAACAAGGACCAACCTACAGAATTAATAATATTTTAGGGATTTGAAGATTTTTTTGGGTTACTTTCGGCATGGAGTTATATTTGTACTAGTATTTGCTTCGTGTGTGTCAATCTGTCAGTAAACAAGATAGAATGAATTCTGTTAAAACTTGGGGTGTAGAGTAGGATCATGTTCACAATCAATTAAAATTTGCCTTACACCCACAAGGTCTTCAAGGTCAGCATAATGATTTATTGAGATTCTAAATGTGCTGCAAAAGATTTAAGGATTTAAAATATCATGCCAAATTTGACCTCTGACCTCTCCTTCAAGGTCATGTGATTGATCTGAAGCTTAAAGTGATAATAATCCTATATGCAGCTATTTCAAACCATGTTTATTACTCTCATTGCTTGACAACATAAAGGCATATACAGTAGAGAATGACGTATAAGTATGGGGATTTTAAGCATCACTTACTTTGGACCTCTGACCTCTTCTTCAAGATAAAATAAGGTTAATAATCTTTAAAACTCTGATTAAGATTCTACTGCCATTGTTTGTACTGGCAACAGTTTGACTTACTTTACATTACAGTAACAGCTTATAACCTTATAAATACATAACAACTTGAATACATGCACAATGCTCCTGAAAGAGATTTTCTTTTACTAAAGAAAACAGATACATATAAAGTTATATACAAAATACAAAAGTCTTCCCTTAAAAGTAAACACTGCCTAAAGAGTGAGCTGGCTCAGCGGAGGTTTGTGCTCTCAGAGTGCTTCTTGTTAGAGTTAATTCTGGTTGCTAAACAACACTTGACGTACACCACAAATAAGGTGTAAGGCATTCATTTCTGATTTGGGCTGTCGCTTAATGGGAAGGCAATACCTATGAAGTACAAAATGGAAAAAGACAGCTCTTTATTGTAAAGTCTAGCAGCTTGTTCCTAAATCAGTCATACCCTAAACATTTAAAAACTAGACAGTTAGGTAGTTAATTAGTTGCCACCGAGGGCTTTCATGCTTACTTTTATAGACATAACTCCAGAAATGGACTTTCCAGAATTGACAGGAACACAAAAAACAAGTCAAAAGACAGGAAAGCCACCATCAACCTATATGCTCAAGTTGATGGAGACCAACCTATATGCTCTGGTTGATGGAGACCAACCTATATGCTCTGGTTGATGGAGACCAACCTATATGCTCTGGTTGATGGAGACCAACCTATATGCTCTGGTTGATGGAGACCAACCTATATGCTCTGGTTGATGGAGACCAACCTATATGCTCTGGTTGATGGAGAATTCGGTGTCAAGAACAGCCCTTCGACTCCACCCTGGAGGCCGTCGACCAGCGAGGAAAACCAAAGAAGCGGCAGATGGACGCAATCACCGAAGACATGTGCGCAATGGATCTCGCCCCAGAGGACACCCAAATGGGGAAGACAAAGCCACGCAGCAGACCCCGTGCTGGGAAGACGCTAGGAAAAAGAAAGAAAGAGATCCCTTATTTTCAACAGCTGCCAACCAAATTAAGCATTGTCTTTACTCCAAACTAAGCACATTCTGTGTTCCACCTCCACACTAATAGCTTTTCATACTACTTGCTTTAAGCCTGTAGCTTGATTTTTTTCTTCCCCTGACTCTCAGAGGTGGACAATAAATAGTGATGAACAGAGAAAGTGTTGATCAATATAATGCACTCAGTTTATACAGCAATAAAACATCCAACAAAGTATTTTGGCTGAAGAATTGATAATGCCCCCTTAACCATTTTTAGGCTATTTATTCTAAATGCTTTCTTCTGGCTCGCTGTTCAGATAGGTAAATCACAGACCTGTTGAGTTAGATGGTGCAATCAAAACCCTATTGAAGCCTATTTCACTCAACTGATTGCTCCAAATTACTAAAAACATTATCTCTGTGTGGGTCTCTGTGTTTGTTCTTTGGTAACCAGCAGAGCCTGTGATGGTTCCAAAGAAACAGAAGATGTCTGCAACACAATAGAACGCTCAATCACTTACCAGATATATCTAATACACTTAGCAGAGCATGGATGCATTGTCATCTCTAGTTCTTTTTCAGTGGATTGCAAGTTTTCAACAGTGGTTCATGTTGTCAAATAGTAATCAGTTTAGTGCAGACGTTTTCGGGGAATGATGAATTCTAACCAACAGTGCATCCGCGCAACATGCAGATACACCTGGATGGGGGAAAAGGCACGGTCAGGATCCTGTTTCTTGACTTTTCCAGTGCCTTTAATACCATCCGGCCCTGTATGCTTCAGGAAAAACTGAACAGGATGGAGGTGGACCCCTGCCTGGTGGCTTGGATCTCCGACTACCTCACCGACAGACCACAGTACGTCAGGCTGAAGGACATCACGTCTGACACAGTGGTCAGCAGCACAGGAGCACCACAGGGAACTGTGCTGTCCCCTCTTCTCTTCACCCTGTACACCTCTGACTTCTGCTACAACTCTGAATTATGCCACATTCAGAAGTTTGCAGACGACACAGCCATCATGGGGTGTATCTGGGATGATCAGGAAGAGGAGTACAGAAGTCTGGTGAGGAACTTTGTCGCATGGAGTCACACAAACCACCTGCAACTCAACACCTCAAAGACTAAGGAACTGGTTGTGGACTTCGGGAGGTCTAGAGCAGGTCCACTGCCGGTTCAGATAGAGGGGGAGGAGGTGGAGGTGGTCAACAAGTACAAGTACCTCGGGCTGTGGGTGGACAATAAACTGGACTGGTCATGCAACACAGAGCACCTGTATAAAAAAGCCCAAAGCCGACTGTACTTCCTCAGGAGGCTGAGGTCTTTTAACATCTGCAGGAAGCTCCTGAGGATGTTTTACCAGTCGGTGGTTGCTGGAGTACTTTTCTATGCTGTGGTGTGCTGGGGGAGCAGCACAGCAAAGAAGGACTCATCCAGGCTGGAGAAACTGATCAGGAGGGCTAGCTCTGTGGTCGGCATGAAGCTGGACACTCTGGTGACAGTGGCAGAGAAAAGGACATTAAAGAAACTGATGGACATTATGGACAATGCTGGGCATCCTCTGCACACGGCCATTAACAACCAGAAGAGTCTGTTCAGTGACAGGTTGCTTCTCCCAAAGACAAGAACTAACAGACTTAAAAACTCCTTTGTCCCACACGCCATCAGACTGTTTAACTCCTCCCTGGAGGGGAGAGGGAGGGGAAACAGGAGGACAAAGGAGGGGGGAACAACTAAGCTGTAGTGCCTCTTCACCTCACTGTGCAATACCTTTTGTGCAATACTTTTGTAAATAGTCAACAGTGCAATAGACTCAATACTTGAAATGTGCAATTCACTTGTATTTTTATTTTTATTCCTATTTATTCTATTTATCCCCTTCGTATATTTTATTTATATTGTCTCTGTATTTATATATATATATATGTGTGTGTGTGTGTGTGTATTATATATATATATATATATATATATAATATTCTGTAACTCTGTAACTTCTGTCGGTGCTGTGCTTTTTTGGAAATCGAATTTCCCAGAGGAACCCACCCGAGGGATTAATAAAGTTCTATCTAATCTAATCTATAAATCTTCTAGCTCTTAAATTCATGACAAGAAATGGCAATAAGAGGAAAAGATGGACCTGTAGCGAGTCTTCAGCTGCAAATTGGGAAAATTTAGTGAGAGAGGCATTCAGAGCTGTCACTTCTCAGAAGCACACTTCATCAGGGCAAAAACCCTGATTAGACCACAGTCTGTTTCCTTGTCTCAGCTGCGCTTTTTGGTGGAGAAAAGTTAGGAGGCATTATGATGACATGTTCGCTTACTTCACTAATTATCTCAGTGCCGTACTGTTTTGTGGATGTACACTGGGTGTAGTTCGTTTCTGTCCTATTAGCATTTGCAATTTCCATCACAAACAAGACATCCAAACAAATAACCTGAAGACTGTTTTTCAATTTCTGGGTGTATACATCTCGTTTTAACTTAATTTAAATAATAGGCCAACAAAGTTTGAACATATTGCATTTTTATTTGCAAAACGTTTTTTTTTCCCCTACCGTTTGAGTCTAAGTGAAGAACATGTTTTGGATCGACACACTCCCCATATTCCCCCGTCTCCACCGGCTTCTGTTGTTTCACTGCACCCGTTTTGTTTGATCTAAATAATTTGCAGCCGCTCTTTTTCTTGTTCCAGTTTGTCGCTTGGCATCATAAGGACTGGCCCTCTTTTGTTTTGGTGATTTACAGACATATGAAATCAGATCTGTTATGCAAATGAACAAAATAAATTGATGGATTGTTCTCACCCACAGCTCACATTCATTTTACTTCCTGCAGTGCTCTCTCGATGTGAATGCCATTATACTAGCCGGCTTGTTCCTGAGATAAAAATGCAGCCACAACAGCTGTTATAGGGTTGTATTATATGTCATTTAACATTCCTTTTATGTTACTTTATTTCATTTTATTTACTTTTTTTTATCTTTCCCTTTGAATTCCCAGACTCTTCTTGGCTCATAATATCCTTCCATCATCCACATGCTCTTGCTTGTCTCACTCTCTGGTGCGTGGCTGTCAAGACAATTTCACAGGTGCAACGTAATCTGCTCCAAAGAATAAATTATGACAAAAACAAACACAGAGCAGAAACTGAATAGGAAAAAAAAAAGTATTGCAGGGAAACGAGGAGGAGGACAGTGCATTTATCCTGGTTTCATGAAGCTGACTGACACCCATTTGTGTTCTGAAGCACGCCTCGATCTGCCCTTGCTCTGTACAACACACGACAGGGATAGGCTTGGCTTTTCATACCCTATGCGTGCATGGGTAATATAATATAAGCGTACGCTGTAGAGGCCCCTTAATCAATGCCAGTGCTCTCGCTGCTGATGGAGAATGACACTGCAATCACTGCCACAGCTACCATTTCACTGAACAGTGATTGCGTTAGATTAGAAGCAACGAGAACTAGAACTTTTTTGGGGGGTGGGGGGGCTGCTTCTTCTCCAGTCACTGTTGTCTATCATTAGTCCAGCATTTTCTAACCATAACATCAGTCTAGCAAATTATATGAAGAATGTGACCTATGGGTGCTACCCATAACACCCCCACATCTCTATGTAGGCCCGCTAAGGTGCGTCTTTTGAGAGCGTAATGCCAGCAGACATCATAATCATTTTACAAGTGTAGACTGCAAGCTTTAAGTTAGGGTCTCTGTAGGTTTGGACATTATGTCATCACTAAACGTTCATTTAAGGAAAAGTTCTGGGTTATAATCTAAAACATTAAAGATTCAATGAGTTGTCTTACAGTCCCTTGCTCTCAAATTGCTTGTATGTATATATCTGCTTTACTCCAATCTGCCTTCTAAGCTGTTTTTAATAGTAGGTGTTTGTGTCTTAGTCACTGTCTTGTAGGTTCGTGATGGTGTTAATCGCTTTTATAGCCTGTGTATGAATTCGATTATTGCAGAGCAGTTTGGCTCAGTGTGCCCAGTTTAGAGAGATGGACTTTTCTGTTCCTGTCAGTGAGGGATGTGATAAAAACACAGTGTAAAACGAACAAAAACTGAGCCACAACTTTGTGTCGTGAGGTCATCTGCAGATGCTAGAGAGACATTTGCTAGGCCGAGAGAAAGCCATCAGCATGAATCTGTAGCAGACCGTGAGAATCGTACAGAAGTTCTTTAACTGTGACTGATTCACAGTTTTCTAAAGTGTTGCTTACCTCTGAGTACTGCAGATGTTATTTTGATAAATTTGGTAGTGTCCTCTATGCAGTTTGAAAACACTGTCTTACTAAACAGTATCAATTTTTAATGGTGCTTTCATTTAAAAATGCTCCAAAATAATCTGAATCCTAACATGGAAGTGAACTTCATTGGCAAGTCAGTCGGTATGTTTTGCAGGGCCAGAAGACTCCATCTGCAGTTTTTGCCCATAGAGATAATTTGATACGTGATAGATTAAGCAATGGTGATGGATTCTTTACAGAAACAGTGTAAGCACGCCGCCCTGCTGTCTCTCTCTCTTCTTTGGCCTCGTGCCCTAAACCTCCCTCTGTCTGCCTATCTACTTCCCGTTCCTTACCTCTTTCTATCCCTCAACTTTTTCCTGAGGGAGTCAGGATGCTAATGGCTCTGTGCTGAGCCCTCACCATTAATCACACTCCCATTAGCCAAGCCCATACAAAACTTTGGACTAATTGATACACTGGAAGTAGCAGCGAGGAGTGTGCATAAGAGACATCACATGGAAAAGTAAAGAAAGGAAACCATGAGATGCCTGGATAACAGGATATAGATAAACTTAGTCCTTATTGTTGTAACTATTGCTTCATTTTACAGGAACATAGTGTATATGTTAGGATAGACAATTTGTTAAAGCTATTTTTTCTGTCTGTCTTCTTATCGTTTCTTAATTATTGTATTGTACTATTGCTGAACTAATTATTTCACTTGTGTAATCAGTACCCTTGAACCCTTCACCTCAGTTGGAATCTGCCTGATCAGCCAAAACGCCCTGAGCTAACTATCCCGTGATAATCTCGTAATAATGTTCAATAACAGTAGACTGTATAATTTTGCCTTTGTGCTTCGTCAGCATCATTTGGGTCCTCACAGATCTTTTTGATTAGCTTTGTTGCTCTGTGCTATGGTTCATATCTCTGTGTATATGCGTCTCGTGAAGCCATTATACTTACCTGACACAGACACACGTGTGCACGAGCGCACAGCCTTTTCCTCATTATGACTTGGAGTGATCTGCTGAGTTGGATGAATCTAGACAGCAATTATCTCAGCCAGAGAGTCAGCAAGCAGCACTACACTGGAGAAAGGGCTGTTAGACAAGACAACACCTCTCAGAGTTGGATTGTCCTCATCAGACTTTCCTCTCTTTGGTCATAATAAAAGAGAAGAGAGAAAACACTAACAGGGCCAGTTTAATAGGTTGCAAAACAAGGGTATCAGTGTGTGGGTGGAAAAGAGAAGGAGGTATCCAAAGACACTGTGGTGTGATGTATCATTCTGCCAACAATAATGGCAAGTTGGAAGCTGAAATGATGGTGCACAGCTACATCTTCAGAAGCCTCTGAGAGGCTGCCTTTTTCTGCCCTAATGGAAGAGAAAAAAATCACTATTGCTCCTTTTTTCAGCCAGCACATGTTATATTCTAGGAACCGGTGACATGTATCATCTAATGAGAGCAGATAGTAGAAAGAAAGTCACATACCCTTCAGTCTTGGGTTTCCGTGTGATACTATTACAGCACATACGGGATCTCGTGTGGTTTTTATTTTATGCTTTGCAGTGAACGCACTGACATTTATCAAAGTGCGCCGGCTGGCTGGCAATGATCAACAGTAACTTTACTTTTCAAGCAAGGCAAGAGGACATCTCTGCCCATACCTAAAACTAGTTGTTTCCCATTCCTGCAGGTTTTCCACAGTGGCTAGCCTTTCTGCTTCTTGCATGACAGACTTTCTGCCAAAGCATGAAATATATATGAGGGGGTGCGAGACGGCACGCCTTTTCAGGACCTCCCATTATGACTGTGAATCAGAGCATTCTCCTCAGCCCTGAATAATTCATGCAGTGAAAGTATCTGCTTAGTCAGATTTTCTTTCTCCTACCTGATGTACGTAATGGATAAAAGCAGTCAGCCCTTGTTTCAGAGGATCCGGGGAACAGAGTGGCCACGGGGATCAAGTTCAGATCAAGGGACTTGCATATGAATACAAAATAAATGTTTAAGCTTTGCAGGTAGCAAGCGTGTGTAGATCTTGTAAAACAGAGATTGCACCAGGGGCTAAAAAAATATTCTATTTACCAGGAAGTCTCAGGATTTGGGAAGTGTTTTAATCGCTTTGCAACACGTGAGGGTGGAGCAGGATGAGCTGGGGCAGGAAGGGCTGTTCCGGTCGCCCCCTTTATTTATTCCAGACACTCTCAGTGTCCCATTACTCACACAGCAGCCTGAGAGCTCTTATTCATTGAAACCTAGTTAAAGCCCTGCGTCAGCAATAGAGACGGAGGAAAGGGAGAACAGAGAGGGAGAGAAAGAGGGCAATTGACAAAACAGAGGTGAGACAAAACACTCGTCCTGCTCTCAGCCCCATTTTTCCTGAGTGTGTCTGCTGGTGGTTGCTATCCAAACCTCCATTAGCCTCCATGAATAATGAAAGTGAACAATAAGCATGTTAGCAGTGAGCTATTTCCCCCCTTCACTGCTGGGACCTACACCCCTTTGAGCAAGTGGGTGTGTATACAGGCAGACAAGGTTGAGAAATTAAAAGGGAGGAAATTAATTTTGGGAGGAGGGCAAGGAAATACTTACCTTGCACTTCTTGCGGCAGGATGGCCTTGTGTGCAGGGAGTCGATGTTTTTGGATCTCTTAGCTGTTTAAGACTTGAGGCAGAAAACGCAGGTTTTCCTGGCTTAGTTTTGATTTCGCTAACTTTCCTCTGAGTGGAGAGCCTTTGAGACTGATCTACAGCAAGACACCAGCTAACAACTATCATTTCATGCATTTTAATACAAAATCATAAAAAATGCCTTACTGTCTGAATTTACTCTTATGAGTACTTAAAGAAGACTTGTTATGGTTTTACTATATATACTCTGTGAATTGTTTTGGTGGTTGAGCAATGTAAGCAAAATATATACACGTATCTATTTATCTATTTCAGCAAAATAAACCCTTTTGTTAAAGGAATATTTGTTTGTATTGCAACTTTTTTTAAATTTTTAATTTTTTAATTTTTTACTGGTGATATAATCTTAGCCTCCAACATATCCTCACCCACTGCTGTGTGATCCGCATCCTTCAGCTGTTAGTGTTCACAAACTCTGCCAAGACCATCACTATCTCTCCTTGTTGTTGTGAGAGCACTTGAAACGGCTCAAATAAGACAGGAACAGCTGGCCTCAGACCTCTGCTTAGAAAAAACAGAAATGTCAGGACAGACTGAGAGCAAACGAGAGGGGAGGCAGAAGTGATGGTACAAAGAGGAAGGAGATAAAGGCTGAACAAGAGGAAGCAAATGTAGTAGAGACTGGAAGAGGTAAAAAGGCCTGGCAGTGATGAAATAGAGATGTGAAGGAGAGCAAAATGACAGCTTTAAGAGAGAGATACCGTGCAAAAAGACATGAGAATACAACATAGCTATCGCGTGCCCTCTCGTTCGCTTCACCTCCCTGCTTTCAGCAGCCGCAGGAAGAGATGCGAGGAGGCGATGCGAACGCGTCAGACGTAACCTTTGTGTTCCGTCACATCACTTTGACGGATGTCAATCGCTTCTGACATTATAGAGCTGCATTCCCTGTCACGAGGTGGATTGTTTTGCATTCTAATATTGTTCCTACATTCGTGTTGCTGTCATTCACTTTCTATAATATAGCTAATGTTGGATGTGAAATTCTGCAGATATTTATCTTGAAGCTTTTAAATGCATGCACTGTGCTTTTTAGCAGGGACAATGTGAATAAAGACATTAGACACTAAAAGATTCATAAAACCTTCCATTAGCTAGGCTCTTTGTTTTAAATAGGCCTATAATGTCATTTAAATGCATTAAGCTTGTTAATGTTCCATTTCTGTTTCATTTGTTTCTTATATGCTGCGGCTTCAGATGCTGGTTAGGTCATGATATCAAAGAGGAAGTCAGTCTGTTTTCATACAGTTTTTGCTTTATTGTCTCAGTGTTACACTAATTGAAAGAACTCATTTTTGGGGGGGATAGTTTGGAAAAATTAACTGAGAAGTCTTTATCTAATTTGCTGCAAAAATTGTTTTCCTTGTCATGATTTTCAGCTTATTATCCATTTAACTGTAAAGTAACTATAATTGATAGTTTCATTATATAATATGAATCAAATCCCAAACGGAAATATGAGTCTTCCGGATGAATCTGCAGTAAATTATCACTCATCTGCAGCTCCCTCTCCACTCTTTAGAGCTTAATCTTGAGTTTCAGCTCATTGTTTGGCTCTCTGGCCGGCAGTGTTATTGTTTTGATTCACCCTCGTCGCATAGCATGGGTTTTGAAATATAGCAGGGGTGTCTGTTCAATATATGTGTGAGTATAGGAAAAATGTTGCTTGGCAACTCCTGGATGTGCAAGTATGCAGGTAGTCCAAAGAAAGAAATTTGCAGTTGCTCTTTCAATCAAATAGAATTAGAAAAGGTAAGCACTGGTTAAGAAATCTGCACAAATGCATAACCAAAATGAATTTCTACTGGAATTCGGATTGTCAGATTTTATTCATACCTTTTCCAAAACCGTTGTTAAATGAACTGCCTTTATGCAGCACTTTCATCAAAAGCTGGGCAATCAATGGCAGCAAGCTAACAAAGAGCAAATTTGACAATTTTGAGCACTTTGAGCCCATGTGTTGCCAAACAACAGTTGCATGTGGATAAGAGAAGACAGACGCATGAACATTCTGTCATGTTTTGCTGTGTGGCAGGCAGGATGTAGAACCCAACTGCAGGACTCACGGACACAGAATGAAACCTAAAGCAGCAGCTTTATTGGTAAATGGTAAATGGCCTGTATTTATATAGCGCTTTACTAGTCCTTAAGGACCCCAAAGCGCTTTACATATCCAGTCATCCACCCATTCACACACACATTCACACACTGGTGATGGCAAGCTATTGTAGCCACAGCCACCCTGGGACGCACTGACAGAGGTGAGGCTGCCGGACACTGGCGCCACCGGGCCCTCTGACCACCACCAGTAGGCAACGGGTGAAGTGTCTCACCCAAGGACACAACTGAGACTGAGAGTGTCCAAGCCGGGGCTCGAACCGGCAACCTTCCGATTACAAGGCGAACTCCCAACTCTTCAGCCACGATCGCCCCTTCAGCCACGATTATTGCTGGGAAGATTCTCCATAAGAAATAAACTTCATAAAAAACAAATCAAAAATCTCGAACATTAAAACTAAAAACTAAATTGGACACTATAAACTAAGAAACATGAGCTGGGAACCAAACCAGGTCTGTGAACTAGAATTTCCTCAGGAATACAAAGGGAGAAACCACAGCATAGTGAGGGTACAACACAAAAACTGACAGAGACAGACACAGGACTTAAATAGATGGGGAACAGGTGGTAACAGCTGGGACAAATCAGACCTAATGAGACAAAGGAAGCAAATCAGAATACACTGACAAAGGACACAGACTATCAAAGTAAAACAGGAAGTATAACACACATAGAGACGCAGACTTGACACTGAGACCAGCGTCTCAGACAAGCGTGACAAGACAAGGAACACAAGAAGGCAAAATAACAGAAACCAAGATCCAGGACTAAAAATATAACGCAAGCAGAAACAACACCCATGAGTTATACTAATCAAAGAATACAACTAAAACACAAAAGCACTGGGTCACAGACGCAGTACCGTGACACATCAACATGGTGACTTTAGCATTAGACCCACAATGTATCAGTTGAACCTCATATACAGACTTGCTGCACACCTTGATCTTCTTCATCAGGGCTGTTTGCTGCAGTCATAGTGATTTCATGGTTAGGCTCCATGGTTCGATGTCAAGAACACTCAGTTGCTCTCATTATCCGAGTGCATTTCTTGGTTGGCCATGTGTGTTCTCTTTCAATCCATCCACCATTCCTCTCTCTCTCACACAGATTCATTTGTCATGAGGAGGGAATAGGATGGAAATGCAGGTGATGCATTTTGATAGTCACTATTGAATCATGTTTTTTCCTACTCCTTCCTCTGCCTTTGTACATCTGCCTCCTCACTCCAAAGCCATCGCTTTAGCTCTCTCCTTTCTTTCTATATATATCTTTTAGAATTCTTGTTTCACTGCTTCCTTGTCACACATGTTGTAAAAAAGCCCTTTGATGCTGTGCTTATGGATACATCCATTTCCAGTTTATACTTAATATTTTATTTTTTAGGCTTCAGTTATTTGGATGTTGACAGTGTGACAAAAACTCTGGTGCATAGTTTGGCTTTCGAACACCCATGCACTCGTATATGTTTGGATTAAAATGCCATCTGAGCTACTTTTTTCCCCTTTTTTCTTTTTTCCGGCACACCTCCACTCTTGGGAAATACTGTGGCGGCTGTCAACCCTTTTGGAGTTCAGCTAAGATTGTGAAGTTTGGCTTTTTGATCATTTTGTGTTTTCTTGCCAAGAAAAAGCAAGAAATTCTACGCCACCCATCAATATAAGCAGGAATATTTCCATTAAATGACACATGGGTGAAAAGCATGTCTTTCCTTGTTTTACCTGCAATATGTGGCAATGTGGCAACATGACTTTGGCTAATGTTTGGAGACATCACAGTTTTGAGACAACTTCTTTAAGAATATTGCCAGGATTTTCCTTGTTGGAACCATGTCCAGGTTACACTGTAAGATGCCTGTTTGTAATAAGAAACATCTCTCTCTCTCTCTTTCTCTGTGTCCACAAATCCTTGGCTTTATGTTCAAAGACAGAGAGGGGCAAGAAAGAATCTCTTGATTGCAGAGGGGTCAGTGATGATTGCTGCAGGTTTCAGTTCCTCAGAGATAGTGAGAAAGAAAAAGGCACAGTGTGCACCTGCCTGTGTGTGTGTGTGTGTGTGTGTGTGTGTGTGTGTGTGTGTGTGTGTGTGTGTGTGTGTGTGTGTGTGTGTGTGTGTGTGTGTGTGTGTGTGTGTGTCGTTTGGGGGTTCTGCAGAGTTGGGCATACTCGTGTGCCTAGGTGATGCTGAATGTGTGTTATTGTGACTCAGCTGAGAGACATGGGCAGCTATGGTGAGATCTGCCCTCAACCTTCTTCCTGCCTTAGCATTTGCTGGATTGTTGTGGCTGAGTGCTGTGGCTGGTTATTACTACCTACTGTCTTTTACTTGCAACCAATTTTACCGAGTCTTTTCACAGAATGACCCAGACACACAGGGGTGGCAAATGCAACAGAGAAGGGAGGCTGACTTGTAACAAGTGTGTAGCTCTCTGCTGTAGCTTTGAATCTAATATAAAGTTGCTGGAGTTTAAAACAAAAAGCAAAACAAAAACAGCACCAACTGAATAAACAGAAGCATTGAGACAATAAGATAACCCTCAGCCATGAAAGGCAGCTGGGGGATCGTCATCACCCTGCGAGGCAGGCAGACAGAACCGCCGACTTTGTGAACATTGATAACTCAAGAAAAAGGCAACGTGGGATTTTTAAATTGATGCTATAAATGCCTCTACTAAAACTCTTGAACAAGTAATTTCCCTAGGGATTAATAAAGTATTCTGATTCTGAAGTCGAATCTCAGTAATCTTGATCTGAAGGTCAGAGATCAAGTTTTCTGAAAATCTTGTGATGGAATAATTTAAGAAGGAGGTCATTTCAATTTATAGGATAGCTGCATCGATTAGGAGGCTGAGAGGTAGCACTGGCAGAATTCTTTCTTTAAATGTGATAGAGCAAAGCAAAAATGTGATTTCCAGAGGTCAAAGGGGTCGAGTCAATGGCTAAACAGCGCAGGTAGAGACAAATGATGGATGATATTTTCAACAAATTGCAAACATTCTTTGATTTTTCTTAGTTATACTTGTTTGAAGTGCAGTGCTCAACTTTTTATGTGACTGACATCCCCTCTCCTAAACCAAAATGCCCCTCGTCTTACAATTCAAGGGTGCAGACCCATTTAGATCATTGCTGCCATCAAAAATCCAGCCTGCCTTTTCAACTCACCAGTCTAATTTACAGCAATAACGATTGGGCAAATTTAAAGCCGTCGCCGTCAATGGAGCTGGCCAAGGAAAAGGTTGGAGGGTGATGGGAGACAAAGTGGGAGCTAGATGTGATTAAAGGTGTAATGAGTGGACGAAGGAGCAGGGGGGGATGAGGCGTTCTTGGTACTCCGGGATGTGGTGAAATATGAAGCCCAAAAGGCAAAGTGACAGAGAAAAATGTCTCTCTCCCTTTTTACGTTTTCCTCGCTTATCACCATGAATCAGCCCCATGTCGTCAAAAACTCCTGCTGGTGCATGCCACACCTAGTGAACACCGCTAAAGAGGCCTGACAGGCAGACAGGGGCAAAGTAAAAACAAAGTGATTACTTCTTGCTAGCAACGTTTAATCAGTCTCCCAGTATGCTTTAGATAACTTCTGACCCAGGCTCGATAGGAAATTAAAAGATTTTTCCGGTAATGGAGAAATCAAGGAGTACTTTCCTGAAGGACATTTGTGTCCTTAATTACATTCTGGGCAATTCTCCAATATAGGGTCAGCACAGATGCCTTGTTCAGTCAAAAACCAGGAAGTGAATTACTAGCTTTCATCTTGTTATTGGTTTTTCTGGTGCCCTGTGACATCAGCAACCTTTTGAGATACCCAAGCTGTGCCATGTATTAATGGGGGTAGTGCAAAGGGTTGTAGGTTGTTAGAAAATGTGACCTTCCACAGGTCCATTCAAAACTTTTTTACATTTGGTCTCTTACGTGAAATACCCCATTAACTTTATCTAAGAGTTTTTGTGTATTGACATAGTTGCTACAGACTGTAATCGTGCGTTGTTCTTTACAATATACGTTTTTTATCAAATGTAAGATATGACATCCATGACACACAGTCTCCCCACGGCTTTGGGGTTCACACTGTGAATGCACCAACAGTATCTTCATACACTTGCTTGCCTCTCATTAACATTCAGTCTTTGCTCTCACTTTGTTGAGTCCAGTATCTAGACAGTAATTTCATGAATAAATACAATAGATATCATCTCTATTCAGCCCCAAGTGATCTGTAAGCCCTGTACTGATATGATGAATACCATGAAAAGAAATGTTGTGGGGTACACAGTATATCTGACTTGACTAGGAAACAATGCAGTGTGTGATGGGGCCTCAGTGTCTGTCAGTATTATTCAAAGTAGATTCACAGACAACCATGCCTTTTTATGCGCTTTTGCACACTTTATCCTGCTGCATTCACACGCAGAGATGCTTATAAGACATGAATAAATGTTATGAATGCACAGAGTGCTTATGCATATAAAGACATACAATCATGATTGGGGACAGTAATGGAAGTGGGTCAGTAAATAATTAAGAGGTATCGATTTGATCGAGCTTCAAGAATAACTGCCTCTTCAATCATTGTGTCACAGTTTAACTACTGTATGCATATTGATTTGACAGGTTTTGGTGCATGAAAACTCAACAACAGCATTTCACAATTTCACTTATGCTTAACTATATTCTGTAATATTGTAATCTCCCAAACACGGGGGTAATTTATGAGCATGACAGGAAAGGTGTTCTTCTGCCAGTGAGGCAGCAGATGGAGAAGAGAAGGACCGAGTAAGTGGAAGACAGAGTGTCACTGGTTTCAGCTGTCATGCGCACAGAACCACACCTTTTCTCTTTTCACTCAAGCTTAACCTTGTGTGACTGTATATTCAAGCCAGCATGAAATTGAAACTTATAGGTAAAGGTGGGACTTGTGAACATGTTTATATTTTTACAACATCATAAATGTGTTCAAACAAACATCCGCCATGGCCCTAAATCATTAAGTAGATCATTAATCATTAAGTAAGTTTTGAGCTATCGTGATAACAGACAGAATGTCATGCAAATGCTCCCAAAAATATCTCCTTGTTGGAGGTAATAAAGAATAAAGCACACATGTTCCTTGTTAGCAGGTCTCTGTTGTGGAGAATATTTTGTCCCCAAGTTTTTACTTATGCGTACAATTAAATAAGATAGTTTTGCTATCTTCTGCTTAGTATAGGTTCTTTATGGATTTGTTATCCATAGTTTCAGTTCCAGTCCCTTAGTTTTAGTTAACACTTCTTTGTGTTCCTTCTTTCTTTTTCCTCTGTTTAGTTTTGTCAAGTTAATCTTGTTTCCCTGCTCAGCTTTGTGTTCCTTCCTGTTTTACTTTTGTAACTCTTGTTTTTTGTGTCTTTAGTTGAATTTATTTCCCTCCTGTCTCATGATATCGTCTTCAGCTGTGTTACCTACCTGATTCCACTTCCCTCATTGCCTTGTGTTTTTGTCTTCTCTTTGTTGTGTTGTCTGCAGATGCTACCTGTTTCCCTGCACAGTGTTTCCACTGTTCTCTGCTTTGCATTCCCTGGCTCACTGTTTGTTTCTTTTGGCTTTCTAGAATCATTTTTTTAGCTAATAAGCGGCATTAAAATCCTCATGAGTTTGACAAGATCTGTTCAAATTGCTAGACATGACAGGCACATAAAAAGGTAAAAACTGGTAATATTTTGGTCCATCACACATCTTGATCTCTCTGCTTGTCTCAGTTTTCAATCAAAAGGCTGTTTTAGGTAATTATGATTTTGAAAACAAAGATTGTTTGAACATTTCTGCACTCTGTCACACCATCTGAACTGATTTGTAAGTTCAGACGGCCAACCACAGATATGTCAGTGTGTATCAGTGTTAATTTTGAGTGCCAGTTTTGACTTACTTTAAATACTAATGTTTTGACTTTAAGTTTTATTCATAATTTTGGCATTTTAATTATTTTATTTTAGGTCAACTAAATGTCATAAGATTATTGCAGACAAGATTTAAAGTCAATTCATTTGACTTAATCATAAAGAGCAAAGGTTTGCTGTTGAGAATTGTTGACACTTGTTCCTCACATCTTATCTCTCCTATTTTAGTCTACGGTGTGTGATTATGTACAGTGTGTGATTTTCTTTGAGGAAGGCTTACCTTATTTATGCATTAAGGGGCTTGGTGGGCATATCACATGCTTCAGTAAGTCCTATCATCCCTTGAGTAATGGTTGTCCACTGCCGAGCTCAGTTTGATTGATAATGTGATTATGAGAATACACATGCCCTGATTGATATCTTTGATAAATACTACACGTTTACCAATTGAAATGTGGCTGGCTGACCTAAAATGACTGGTTATTAATAATAATGGATTGCATTTATATAGCGCTTTTCAAGGCACCCAAAGCGCTTTACAATGCCACTATTCATTCACTCTCACATTCACACACTGGTGGAGGCAAGCTACAGTTGTAGCCACAGCTGCCCTGGGGCAGACTGACAGAAGCGAAGCTGCCATATCGCGCCATCGGCCCCTCTGGCCAACACCAGTAGGCGGTAGGTAAAGTGTCTTGCCCAAGGACACAACGACCAGGACAGAGAGCTTCCCAACCCCCTGAGCCACGGTCGCCCACAGATATTAGTGTGATGCAATGACTGCCTCTCTCAACGAAGCGCATTTTGAGATGGAAAATTAAAGAAATGAAGGGCTAGTCGAGACAACAAAACAATGAGGACAAACTGTTTTAGACTGCTAATAAAATGATGCAAATCACGTTATCAGAGCCTTATGAAGAATTCACCTCATCCCTCTCCCTATCCTGCTCCTCTGCTTCATTTGCTTATTTTTGCTCTTTCTTGCATGCAGTCTGTATTTGGATGTAAAAGATTCCGTTTGTACGCCTCCCCCAACAAATCTTCATATAGTGGATTACCTGCTGTGATATATCACATGGAGAATGAAGGGTGGAGGAAATATCGTCTCTACTCACTGAGGGATGAGAGGAGCACGGTGAGGAAATGGGCTGGAAAATTCAGAATAGCGTCGTACTATGGTGATGCCCATTTCCTGTAAAACAAGATGGAGTGCACAGAAGCCTTCAAATAATGAAGAGGGAGCTCATCTTTAGACTGATGGGGGAGTTGCGCAAATGGTCACAGAGCCAGCGCTAAAGAACAAAGGTCGCTAGTGAACCAGCATGGACACTGTTACACAGTGGAGGGAAGAAAGGATGTTTCAAATACTTTTCTTTTCTCTAGGCTTGAAAGAGGGTGAGCAATCAGGGAGAGAGGTTGATGGCTTGGTGCTTTTATTGAAAACAAATGATGCCAGCCGGGTCACATTACAGTCACACTGAACTAGTAGCCAGGGCACTATGCCCACACTGTATATCAAGGAAGGTTTCAGTTTTCCTGAATCTACCACACGTGTGTGACATCATCCTCTCCGGTTCCTCAACACTTTGATCTAAGTATGCATGTGCTTTTCTTGTATAATTTGTCTACTTCAGTAAATTTCCCTTGCAGGATTTAATTTTTATTTTCTTGTTATTGTGATTATCGATCCAAAGCAGAATTTGAATCCTATATAAAACGTCACTGTGTACTAAGTCAGCATTCTCTGGTGACGCATGCAGTGTGAGATTGAAATCTGAAAGCTAGTGAAATAGTTATCCTGAGCAATGAAGCAGCGCAGGCTAATGTGTTGAGTTGCTGATGTAGTTTTAGCTGACCATCTGGCCGCTGGCCCAGTCTCTGTCCATCTAATCAAGATAAACGTCCATGTCCCTTTAGTTAGGATAATGGCTACGGTGGGTGACAAATTCTGAGCACCCACAGATGCATGGATGTACTTTTTAAACGGCCTTATCTGTGAAGCATGAAGGCTAGTCAGTCTTCACTACAGCTGAATAAGTAAAAGGCAGAGCTACATTATATTCACTCTTCTTGATCATGTATTCAACACAGATAACTGCTCGGGCCTCAGGTCATTTCCAGATTATAGGACCTGATACTAAAATCAAATTAAACAAAATTAAAATGAGCCTTTTATAGGCCTAATGAATGGAAAATGCAATGGCTGGCTTTTGCTGCAGGGTGCCACAAAGTCATGAAGTAATGGAAAGGCCTTTATATTATAAAATCACAGATTATATCGGAGAGCAGTCCAATCATGAAGGGCACTTAGGGGAACATTAGTGAATGACCGCTGAAGAATGTTTTTGTCAGTGATAGGCATTTACAGATTACCCTTTTTTCTGAAGGCCAGATAGCAGATTGGACAAGAATTTCAGCATGTGGTTCTGCTTTATATAAATACAATGTATACTTAGAGTAGTGTGTGTGTGTGTGTGTGTGAGAGAGGATGAGTGTATGCATGAAATGCCTGGCACATCCCAACATGTCTTAATCTGTGCCAATAGCTGAAGCGAAGCCCCGCAGCTATGGTGGGCCGGTGGCTGGTTGTCTGGGAAGGAGCAAACACACGCTAACATACAAACACAGACACTGACACAACTGTGAATGCCATCTGGCTTTAGCAGGCCCCTGTGGAGGGGCCAAGCCCTCCGAGAGTCATGCTAAGGAGTGGGCGGTTGTTGGGAAAAAGGACGAGGAAGAATGTCGGGAGAAAAAGATAAAAGTGGGAAGGGTAGGAAGGATGAATTTGAACGTGCAAGATTTCTGACTGATAGGCTTCCACCTGCCCACTACTTATCACTAATTGGTCTTCAGACTGTTGATGTTGTGCCAACACAATAGCAGGGTGCAAGAGCAAAATCTGACTGCCATATTTCCCCTCTCTGCCTGCCTCTCCGTGTCTCTGTTTACTCACATGCACTTTGCTGTCCTCCCTTATCCTATCACTGCTTTTGAGTCCACAATCTATGGAGACCACATATAATGGAAGCGTAATGTGATATGAAAGCCTAAATCCTAGAGGGAGAAATAAATGCCATACAAGATAGCTTATGGTCTCCATTTTCTTCAGAGTGATGGTCCTGTGAGGCTACAATGACTCTAAACGCCCTCACCACGGGCATGAGAAATGCTCAAGTAGTACATCACCGTTGCTTTGACTTGGCACCTGGCGTCCTTGCACTAGGTTAAGAGAGCTTTTCCATGTTAAAAAAAAAAGAGAAAACAAAAACAGAATTGTTTGCTTTGCATGCTAATGAGATCTGTGCATAATACACAGGCAAGCATTCCTATCTGCAGACAGCTGCTGACTCTTCCTTCTTGGAAATACATTTGAACATTTTTTGATGTTTCAACTTTAATTGGAAACTTGGTAAGCTCTATCTGACTTTCTCTCAAAGCCTTCATTAGTTCAGCATTTTTTGTTATTCTACTGTGTGTGTGCGTGTCTGTCATTCTCATCCCAGTGCGTAAAATACTGCCGTTGTGTGAGATGCTGCTGCTGCTGCCGCTGCTGTCACAGAGATATATAGCGCACCTAGAAATAGTCATCATCTTTTTAAAAAGCTACACAGTCCAGATTAGGAGGTGATGGAGTGAACCAAATTTTTTGAACCAGGAAACACAGTTTGGGCCCTCTTTGGGAGCTTAGAGTCATTTGGCTTTCTTCCCATAAAAAACTAAGAAATCACCCGGCCTACCTGAGTTAAATGTTTGTTAACCAGGTTTATATCTTGGATCATACACCGTACATTTTTCTCTTTGCTGGTTTCTTTGCTTCTACACAGAGTTATGTGGAAATAACAAGGACGATCATGTATTCTGGATTACATTTAATCATTTAATTACATTAAATAGAGTTCATTGCTATTTAAAATCAATACAATACTGGGATATCTGCTGCATAGTTTATGCACCACTAGAGACCAAGGCAATGTGATCTACAAGACATGGACTAACTAGACTAACCATAACAAAGCCCAGAGACTGTTGGTTTCTTTGGGAGCAAAATGCAATTCAGCATAAATCACAGTGTGAGGTCTAGTATGACATTGATTGGCCACTTAACTGACAGTAGTGGCAAGTGGGTTTAGGTAATTGATAGCCCTTCACGGTAGAAATAGGGGAGGAGTGGCTAGTATTAAGTTAGCATCGACTAATATAAGTGAGGAGAGTGCCTAAAGAATAATTTCCTTCAAGTCAAAGTATCTGGATTTTTAAAACAGTCTTTCTAAAAGAAAGAGACAAAGGGAAAAAATTTGCCCACGGGGAATTAAAACATCTGTCGGAAAAGTAGGCAGAAAAGGAAGGATATGATTATGTAGCTGGGCATTACAAATTGAATTATTTAAATGTGCTCACTATAATCATGGCCAAGGGAGTGAAAATAAAGTGATGAGGGAACCAAAGAACAAGGAATGAATCTGGGCAAGGGAGACAGAGGGGGAAAAAGTGTGTATGTGTTGAGATTTTCCTGCACACTGTTGCATCCATGCATGCACCAAAGCGCTCTGTCACAGACAAACTCTGAACATGATTTCAACAAAGTTATTTGAAATTCTGCATCCCCCTGTCCACCGAAGCGGAAAGGTTGTAGCACCGTGAGCCCTGACCGGATTTGATCACGTCAGCCCCACTTTTTAGTTTAAAAGACCGACTGTGTTTGGGCTACGGCAGCCATTAAAAAAAGTGCAGGGCTCAAAGAGGCTGCCGTAGCCCGGTCTAGATTCTAAATATTGCATTCACTGATTCGTTTATGTAACCTACAGTTGATGCTCGCTCGCAAACTAGCCCCACTGAGGCACAGATCCATTTCTGCCCCTGATTGAATTTCAACTCGGTCGTTTTTGTGTGCCATTAATCCTATGTGCTTTTTTTATATTACCGTTCCCTCTGCTCTTCCAATCATCCTAGATTAGCAATCCTCCATTACATGTTCCTTTCTCATTTTCATAAGCATTCATCCTCCTCGGTTACATGCTTGCAGCGGTGCGTATCTCTTGGCCAACAAAAGGACATCCCTGCCTATTTTCTATTATTAGCGTGGAAGCCTAATGACTTTATCAGACCCTGTCACAGAGTGATTCCTGTAAACCCCTGCAGTGTGTAAGTGGGACCAGACATGGAGCCGAGCTGAATAAAAAGTGTAGGGGTCTTTAATTAAATCTGTCATCTTGGCATTTGATAAGCAGCAGGGCATTATGACTGCCAGCTATAGAGCCTGATGGTGGAAAGAAGACTGAAAGCCAACCGTCCTTCTTGTGTGGATGCACACATTTATATCCTCTCAGCTTTGCTGACATGTGCAGTAAATAACTGAAAAAGTATCCATGTTAGTGAGCC
This sequence comes from Maylandia zebra, assembly GCF_041146795.1. Taxonomy (NCBI): domain Eukaryota; kingdom Metazoa; phylum Chordata; class Actinopteri; order Cichliformes; family Cichlidae; genus Maylandia; species Maylandia zebra. The sequence goes on from NC_135169.1 coordinate 48,089,764, forward strand.
AAGTGAATCTACATCAGATTTATCATGCACGGGACATTATCAGTAATAACTGAGGGTAATGCCCACACTACCAAGTGCTTATATAAGTGAAAATGTTCCGGCTAAACAGAAAGAAGAAAAAGAATGAACAACACATATCAGCAATGATTCATCATTTTTGTGGTAATGTGTGTGTGTGTTTTAATTTGTAAAAATGTGTAGCTCAGATATATTTGGTGTAACGAATATATCAGTGAATTCTGCGACTCATAGTTTATGCCTGATGTTAGTAGCACAGGAAGAACTGGCCTCTGAATAAATCAGAATTTAGGAGCAACAAGTGATGCAATGCTGTTTTTAATTTTTTAACCCTATAATCTTTTGTATTGTAGAATTATTTGCAAAATTAACTGTCTTTGTTTAGCCAGTTGTTTGGATCAGTTTTGTCTGTTACCAAATCCATATGGTGGTAAGTAGCTCATTTGTACTTCATAGCTGTTCAGCAGAGGTTTCAGGGAAATCACAATAGAAATCATCAGAAAAACAACTAAAATATCAAAGCAAGTCTGAATGTTTAACAGAGTCTTCAGAAATGGATTGCACCTGGAAGGTGCTCTCACAGCCCTCTTTCAGTCTGAATTATTGAGTGCATTCATGCGATGTGTTTACTTGGCCTGTGCAGACATGAATATGTAATGCTGCATCATATAAATAGCATGTGATATGAGATAGATTGAGGTGGCATATTTCCAGTGTATTCGAACAACTTTCCTTAGAATTATGCTGATGTTGTTTTTGTATCTTTATATCTTAATTATTATGTTCATTGGATTCAGTGTTTTAAACCACCTCTCATCTGAGAAGCTTTTTCAGAGAACTGAAGAAGCTTCTCGGATGAGAGGTGAAACGTCTTCAAGCAACTCAAAGAAGTCCAGACACTTTTCTTTCCAAAAAGCTCCTTAGACAACCCTATATCTACAACAAACATGTCCATGTCACTTAGCCAGAGCATATAGGTTCACAGTGCTGTGAAAAAGTATTTGCCAGCTTTATGATTTCTTATTTTCTTGCATATTTGTCAAAATTACATGTTTAAAATTTTAATATTAGACAAAGATAACTTGAGTTATCTGCAGGTTTTAAATTATGATTTCATTTATAAAGGGGGAAAAAGCTATCTAAACCTACCTGGACCTATGTGAAGAAGTAATTGCCTCCTAAAGTTAATGACTGACTGTGGTTCCCTTGGCAGCAAGGACTGCAATCAAGTGTTTGCGATCACTGGCAATAAGTCTTTCCCATCACTGTGGAGGAATTTTGGCCCACTCGCCTTAGCAGAATTGTTTTAATTCACCCACCTTGGAGGGCTTTCGTGCCAACGCATCTCAACGAGATTTAGGTATATGCCTTGATTAGGCTACTCATAAACCAAGTACACTTAAGCATAAACTGATGGCTGGACATTTGCCTTCAGTACTTTCTGCTAGAGAACACACTTCATAGTCCCATCATTACAGCCAGCTGTCCAGGTCGTGAAGCAGCAAAACAACCCTAGACTGTCACAGTACCACCACCATGTTTGACTGCTGGTGTGATGTGCTTTTTATAAAATGTTGTATTCGTTTTATGGCAGGTGTTCAGCTTTTTTCTCATCTTTCCACAGAAAGATGAGCCTTTGTGTTTTGTGTGGTTTTCACCTCAGTACTCTGTGAAACTCTTTACAAATACTTTTTCACAGGACTATCAAACATTGGACCAATCTCACCAAATAGCTGTACATTCTTAATTTAACATAAGAGCCTATTTGTCAGTAGACTTACACACACTTATACATATCTACATACATGACCTTTTACCCTTAAAACAACTCACTGCTATAGTACATTTATGAAAATGTAATAGTAGGTTAGTAGTAGGTATTAAAATATGAAATAGACACAATGTAAGTATTAATTTGCATCATAATCCAACATCAAATAAAGGAATTGAATAATTTTCAAGCTCAGGGCATCGTGCATTAGCCCTCTTCTCCCAGAGCATCTCACAGATAGAGATTGAGATCGAAAGGCCAAGTAAACAGCTTCAACACTCTGAACTGTGGCAGGCATTATTGTAATAGTAGAGGGCACAGCTGTCAGAGAATAAGAACACTTTATATTTTTTTTGGTAAAGTACAGTAACTCTCCCGTGCAATCGGAACATAATATGTGCAAAAAAAAAAGCCTTCAACATGAACCTGTGGCCAGAACACGAGTTGGCTTTCAGTGACTGACTTTCGATAGCTATCAATACACTGAATATTGGAAACATCCCCCAAGTTGTGGATAATATGTTTGTTTTTAGTAGCTGGCTCGAGATGTGTGGACATGTCTAATGCTCTCCGCTGTGATTTTTCAGTGACTGATCCTTTTCTTGGACGGCTCCTACCATGTAATTTCCTCCACATGATACTCCAACCCAGCAGACTAAATGTCAACTTGCTCCATTTGCCACTGAAGTGCTTGACAAGACGTTCTGTTTCTTTTCCCTCTCACATTTATTTCTTTTAGTGGTTAATGATGCTTCCCCAATAAAATAAAAGTACTCTGTCACAAAATCAGGAAACACCATGGTGTTAACATTAAGTCACAATCGATCACAAATCACTATAAGAGCAAGTGTTTCGTAAGTTTTCATCTTGACATTTTGTTGTAAATGCTGAATAACTGATGTGTCGATGCATCCTGTATCCTTTCCTTTGACTTTTACGACAGTTTAGGCAGTGGTCAGTTGTATCTGTATCTTAACTGAAGGTAAACATTTCACCCGTATAACTGTTTGCATTGTATTCACCATCATGACTTAGAGACTGTTAGGCAGCCGCATGGCTTTGCTGTGTTTTCTAGTTTTCTTAGATACATTTCTTTTCCCTTACTCTTGCTGTCTTTCTTCATGGTGACTTGAAATGACTTCATTTAATAACCAGCCGTACCGCCACTGTAGGTCATTAAGTCTGTGAGAGAAACAGCCAATGGCTTTGTGACTAATTATTATGTTGGCAGTGTCACCTCCTGCCTCTTTGTTTGTGCTCATATCTATGCATGAAGATGAGAGAGGAGAAACATGTAAGCCTAACTTGAAAAATATATTTAACGGAATTAATTCAGCAGTTAATTACACTGATATCTTAATGTCTTATTTTGCTTCGGTGTGCTAAGCAGTTAACTCTTTCCTAATTGAAATAATCAGCCATTATTTGGCTAGTAAAATGTACAGGTCAGCACTTTATAGAATTCTGAACAGCAGTAACAGTCAGTGCAATGATGAGAAGTAATTTTCTCATTTAAAACCGCCTATTGATAACCGGCACTTTTGCATCTCTGCAGATAAGTTCTAAAACTTGTCTCTTTTAGCTTCATTCCCTAATGAGTCCTCGTGTAGCCACGGCAGGAGGGCTGCACTTTGGTGGTTAATTTCCTCTTTTGAGCTGAAGTTGTTGTCAATGAGGTAGATAACAAGGGAGAATGGAATGATGAGAGGCAGAGAGGTGCGGAAACATCAAGGACATTCCTGGATCCCTCTCTGAAAGTGTCCGTATTTTTCCTCTTCTTTCCTACTCTCTCTTGTTTGCTCTCTCTGTCACACTGTGGAGTTATTGTAAAAACATCATGCAGTGCCTGATCCTTTTAGCTTCCTACTATTCTGCAGTCATTCAGTTACTTTACAACAATTATACATTCTCAAATTAATAGTAAAAACACTGGTTATTCTATAGTGCTTTTATACTGTCATGTCACTTTTTTCTAAGTGCTTTCTATCTAATTTCCACAATCTGATGAACACATTGGGAACAATTTTGGGTTCGGTATTTGCCCAAGGATACTATAGCATGCAGACTGGAGAAGCTGGGCATCGAAACACTAACCTTTCAATTAGTACATGACCTGCTCTGCCTCCTGAGCCACAGCCAACTCAGCAATCAATACAACCAGTATTCACCAATCTTGTGAATTCCAGCACAAGATGTGCAAGCACAAAGATGATCAATAAGCCACCAACCCTCTTATAAAATAAATGGCAAGAACACAATTTAAACAACTGGACCCTGAATATAAAACAACTTGGTATGATCGTAACTGTGCAATAAATAAAACTTTGAGACGTGCACACACACACAAACACAAATCATGAATCGGTTTAATCTCACACAGGGGGTACAGGCTGACTTTTTAAAATTAAAAACTTAACGTGTGACATGTACTTGTTTTATTAATTGAGAACAAAGAAAGAGGAAACAGGAATCAGACTCATCAGATACAATTCTTCCGAATATTTAAACCCAAGACTCTGCTAAACAAATGGTTTTCCTTTTCTATATTGCTTTTTAAATATGTATTGGGTTGCTGTGTTGCGGACAGCAGCAGCGGTGGCTTCTGTGTGCAGAGCGTGTAACGAAGGCTGACACATCGAGGAGGCAGCCGTCACCCTGTCCATTAACTCTGAAATCCTGATTCCAGTCAGCTATACAGCAGCAAAGGCTCTGCACTTTGGCTGCACTCACTACACAATACACACACACTCACATTCACAATCTGTCTCAACCTATGCAAAATTCACACAAGACATGCCCTAAAAAGGATATTTTCTGCTTGTTTTTTTGGGGGTTTTTTTAATGTTCCTTCACAGTAAAAAGTGAAACTGCACACAGAGAGGCCTGGGACTGGGAAGAAACATTTTTCACCGAGGCAAAATCAGTGGAAAGTGTTTATTTCAAGCGTTTCTCCATCAGATAAGGATTGACACAAGAAGGAGCAAATATCTGAAGTGGGATTATGACCGATTATAAACTACCTCCTGGAGAGAGAAAATGATAAAGACCTGAGTGAAAAAAAGAACTGGGAGCTGGTATTCGGGGAGAGGCCTTAAATCACAAGTCTAAATATCGATACAAGATTGAGACGGACTGGCCCTGTTTCACCAGCTGAATGTATTTACTGTTTGGCATAAACAACTTTCATTCTTATGTAAATGATTCAATGTGGCCCATATAGAAAGATTTGTTCAGGAGACTCTTCAAACATTTAGTTTTAAAAAAAAACTTATTAAAGAGGAGAGGCAGGCACAAAGAGCAAGTATGGTGAGGCTGTAAAGTTACACATAGTTTCATGTTCCCACTCCCACATCAGCCCTCCACATAAGAACACACTGTCTCTGCATTAATATCAGGACCAAGACTGTCCTTGAGGGCTTTTGTAAAGGCAAATCCAAACGTTGCCAAACAGAAAGCACGTCTGCCTTTGCCCAATAGCTCCATCAGGCCCCACCAAATAGATGGATGAGCTCCAACAAGCAAGTACAGACTACAGGACAGTACAGAGAAGTTTCAAAAACCTTAACTCACCAGAAACTGTTGTGACAGTGTAACATTATATCCCATTTTTCACAGTGTATGTTAATGAAGGATTGAAGCATAAAAGGACTTATCCCAGGTGAGTTAACACGTATTAGGACCTCAGACTGAGATCATGTCTTGGTGCAGAATTTTTAATTAAGTAATGCTGAGTTTTTCTCATACTGGTTGGTCTTAGCCTATGTGGATAACTCCAGAACATTTAATCAAAGCAATTTAGATGATACATCAAAAGGTAGTGCAGATAACCACGCAGCTGAATTTAAGTTGTGTAATGTGTTACAGCAGGTCTTTCTGTTATCTGTATCCTTACTAGTCTTGTACTGCAATTAATTATAAAAATACATGTTTTTGTAGATTTTTTTTGTCCACATACAGCAACCTTTTATCATTTATGTATACATGGTTCCTGTGGTGATGTTGGTGTTGTTTACGACCCGTCATGGCACTGTTACGTTTAACTTTACTTTTGTGAGTTTAGTTAGATTTCAAATCAGGTTGCAGTATTAAACGCAAGAGTGCTTTCTTTGAGAAACCGAAACTTGGAGACCTTTACTGCAGTCACTGGTTGTTCACGGTGTTACTCTTAGCTTAGCAAATCCTCATCGAAAATATTGTCAAGCTCACTTCCACTTATGTGTGGAAACCTGAGCCCATGTGTGCGCCTCTGGTAGTGTTTAGTAAATACAACGCACAATGCTGGTGGCTTTTCTTATTATATTTGTGCATCAGCATCAATTGGTGTGGTGCAAACTATGTAGGCTCCTATCAGCAGTGGTTGAAATTGCTGCCAGAGCCGTGTATCTCTTATGCGCAGGATGAGACCAGGGGAATTCTCCCCAATCGGTTCCCTGCAGATTTCTCATTGTTGTTCTGTGTTAATCTTGGTGATAACACCAAGGACTCTGCGCTCACTATCTCGAGTTTAAATCGATAGGCACTTCCATTTATCGAACTTAGACACTAACAGAGCATAAAGAACGGCTTATGTCTTAAATAAGTTGCTGTATAGTACACCCTGTCTGTCTCTCTGTTGAGCTCTTTTTTTGCCCCCCCTGTTTCTCGTGCGCAGGCTCACTTTAACTGCTTTTCCTCTTCATGTAGGCTTTAGATAAATTAGATGTGATTCAGCAGGCATTTTAAACACTGGGGTGTCTCCTACCCTAGAGCTCTGCAATCTGGCTCCCCAGTAAGAGCTTTCTTTTTCTCATTCACAGTCCCTTTCTCCTCTATCCTCTCCTGACTTTTCCTATTGCACCGTGCTCAGTTTCCCTCTTCCTCCAGTGCTATTGTTGGCCCTTCATTGCGTATAGAAATTGTATTTAAAATCCTTAAATCCTTGTCAAAATTTCTCCCTGTGTGCAAGAGATTACTGCAAGCCAGTATTATTCTGAAATAGCTTTACTAGGCACTCTCCCTCCCCACCAATCTTTCAGCATGTACTCTGATTATTACCTTTACAATGGCATGCAGAAAAGCATCCTTTTTAGGTCCCCTAAAAACCTGTAAATCACCCACTGAAGTTCTTACAAGGCAAAGAGTAATCACTAAAAAAATGATTGTTATGCTGCTTGTGATAATAATAATAAAGAGCTATTGCATCTTGGAGCTTTGTCACAACGACTTAGTCACACTAACACCTTGGTTGTCTGCTAGAATGCACTAGAAGCCTCTTTTTTCATATAGTTTTGGCTCAGTGGGTCTAATACACTCCAGGCCCAGTTGTCCATAGCTTGAGGTTAGGAGGCTCCTCATAGACATCATGGATGAGGGAGGATGAGATGGAGATTAGCCCATCTGGCCGAGACAGCTGGGTCCACAGCTGGAGGGACAGACAGTGACAGCTGACTCAACACACAGTGTTAGGCGGCAGGGATGGATGACTGGAGGGAGAAGAAGAAAGCAGTGGAGAGACGATATGTAGAGGTGAGAAGAGATGGAAAATGCTTGCCAGGCTACCAGCAATATTCTTAGTCTGTATTTCTCTGACGGTGCAGTCGAGGTGGAGAAAGAAAACGTCATTTAGTTTATTGCCGAACAGAAATGTAGTCAAATTACCAAGGATCAGCGTGAGGGTACTTAACTCTGTAACTTTTATTTTATATTATTTTATGTTATAAGCCAACAAGATTTTAACAGTATCACACAGGATACATGCGACCTTGATGTACAGTTGTGATCAGAAGGTCCGACTTTCAAAGTGGGTGCACAAGTTTGAAGTTATTTATCCAAAATAAATTCAAACTTATGTGGCCAGTTCTTGTTTTTTTTTTAAGTCACTACCCATGACATTAATGCCCATGATGAGTGGATGTAAAGTTCTGATCTGGATTAAAAAGGAAATGTAATCATATTTGCTTGTCTGACATCAAAACATGAGCAACACGAGCAATACCAAAATAAAATTTAGAGCCTATAAACCTCTAACTTTATATTCTAATATTATGTGGACACTACTTCACAATACACAAATGTCCAATTTATGATTACAAATGAAGTAAACAGAAGAAATGAAATGCTAATAAAAAAGGAGAATAAACAGATAAGCGGTGCCATAACCTTCTGTTGATGGCTGTGTAGAGATCTATGCATGATTACCTGTTTAAAAATTAAAGAAAGAGTTTGTTTGCAGCATCCACCATCGTCTTACCACAGGGTGAATCAAGCCTCATCTGTCCCCGTGTTGTCACCAGAGTGAATGATTTTGACTGTGGGTGGAAATAAAGCTGATTCAGCGGATGAGACAGTGTTACAGCCCCCTGAGGGCCAAGCCATACCTGCACTATTAAATATTCAACATCCCAGTTTGTAATTACCAAACATCCAATTAACAAGGACAGTGAGAGCTAACATAAGATTGGCAGACAATGTCATTCAGCGTATGATCATTAATGAAATCTTTGAAAAAAAGGTTTCTTTACAACGCAGCGGAAAGGAAGAGGGGCGGGGTGAGCGAGTGATTTATATTTTATCCTCATCTCCTTGCTGTCTCCCTATGACTCCTCTTGAGGATATATCATTTCACATGATTAAGATGTGTGCAACCTGCTCCTCCATCCAAGCGAAACAGGAGACACCCCTCTTGGTTAGTTATCTTTCCTCTCTTCTCTCTAACTGTAGCTTCTCGTTCTCCCACCACACTTTTTTTCTTTAATATCTACCCTCTAATTACCAAACAATTCCTGCTTTTTTCCCCCTCCTGTGTCTTTCAACCTGATTGATTCGTTTTATATAACCCTTCTCTTTACCGTTTTGTATTGATGTCAATGGTTTAACCCTCTGTGTTATTATCCTTTTCAGTTCCTGTTACCTTGATATCTTACACCACAAAGCAGCGTTTAAGTAGATATTCTTAGTTTTCAAAGCTATTGAAGCCACAATGCTATTAGTGAATTCCTTTGCTCATAACTCTGTGCTCTAATGTATCATCAGCTGTACAGATGACTTAATATTTTCCTCTCATTCTCCATTACACTCATTTTTTGTGGCTTACTTTGAAGGCATTGTTGGGTAAATGTATGCATCTGATTACCGACAGGATAATTGATGCTGGGTTGGTGGGAAACCAATAGATTTTAATTACAAAACCTCCCTGAGAGCAGCATATTAAAGTAAGTAAATAAACAGTATGAATCACATTACCAGCCACAAATTGGCTGCTGGCCCATGTTACTGTCTTTTCCGGCCCTAAATGCTACAGTTCTGTGGCTGCGTTATAAACCGTTAGGGCTGATGGGTCGTTTGGGTCAAGTGACACTGCTGGGAGCAGGAAAAAGCTGTGGTGTAGTAGTAGTAGTGATTGCGTTGTCTATTAGTATTCTACTATTTAAAATGTGTTGTGTTTCTAATTATTTCTGGCTTTAAAGGCACAGCATGGTTTCCCTACACTCTGACCAAAGCGCAAACAACTAGACATGTGAAAATCAAATCACGACTCTTTTGTGTTTCACCTGTGCAATACCTAATACAATTATACAATCCTAATAACTTGTATTTTCACAAATAAATAGAAAAATGTCTTCTTAAAATGGCATCTTTTAAAAATAAATAAATAATTAAAATAATGCTTTAGTGCCTACCAGCCTCAAGATATTGTTTATAAGCCAAAACACCAAGACAAGTACAAAGATTGTCAAATAAATGAATAAATAAATAGCGAGTTACATATCAAAGAACCTTTTTTCCCTACATGTCTGTTGTTCAGATAACGTTACCTGTTAATAGCGTGCTTTGAGGATCTCCGGCATCTTTCTGAGAGGACAACTAAATATGAAAGCAGAACCGTTCATCTGGATAGTGCTCTGGAGAGCATAACACATGAAATAACAAATTGCAATTATCAGGGTTTGATTGTGAAAATGTTACATTTTACTGACGAGAAACCTTGCAGCTATTTTTCTGTCAAAGGCAAAAGTGGCTTGATACCAGCGTTGTATCTAAAAATCTTTTTGAAACTGCAAACTAGCTCACATTCATCATTTTTGTAATGGTTGTGTGGGTTTTTGGAGCACAAAACAATGTTGTACTAGTAATAGTGGCAGCAGATTAGAAAATACACATATATGTTACACTGGAAAGCCATCACAAGCAAACTGCTAAATAGTGAAAGGAGTCTTGTCACTATATGCGGAAATCATGTGATATCCATTTGAACTGTTTGAGAGTATGCTTAAAGTTACCCAAGTACAAATTGATTAGCCAGTGTTTTCACAAAGGTAATTTGGAACATGATAGCTTACAGGTCGAAGCACTAATAACTAACTGCTTTTTAAGTGTGCCCAGTTGGAGCCCAGTGAGATATATTTATTTCCCAGTTTGCTGCATCCAGCAGTGCACTTACATAAGCGGCCAACATTGTGGCTCAGTCTGGAGGAAGTTTCCCAGCAGTGCACTTACATAAGCGGCTAACACGGGGCCTCAGTATGGGAGAAAGCTACTGAATAGCACAAACAGGAGACTGGAGTTAAAAATTGATGACTTGCTTTTTGTGTCCCCCCCCCCCCCCCCCCCCTCCCCTCCCCTCGCTCCAACAAAGAGATTCAACTTGTCCTACTTTCCTGACGTCACCTAATGGAAAAATGCAAGCCTTTCTGTCTACTTCCTCTTTGGGTGTCATTGCTGCTTACATCCGTTTCATCTATCTATGCATTAACAGTGTACACATACATAATCACTATGAATGTGTTTTCTTAAAAAAAGGAAATCCCCTTTCACTTTGTACTTGTGTCATATTAGCTTCTTAACATCAAGCGGTGTTTGAGGTCTAATTAATTAGGTGCATAATGGCAAGAATGTTTCCTCAGGACTTGACTGTAGCATAGAGGCTTTGATCCCATATCTGTCTGCAAACTAAGCCCACTTCCTCCTATGACCTCACTTGCCCCGAGGGATTTTAGAGTGTGTTGTTTCATGTACAGCATCTTAAGCACACATATTTTAGCCACTGGGATTGTAGGAGTGTCTGTGCATAATAGTATCACTGACATGATGACTGTGTGTGTGTGTAATACAATTAGTATGCATGCATGTGTGTCTGGAGTGATTGTTCACCTGTGTGTATTTTTGTGTTCTGTATTCCTTGTTTTTTTGTTTTTTTTTCTGTGCCGGAGGGGAGTGCAGCAGCAGGTGTTGGCAGTCCTCTGTGTTTTTCATCATAATGAGTTCCCAGTCCACACGCCGTCCTCTGAAGGAAACATCTATAGTTTCAGTGACAGTCTCGTAATAAACCACAACACTTCCTCCATACCTTTGAATTTGCTTTTAAACAAGGTTCACGTAGAAGTGGTAATTGTCAAATTGGTATATTATAGACATACATTTCCTGTTTAATTTGTGCTTCTTATTGACCTTTTCACATTTTCCCTCTGTTTTTTGACTGCTCTAAGCATTGCCACTTTCTTTCGTTGTTGTGGATGATTTTATAGCCACAACTTAAAATTAATTTTTATACTTTCAAGACATGCATTTGTTTGACATGCAGTACCCTTAAAGACAGCAAAAAAAAAAGGGAGGGAAATTGTACAAAAACAACTTGTTTGTCTGCTTTTACCTGTGTTGTTCCATGTGGCCTTGCATGGAAAGTTCCAGGTGTGCAGCAGGAAAGAGATTAGCTAAAGTGTTTCATATGGTGTAACAAGCTTAAATGTTATATATTTGCTCATTTATGTTTACTATTCGGTGCACTGACTATTTTAGAGCAAAGCTGATGTCATATAAATGAAGTGAGTTTGTGGCAGTTTTCTACATTACTTTTAAATGAATTTGTTGTATTACAAAATAAAAGACTCTAAAAAGCTATTTAAACCTACTATGACCCTATGTGAAAAAGTAATTACCTCCTAAACTCAATAACTGTTTGTTCCATGCTTGGCACCAAGAATTACAATCAAGCCTTTGCGATAACTAGCAATTAGTCTTGCCCCACTTTTCCTTGCAGAATTGTTTTAATTCAGCTGTATTGGAGAGTTTTCAAGCATGAATGGCCTATTTGATGTCAATCAATCAAATCGATTGCAGTGTGTTGACACTCTGTCTGATTTGTTCACAGTTATTTGCAAACCTTCACCAATCTGTCTCATGGTGATTGCAGTCAGTCTGAATTGGACCGTGATTGTTTGGAGAAAGATTGCCTCCCAACAGGCGACCTATGCAGTCACCTTGCAATCAAAAGCGATTGCTTAGAGTTTGAGGGTGTGGTTTACCTCTGGGCAGTCAGCTGGTCACTGCAGCTACTTGCAGTTGGTCACAAAACAAAACAATAGTGGATTTTTCTTTTTCTTGGTTGCATAGAGGTTGCTATTTTTACTCTGATGTCACTGAGCCTTTACTTGACAGCATTTCATACTGCCAGATGTGATTTATCAGAGTCAGTTTACTTGCCATTCATTTTCTTTCCAGAAAGGATGTAGCTAATTGTGCATTAACCTTTGGATGTATCAGTCTCCCAATCAGTGTTGTAGAGCTTCTGTGCTTAGCTTGCAGAAGCTTTTTCGTATGTTCTTTGTAGTGTAAAGGCACTAATCATCCTGCGGTAGTGTTGCATTTTACTCTCATGTTGTCCTCGTCTTTTTCACCAACAAAGGAAAAACATTCAAATACTTCTTCGCATCTAGAAAGCGTTTCCAACACGTGGACAATGGACACTGAGACTGGTCCACAACTTAGTAGGAGCCAGTTTGTGTATTCTCTCAATAACAGGAATAAGAAGTAGTGACATTACTGTATTATTTGTGTTCTTTGACACTTGGAGGTACAAAATGTTGATTTGGCTTCATATGATCAAGATAATATTGGTAAACAATAAAATCAAATAACCTGCCAGGTTATGTCAGCATTGTTCAGTTGTTTAGTGAGATAATGATGGTAGATACTGAAGTTATGTGGTTAAGCACATTGACGTTTAATAGGCTGGATGTCGAGACAGTAGCAGAATACGGTAAGCAGCATACCTGCATTCACTTTAGCTGAACAGGCCGAATAAAGTAGGGCCATTCATTAAATAATGAAGCTGAAGGCCACCAGCTTCATTATTTAATACATGTGTGACATTTCAAAGAGACAACCTTCACTTTATGGTTTTGTTCAGACAACCATTAACTTGTCTGGCCAAAAAGCTTTTCACTCAGTGTCTTCCTTCATGTTTATGGTGAGGGAAGTTTATGAGGTATAATTTTAGCTTATTTTTGTCCCACTACAGAAAGTTTCTCAGGAAACTCTGCAGTATTTTAAGCCAGATTTTGTGCAGTATAGTAGTTGTGTAACAGCTATCAGCGCTATATCAGTGTAACACGGAGTCCTGTTTTGTCACCCTCTGGGTGCAGAGAGAGTCTGGCTAAGCACCCGTCCTCCCAAAAACAAGAGGGAAATCGAAAGTTGGTGAAGAAGTTCATGAGTTTGAGCAGAGTGTGGTTTCTTCCTCTGAGTTCAGCAGTTCATTCTTTCTGCAAGATCAGGACATGTTCCTCGGACCGAGGGAGAAAATTAGTTCTCTTCATCACTGCAAAAGACCTGCGCTGCCTTTTCCCCATCTTGGCTATTATTTTGCCTCTTGTCTCTTGCACTGAGCTCATGTCCTAACTGCACTCTCTATTGGCCATGATTTATCTGATACACAATCTCCTGAAATTTCTCTCTTCTTGCTGTATCCCTCTATCCCTGTTTTATTCATACTGCCTCTCCTCTTGCAGTAAACATTTCTTTGTACTCTGCTCCCATCTTTTTCATCCTCATTATATTGAGTCCTTTTGTTCCACCCACTTCACTTACTGTCATGTTGTCTTAACATCCCCACCTGTCACTCTCCCCCCTTCCACAGTACATACCCTGCCCTCATTTTGACATGAATAGCTGAAAGTGAGTACATGGTGTATAGAAATGAAAAGTAATGTGCAGAGGGATAAACTGAGGTGCAGTTATAAAAGGAACGTTGATTTCAGAGAGGTTTATCTGCGTGTATGAAGTTGTATCAGTCTTTATTGTCACTTGTGGATTTATATACCTTGTTCTGGCCATGCATACTTCAGCCGATGTGCTTGCTGGCGTTGCTTTAAAAGTCACCGGCGCCTGTATGTGTGTGCAAACAACATCCATGCGTGCCTCCCATCCTTCCTGCGTGCGTGCTCTCCTCCTTCAATTCTCTCCAGTCATTCCCCTCCCACTGCCTCTCTCTCTCTCCATCTCTCTCTCTCTCTCTCTCTGCTTCAACCAGACGCACAAACACTCTCTCACTGTGTCTGCTCCGCTCTATGTATCATAGTCACCGTCTGTGCGTTCAAAGGATTCGAGTGTGTCCACCTTTCCCTCCCTTCCAGCATTATTTCTGCCCCTGACTCTTGATTTTTGCCCTGCCCAGCACGGAGCTGTGCGCGCGTGCCGCTGGGGGGGGGGGGGATTGGCTGACTCGATAGCAGGAAAAAGAGACGGGAGAACTGTGCGGGCAGGAAGGATGCGCTCGTTGCTGCAGCTTCTGATTCAATTAGCATGAATTTCACAGCAGAGGCAGTAGCAGCAGCATCATCACCAGACTCTCTCAGCAAGCCAGCTGCTGCACCTTGTGTCGGAGCTCTATTGAGAGGACCAGTGGCTGCTTCTAATCTGCTTCCCACCCTGGAGAGCACTGTTTAAAGGGGCAGAGAAACGGAATTTTATCCTCCAAGGTTGAAGAGCAGTCAGAAGTAGGACGGAGCGTGGTCACAAGTCCAAGGATTAGGAGCATGTTATGTTGAACTGAACATCAACCTCTCTGATGCTTTGGTTGTGGTTTAATCCTGTTAAGGTGTCTTTCTTGGTCCTGCTCTGCATTCCATGACCCATATTGATTTGTTTGTCAGAAAAAAGGAGAGAAATTCAGCAACGTCGCACTTGGAAATAGCCAATCGTTTTGCCCTCTTGTCGACATCCCTTTTTTAAATTTTTTTTTACTATCCAGTCATTTATTCTCTTTATTCATCCCTTGTTTTTCTGATTTCAGCTGCAGACTGAAAGGATTCAGAGCTCTTTCAGGGATTCGAAGCCCCAAAACAGGATTTGGCTGCTCCTTCATCGCAGCACCCTTGTCTCTGCTCTTATTTTTTGCCTCTCCAGTTTGCACTCTGATTTTACTTCTATGTATCTTTTTTTCATTCGCCTGCTCTTCTGGTCTTCTATGTTGGTTCCTAAAAGCTCAGATGGGATGGAATGAGTCTTTTTCTTTGTGATGCAGGCTTGGATTATGGGTGGAGAAGCCCTCTGAAGCTCTCCCCAAGGCAAAGGAAACCCTATCAAACAATTAACTCAAAGAGCTGTACACAAGACATTTTTCAAGGAGCTAAAATGGAGTCTTTTGTTCACTAAATCAGTGCTGCTAAGCTTTGGTTAATGGATTTAGGTTGTTCTTTAAACAAAATAGGTTAAGTTTATTATCAAAAGGTTTAAGTGTTTTGGGAGAGGAGTCGGAGTTGTTGTGGTTCTCAAGGATCAAGTCAGACGCATTTGGATATCAGCACTAGACTGTTGGAGAATTCTTGGGGTTCTTTCATTTCAGGAAGGATTTTGTCTTTTTTTTCTGTTTTTAATTCCAATTGTTTTTGGGATTTTCAAACCGGGATCTTTTTTTTTTTTTTTTTTTGGCTTATATTTTTATTCTGAATTTTCCTTTCCTCCCCGGGCTGGAAGGCTGGGGATCATGGGCCCAGGATTCATTTAAGATGTTCACTTCCTGTGTGTGTCGTATGAGGGGGAGGGGCCTTACAATCCTTTCAGGCCCCACCCCTATGGAACAGGAGGTGGAAGTGGAGGTGGATGGAGGGTTACTAATGGTATCCAGGCCAAGTGCGGCATCACCTGTGGTGTGGGCTAGTCCAGCATTCCTGTTTAGGCTGGTGCTCTCTCTGGCACTGCTAGTTTTCCCGTGCCCAGCCGTGGCCGCACGAGTCTCTTCTTCCCTCAGTACCACCCACCATGTCCACCACTTCCACAACAAGCATGGCACTGTGCCCATTGCCATCAACCGGATGCCCTTTCTTACACGTGGGGGCCATGGTAAGATCATTCTCTTTCTGTTACTAATTACTGCCCTCTCAACACTTCTAAAAACTATCAGTCAAATGTTAATCAGTGATTTTCCTGAGCCATCCCAAAAAGTGCATTTTTATACCTTAAGGAATTTCTCTTCAAGAGGTTGAATTACGCTTGTAATGAGTTCCAAGCTGAGAAAACAAACCCGCACAGGGTATTGGTTTATCCCTCCATTGATTCCTGTCATCTGAGGAAAGATGAGTGGAACCAAGCCTGGGCTTCCAGTCTCATTGCTTCAGCTCCCCATAGGCCAGTGGGTGAATTCATGTCCCTGAGTTGGTGGATAAAATGTCTAGAAGCTTTTTCATGCTGGATTTGTTTTTTGTTTTTTCAGCACATCCCCAGCCAACTGTATTCTGCTACTTGTCTTTCAAATCCAGCACCCATCTTGGGTCTGCTGATTTATTGAACTGTGGCCAATTTATCTAATCACAACCTGTAGTGT
Organism: Maylandia zebra; assembly: GCF_041146795.1. Classification (NCBI taxonomy): domain Eukaryota; kingdom Metazoa; phylum Chordata; class Actinopteri; order Cichliformes; family Cichlidae; genus Maylandia; species Maylandia zebra. Next base: position 48,106,131 of record NC_135169.1, read on the forward strand.
AAATGTTGACATGTGATGGCAGCCACTAAAGGAGAGTGGCCTTAAGTGGTTGTGGAAATGCTAAGTTCCGTATGCCGATTGTCATAGTACATTGTGTACTTGAGAAAATCCACTGATAATTGCTTGAGCACTCCTTATTTTGTCCTACTTTCCACAGTATATGTCTTTGGCTCAGTGCTCTATGGTGCATCAGTTGCCGTGGTGTTCTTAGCCTAAGCTGTCAGGGACAAGACAGAGTTTCACACTGATGATTCCTTTGATGTTTGTCAGCCACAGCCTTTTCCACTGCAATGTTACTTCTCTTCTTTTCCGTGAATATATTTTCCTTGTTGTTTCTCAAAGCGCTGTACATACATTACTTTGACAAGAGATACTAATAGTGTTTATTGATTCCTCACCGTGTTCACACACGTGTCTTTCAATTTTCTTCTAGTTGGTTCTCCCAACAACCCTGGATCTTTCTGTAAACCAGTTTCTCTTACTAATTACTGCCCTTCTCGCTTTCTCAGTATAGCTGCAAACCGAATTAAAGCACAGGGCGATCAAACGACAAATAAGATTTCCCATTAAGTGCACTGACTTGACTTGAATTTTAAGTATTGGCTGACTTTTAGACATGTTCTACTCAATAAAAAGAAGAGAGGCACATATTGATAAAGTTTAGGTGGTTCTTTTTTGGGTTTAAATACAATTAAGATTTAGGTTATTGATGCTTTGGATTTATATTCAGTTTTATTGTGATGTAATTGGTGTCATATTACATGGAGTATTTGAAGAAGAACCTGAATCATTTTTCCCTCAGTGACGTTGCTAAAATATAGTGTTTCATCCCAATGCATCCCCATTTTTTTGACTACTGAGTAACAGGCAGTTTTTCTTCTAAAATGACAGTTTCAGCTGGTGTCTTTTCTTCATTTTCCTGCCTTCTCTTCCTTCTAGCTTAGATAATTGGATTGCCCCTTTAAAAACTTCAGTTGCTAAGCTATTTAAATTGACATAATTAACATAAAAATGTTCTCTGGCTCTCTTCCTGTGGATTTATGGCTGTCAAAGAATATTGGTCTGCCAGAGATATGGTCTGTTCGCCCTGTGAAAAGGAAAGACTACATTTCCATAGCAAACTTAGAGCTCAGGCTGGGAGCTCAACTCACACTTTATAGGTCTATTGGTCTTGTGTGTTTGTTCTCGTGTGCTGGAAGTTTTACTGTGATGTATTTTATTTAAAAAAAAAGGGGAAAAAAAGTACACATTGAGCGGAATAGCTGCTAAAGCAAGATGGGGACATTATTTGGTTCACTGGTTGGTTGTATTTGTTGTTCTTTTTTCTCCCTAGCAGTATGCTGTAGCAGTTACTAATGCACGCCTACACAGCAAACACTGCTGCTTCTCATTTGGTTTGTGTTGTTTTTAGTATCGCACTTTCAGCATTTTCATTATCCACTACAAGACAGCACACACACATTAGAACACTCCTTTCGTGTGGGGAGTCAAATACAGTCGCCATTATAAATACTTCCATTCGAGCCTGGCATATCAAGTCCTTGTCTGAAATGCCAGCTCTCCACATATTGTCAACTAAGTGCCACAGCTTATTACTAGAGCTAATACCCCACTCAGTGATAAGAGCCCACTTGCTTCAGAGCACTTTCAGTAGGCAGTTTCTCAACTGGATGTCATTGTCGCAACGCTGCAGCGGACCCTTTCCCGTCACTCATGTATTCGCTCACTAACATCATCTCGATCAGATCTTAAGTTGGCACCAAAACTCTGCAGGAGCTTTCTATCTCCCTGGAATGGTGTATGCCAAACAACTGCCAAGCTACTTCCATCTAGTAGGAAAGTAGGCACCTACAATTCATTACACTGTCAGTGTGGCCCTGTGCCGAGCTCTGGGTTTTAGCATATCAGGTCCATAAGACTCAAGGCTCAAGCACTATCTGATGTTCTCTTCCTGCTTTGTCATTATAATGCTACAGAACACCAGTCTTACACTACATGTATCTTGCAATACCATATATGGCAATTTGTTAATGTCATTTTTTTAAATATTATATATATATATATATATATATATATATATATATATATATATATATATATATATATATATATTCTTATTATTATTTATAATATTTTTTTCATAATTACATTTAAAAATGTAAACCTTAACATTTAGTAAAATTTTAACATTTAAAAGCCTTTTTTCATTTCAATTTTGATGATTATGGACTACAGTTTATCAAAATCAGAATTCTGGCATCTGAAATTATTTTAAAATTTCATTTTTCTTTGAGTAAATTAATGTTCAACCTGTGTAAATACTCTGTGCCTCTCAGTCTTGGCTGCTGACTTGACTCTTGACTGTTGTCCAGATGATGATCACTGATCATCAGTCTTCTAAACCAGAGAAAGTATCAAACATATTACCTGAGCCAGAAAGAAAGAAAAAAGGACTGGTCCAAAATTCTCTTTATCGGGTGAAAGTAAATTTGATATTTCATTTGGAAATCAGCGTCTTGGAGTCTAGCAGAAAAGTAGAGTGTTTAAAGTTCAGTTGTGAAATTTCTGTGGTCTGTGATGATTTGGGGCACTATGTCATTTGCTGATGATAGATGGTCCACTGTGTTTGATGCAGAAGCTTTTACTTTGCTTTTTGCTTCTATGTACTGAGAAACTTTTATATTCTGATTTTCTGCTGACCACAACCAAATCAGCTGCCTTTAACCCCAGACTAGACTAGGTGAAGGGCACAGGTTGAAATGCTCTGCTGGCCTATATGCCTGTTAAGTGACCCCTACACATATACATTGTTTACTCAGTATCTGAATTAGATAGGGAAATTATGATTTATAAGTACAAAAACTATATGAGGCTGAATTAATATGTTTCATTTACAATACTTTTTAACGACAAGTGTGAATACGCTAGGACTGGAATTAGGGAGTGATTGCACTGAGGTATTGACATCCTGTGTCATTGCAAATAAAAGCCAATAAGGCTTGCCCAGAGCCTATTTACATGTGTGATCATCATTGATGTGCACCAGTGGCATGACCATGGTTTTGTTGTCACGTCTACCGGCTCTCACCTGTGCTTGCCGGCAGTCACACCCTTATGCACACTTTGTATGACTTTGGATTGGTGACAAAGAAAATGTTTACCATGCAGGGTAGTCCACGCCTGAACACTTCGGTGCATAGGACTCAGGGGATTAAAAAGCCCATTTCTGTCTTTGATGTGTTTGGGGAGCCTCCAAGACATACGACTTCTGTGTAGATCAGTGGAATCTATTCACTGAGTGTCTCCAGAAGTGTGCTGGTTGTATACGTGTTACCCTGTTTTTGAAAAACTGGGGATGTGACAAAATGACTTACAAATTATATTTAATTTACTATTCAAATAAAGCCCATTTTTCATTGCCAATACTACAAAGGCAAAGGAGAAAATAATAAATGTTCATTTTGTTTAAGAAATACAGTTTAGAACAGAAGTGAGCAGACATCTGAATATGAAATTATTCAAAAATATCACGTGGCACTGCTTTAAAAATATAAACTACATTATGATGTGGAAGTGAAAGCACTTCATTGATGTATTCAGAAATGCAAGTTAAAATGCCACCCTCAAAAAGGACAAGACAAATAAACAGATTCCAGAAGTCACCACCTTTTCTGGGATTCAGCTTATTTAGGAAGAACTAATGCAAGGGGAAAAATGTCCTGTGACTAGACAAATCTAAAATAAAAATAAAAAATAAGTTAAAATGTAGAAACGTATCTAAAAAGGAGAAGACCACAGGTCAAAGCCATCATATGATATAAATAAAATCAGTCCGTTTTGCTTAAAAATATTATGTAATCACTTTGTGAAAACAAATACCTGCACTAACAAAAAAAAAAGTAAAATAGTCTGCTGAACTGAAGCTTTTGAAACAGGCTGATTGAAAGAAAGCGTGGCTTCAACAAGTTGTCAACCAGTTGACATACTGGAAAGGATCATCCAGTTCCTAAATAAAAAATACAATAGGAGGGTGGCAAAAGATGTTGGCTACTCCCAGTCAGAATTTTTCAAAATATGGAGCAAGTACAAACAAAACGATAGAACCCATCCAACCATTGCTGGGTAATCGGGGAAGCAGTTTAAGTAAACAAACCCAAACCTCCCTTTTTCCTGGCACTTCCTGCTTCAGCTATTCAGGGGGGACACTTAGGCCTTCCCAAGCCAGCCAAGAGATGCAGTGTGTCCAGCATGTTCTGGATCTGGACCTCCTAAGCAGTCAAAACAACCTGAACCTTTTGATGTAGTGGATTACTGGGTTACTTTGAGGTCCTCCCAAATGGCCAAGCTGTGTCTAAATTAGATCTCAGACATCCTTTGGCTAAAGCTCATTTCTGTTTTTGGTTTTTTTTGTTTTTTTTTCTTTACATAATTGGTCTTTTGGTCACTACTCGGAGCTTGTGACCATAGGTCACAATCATTCCTGCATTCCTGGTGCCGCATCTGCAGTCATGCACCAGTCTAATAGAATAACTAATGGGTAGAGCGAGAGGCAGTGTTTGTGACACAAAGCTATAAGAACAGGGATTTACATACAGAAAACCCAAAAGAAACCAGCACCTTAACAGGAGAACTCAAAGTTAAAGTGAGCTAAAGAGGAGCAGCCATTGATGAATATCATGAATCACAGATGTGCACTGGCTAAGGAGATTATGCTTTAACTTTGGTCTGCTAGCATTTCAATGAAGCATTTTGGAATCTTTCATTTGAATTTGCTAAAGAAAACCAGCAAATCTCCCCAGTCACTTATGGGATAGGGTTGCATGCAAGGGAAAGGACAGGAGACATTCGTTTTTACCTCAATAGTAAATGCATTGGTGGATCTCAATCCAGCTGAAAATCTGTGGTGAAATTTTAAAAAGAAATAGCCTTGACAAGGCTCAGTCCTTCAAATTCACATCTGTCAACAGTGTGTGGAGAAAGATGGAACTTGAATATTATTTTCATTAGTGCTTATGTACACTTACAAGTTTATATAAACACTATAGAATCTCTCTAAATTCTGGCTAAATTTCAGTAATGATCAGGATCATTTATTTCTTTACCTGCACTTCATAACGGTCATCTTGGAAATGAGGTCAGACTCAACCTCAGGTGTATTTGTAGGAACATAAATGGAATGTAGGCAGGAAATGAAAACTTAACCTCAATCACCCCAAGCCATCTTATAATTTGTAGTTTAGACAGGACCATAATTACAACTGCTCCACATCACCTGGGCCTTTCAACCTCGCCTGTGGTTATAGTGTGTGTGTGTGTGTGTGTATTGTGAGAAGCATATGTCACAGACTTATTTTCTTTTATGGTTAAACATGCAACCTTTCCAGCAAAAGAAAACACATTGTTTTCTCCAGGGCAGCGTTGATTATGGCATAAAGATACACAAAGATCAGCTGCAGCTAAATACCTCCAGAAGGTAAGACAGGTGCTGAGAAACCAGCTGAATGGTAGGAGTATGATCCAAGGCATCAATGCATACGCTCTGTTGGTCATCAGATACCCAGCTGGAATAATAAGCCAGCCACAGGAGGAGGTAGATGCCACTGACAACAAAACTAAAAACAATGCACAGAGTTCTGTTAGAGCCACAGTTAAGATAAGATAAGATAAGATAAGATAAGATAGAACTTTATTAATCCCTCGGGTGGGTTCCTCTGGGAAATTCGACTTCCAAAAAAAGCACAGCAACGACCGAAGTTACAGTTACAGAACTGTTATATATATATATATATATATATATATATATATATATATATATATATATATATATATATATATATATATATATATACAGTCTGATGGCGTGTGGGACAAAGGAGTTTTTAAGTCTGTTAGTTCTTGTCTTGGGGAGAAGCAACCTGTCACTGAACAGACTCTTCTGGTTGTTAATGGCCGTGTGCAGAGGATGCCTGGCATTGTCCATAATGTCCATCAGTTTCTTTAATGTCCTTTTCTCTGCCACTGTCACCAGAGTGTCCAGCTTCATGCCGACCACAGAGCCAGCCTTCCTGATCAGTTTCTCCAGCCTGGATGAGTCCCTCTTTGCTGTGCTGCTCCCCCAGCACACCACAGCATAGAAAAGTACTCCAGCAACCACTGACTGGTAAAACATCCTCAGGAGCTTCCTGCAGATGTTAAAAGACCTCAGCCTCCTGAGGAAGTACAGTTGGCTTTGGGCTTTTTTATACAGGTGCTCTGTGTTGCATGACCAGTCCAGTTTATTGTCCACCCACAGCCCGAGGTACTTGTACTTGTTGACCACCTCCACCTCCTCCCCCTCTATCTGAACCGGCAGTGGACCTGCTCTAGACCTCCCGAAGTCCACAACCAGTTCCTTAGTCTTTGAGGAAACATGAAGAATCCTGAATTTCTCCAGAAGACAGACACAACCAAGTGGTGGGGGTTGTGTATAGCTGTGAGCATATGGACTAGAAGTCTCCATGGGAGACACCACCAAAGGTAGTTGAGGTCCTGTGGGACTTCAAGTTCCAGACAGACATGCAGGTTCTGGCCAACCAACCAGACATAGTGGTGGTTGAAAAAGAGCAGAAACGGAAGCTGTGATAGATATGGCAATCCCACGGGACATCCACATCAGGAAGAAGGATAAAAACTTCGAGAACGGTAAATCGACTGCTACTGATGTAGTGCTTTTCTTCTCTAATACTCATACAACCAGTCACACACACATATAGTGCCCTTGAAGTAATTGATGTATTAAAGAGTCACACATTATGACCTGCTTATATAAATTTAATTGCTATATTTATCATAGCTTTACTTTTTTAATTAGTATAATATATCATAACCATTAGAATTCTAGTATCAGTCTTGGTTTTCATCATTTTTTAAATTTTAAATATATTTGTCTCTTTCTGTCCAGTCACTAGATCATAATTCTACATTACCGTTATCTGTTAGACTTATCATCCGGCAAGATTTCAAAACTCTGTTTCCCTTGGTGCCTTCTCTTCTTTTAGAGCTATAATTTCTGCACGACGCGGTCCACTTTCCCCAAAAGAACACTCACTCTTTGTAGTCCTCTGTGTGCTAAGATTTGTTTGCCTTGACCATACATGCATACCGATGAGGTCAGCTGCTGCATACACCCCTTCATCTGTCCTATCCTGGACAAGCAGGTTCACTGGCCCTCTGATTCCAAAGGCCCAATCACCATCCTTGCTGAGAACCACCCAGTGTGTGGCCCTCTTGACTCGAGCCCTGTCCTTGTCTTTCACCAATGGCCTATATCACTGGTTACTGTGCTAATGACAGGCTGCTATGTTTGATAATCACCACTTTATCTCTGGGCTGCAGGGGGAGGTCAGTTGCAATGTGTGTGTGTGTGTGTATCTGTGAACTCATTTGAGCGCACTCCTTTGAGAGTCAAGTCACAGCCCTTCTCTTTCAGAGAACACTATTAGTATTCATGATTCTGCCTCCACAAGAAGTCCAAGGCACACAACCACATGCACGGACATGCGCATCGTGATGAGGAACAGAAAGAACGCCTCAGGTGTTCTGGCCAGTTAAGATAAGCTAGCTGGTTTGGCATTTTCTGTCCTTCACACACCCAGCCCCCCACCTTTTTTAACACCTGAGCTACGCTGAAAGGAAACACATAAAAGCGCCAGACTACACCTTTCCAAAAAATTTCCAAAAATCCAGCAAGCATGTAATCAACAATCAATTTTCTCACTGTTGAGCCCACCATTGCTTTGGTTAATTTAACTGTTCCCCTCAATATTTTCACTGTATCTTCAGCCATACTTTGAGATAATGTGCTTTTAACTTTTTTTTTACATGTAGTGTCATACAGGGAAGTGCTTTTTTCAGTTTGGGCTTCCATTTTTGTATAAAACTATGTGCTGGCCGATGTCTAAAAGTGTATCTTTTGCTGTCTTTTCAGGGTATCTGAAGTTATTTTTTCATGCTCAACTATGTCTTGTGGAATTTTGTTACCCTATCGTTTTAGCTATAGATGCCAGAGTGGCACACCCCGTTATATAAATGTAAGATCCTAATGAGCACTGATAGGTAATTAGTCAGAGCTTGTGAGAGCAGACATTCAACAAGACTTAACTGCCTTTGCATGACAGCTGTGACACATTTTTAGGTAGAATTTGACTTTTGTTAAACCTGAAGAAAATTATGTAATTAGTGTTCAAATAAAAATTTAAACAGGAAACATGACATTTTACACTTGAAGGAAAGTCAACTAGTCTACTGTATTGATACATCTGCTACTTCAGCTATTTTTCAAAATACCTTTTTAACATATCATATAAAGAAATTTAAAAGTTTCCCTTCAATGAAACAAACACCCTAATTATACTCCTGTTTAAGTGGGAAACGTGATACTGCCTAGATTTTCTATTAGTTTTCTATCAAGGTACATTGACTGGCTTTCTACCACAACCATATGCCCACCCAAACATGGAAACAATAAGTCTCTTTCTTGTAAAAAAACAAACAAATCAAGAGTAGAAGTCATTTATGGGGCGGGGGGTTAAAGGTTACTTTAATGTGTGTAATAGATTTACTTATGAAAGCACTATAGATGCATCAGTGGGAGTGTGTCATGGGCAGGGGCAACGCCTTAGCTTTATAGACAGCAAAGACAAGGAAACCAGACCTGCAGAGGGTGCACTGATGTCAGCCCACTTTAATTATTTATCTTTCAAATATTAAAGCAGACAACGTGGGGTCCACGCCACGTATTTCAGTCTCTAGTGGGAGTGCTGGGCATTAATAAACAAAAGGGGCTTATATTATGCATGAAAGACACTTTGGAAAACCCTCACCTCTGCTTCTCTGCCTAACCCGACCAAACTCTAGGAGACAGATGAAGATACTTTCATGAGCTTTGCAGCTATATGAATGTGGCTCATTGTCTCATTTCTTCCCACGCAGAGAACACTGTATGGGTCATTTAACATTTATCTATAGAGCTAGCTTTTCTCTGTGGGTCTGCTGCTTGGCTTTTATCATATTTAAAAAAGCTTTTTATTGTTATGTTGCCTTCAAATATTTAAATGCAGCTTCCTTGACTGAGAAGAAAGAAAGAAAGAAAGTGTACTTTATTGGTCCCCGTGGGGAAAATCCCTCTCTGCATTTAACCCATTCACTCAGTGAAGCAGTGGGCAGCCACTGGGCGCCCGGGGAGCAGTGTGTAGGGACGGTACCTTGCTCAGGGGTACCTCAGGGTAGTTGTTCAGGGGAATCGAACCCCCGACCTTCCGATCATGGGGCCACCACTCTACCTACTGAGCTATCCCTGCCCTAGATGAGAGCACTCACAGCAAGCAGGTTGTCTTTTGTTGTCAGCTCTCATTTTTTCCATCTTATTATCTGACGACATAACCCATGGGACTAGATGATGTACTGGCTACATTTATTTTCTACCAGTTCACTTTTTTTCATGCAGTCCTTCAGGACCACACATGTTTTTGGGCCTTCATTTAATTATTTATGCATTTTGTAAACTCAATTGCGTTGTTAAAGAGGTTTGGCAAAATGTGATGTGACGCTTAAGCGGAAGCATGTGTCATGACTGCAGTAATATGTCAGGATGTGAAAATAAAGATTGACTAAAGATGTTCGTCAAAAAGAAACCTCCTACTGCGTGTGTGCATACCCTGTATCGCAAACATCCACATGTACACACATGCGCACACCCACACATGTTCTGCCTGCAGAAAGTAACTTTGCAGAGTTCAAGTGAACTTCAAAGATCTCAGTATCTCCACCTGACATATCTGTGTCAGGGCTGTGATGACTGACAGACGTAACATCAGTCACCATCATCCTCCCCTGCCACTACCTCTAATGTGCCCACAAGTCATCCCTGCATGGAGCATCCATATCGGAGAAGGAGGGAGGGGAAGATGAGGTATCTGGTGGAAATGAGAAAGAATGGTGAAGAGTGGAGATTAATAGAGTATGGAAAAGAAGGAGAGCTTGCACAGCAGGGAAGGCAAATGCAGGTTGGAAAGGGAAGGAGAGAGAGAACTACAGACAGAGCTAGAGTCTTGGTACTGTGTGTTTGAAACCCTAACTCATCTCCTTGCACACAGAGCCTTGACACACTTAAATCTCCTCCCCAGGGTCTTTGGGGAGCTGTAGAGATGAACCAAGACGCTCCTGGAGCAGAACCAGCGATAGGCGAACCCCTGATACATTGCACTCTGCTCCACTCTCTACTCTGTGCTGCTGCTACATTATCCCACCTCATCAGTCATTTCAGTGTGGAAATAGGTTATTCAGGAGTGAGCCCAGGTGACTATCCCATTTGGGGCTAACCAAAGCCAAACTCAGCTTCTGGGCAACAGAGCCTTAAACCTTTTCAGTCCACTTTGACATATGTGAAATGTGGATTGATACGTGTCCCTGTGATCTCTGACCACGCTACTGAACGCGACTAGAACTACGAGACTATCAACTATTTGTCCATTTGGCAAATAGTCTGCAATTAGTTTGTGTGTTTGTTTCATCCTTTCCAACGTGGGGTTGACTTAACTTAATCAGAACAACAAAGAAGATCACATATTGTAGCATATGGTACATTCCCATTCATCTGATTGTATGATGTGCAGATTAGGTGAGTGCTTGTTCTCTTGTGGGATGAAGGAAAAGTCCAGGTCAATACTCAGAGAGATTCAAGTGAAAGCAATAACTCGAATTGGCTGTAAACTTGATTGATTGCAGTGGAGAACAGTGCAAGTGGAACATTCATAATGGTAGTGGCACAGTGAAGGCCTATTCACCGTCATCCTGTACTTACAGAGAGAGTAGAGTCTATAATCTGTCTGCAGTGATAACTGTAATGTGGGGGACTTTATCTGCCAAGGGGGAAACCAAGAGGCTTATCTCATGGCCTGTATGTAAGGCAAATCACTCAGTCGCCCATCCTCTACAAGCTTCACCCTATCCACCTCCTCCTCTTCGTCTTTCACATGACAGCTAATGTTTCCTCATTGGGCAGATTATTGACCGCCAATGGCAGGGAATGTGAGTGGGCTAAGAGGCTCAGTCTGGCAGGGAATTTAAAAATGGATTGTTTCCGCACAATCTCCAATTTTAAACTCTACACAAGGGTAGACTGTCTCTGTGAAAAATTTAACAGGGAGAAACATGACATTTCATCTGCTTATTTGTTTATGCTGGAGGACTAAATGGCCCCTTAGCCAAATAAATTGAAAATGGCATCGAGGACTTCTCCTAAATACTGAGAATTCACTCTTAATTTGCCTCTCCAAAGTAATTTGGGCTCCTTGAAATGTTTTCAATTAAACTCGTGTATCTCTTGTCCTGAAACCTTGGAACTCTCCTCGGTTAGTGCAGCGCTATCTGCATATTCATCTTTTGGGATAATGGCTGTCCAGTGCACATGCTCTCCTGCCCTTTTCAGCTTTCATAGAGGGCTAGGTTTACCCACAAAGCGGGTTAGATTTCAACTAACTGTCACCATGAAACAAAATCCTACGGAGGCAAAGTACTGTTGTAGTGTTAGAGGCATGGCTGGTTTGTATTTTTAGTCCTGATGGGTCTTGTAATGATCAGATTACAGGACTGCTTGATTTATAGTTACCAAAACAAACACGTTGCCGTGATGTCGAAGACAAATTACATCGCGACAGATTCGGGCGAGCGGCAAAAGTCATTTGGCATTTGAGGAATTAGAGGGACTACACCGTGGCACTGCCAAACAACCGGGTTCTACCTGTACACCATTTCTCAGATGCAGATGAATGTGCTTGACCTTCCCCTGCCCACTTGTCTCGGTGTCTGTGTCTGTCTGTATTTTAAACATTCCTTGCACAGCAGCCAGTGACTGAGTGCTGCTTTTGTACTTTTTTTTTATTTCAATCTTGTTACCTTGTTTCCATTATTGAGAGCTAGATAAACAGTCTGTTTGTCAATGATTGGCATCTGCTTTATGCGCAGGTGGTACCTGCATTACACTTGAGTTGAATTGGATCCCCCAGTTGAGAGTTACCCCTGTCAAGTCTTCCTGTCAGTCATTTGTCCTGCTTTGTCAGGTTCCTCCCTGCTTTCATAGTCTCCGTTTCCCTGTCTGGACTTGCTCTCTGATTTTTCATACAGTGCATAGAAACATAATGCTGCCCCGGTATTGATTGCAATTCACTCACAGGTAGAAGCTTTTGTACATAAGCCGTACTTTGGTCATCAAAAGGTCAGTGCTATTGAACAGTAATAAACAAGATTGATGCTGGATTCTGGCAGAAGCCTTTAAGTGGTAGATAATGGATGCACTATAGTTATATCATCAATAGGAATGTTTGCAACTTTTTGTTCTTGCTTTTACTTACTAAAACTTCAATTTATCTCCCTTTGTAGCCTTTCCTTTTTGGCAACACATTATTCTTTGGAGATAATTCCAATCCTTTTACAGACAGAGGTGAGAAATCATCACTATTTTTATTCAGTGATGTCAGTGAGTCAGACAGGCTCAAAGTATGCAGATGATTCACAAGTTATGATGTAGAGACTGTAAATGTATTGTATCCTGTCACTCCATTATGACTCATTGCATTTGCGTAAATGTAACTGTTGGCATAAATGTAAGTGTTGTTCCAACACACATACACACACACACACACACACACACACCAAAAGGCTGGTTCATAAATCGAGTCCACCCGCACAAATAATTTTGGGAATGGATTTTAATGGCACCGATTTTCCGTTGAAATGTTAAACACAATATCTATTAATTGTACCTTTTTAATAAGGTCCTTGTCACATTAGTCCTTCAGCAAATATATTACCACATAGTGTCATTTTTACTTGCAGAACATTTGTTCTGCGCTGTTGAAACTCCATAGCATTTACACCAGCAGCAAGGCATGGTGGCTATTTGCATATTCAGGGTGCTTTGTGACTCACATTTGCTTCTTTATAAAAGTCATGAAGCAGACCTAGGCATTGTACAATCACCCTTATTTGTTCTGCATATCCAGCCAATGGGAAATTAGGATTCAAGCATATGCAGTTTGTCCCATTTCAGCCGTGAACAAACGCCCTAATAGAGAAAGGTTTACTGTTTTTTGAGATTTTTGTTGCTTTATTTTGAGGACCACAGTTAAATTTATATAAGTTAGTCTAAGTTAACTAACTCACATTTAAAAAAAGAAAGCTTGATGTAGAATGTAGAGTTTTTAACAGGAAATTCAAAGCATGTATGAAGTAAAGCTGTGGGCTAAGTTTATGGAGAGCTGATTTTTGGGTTTAAGGATTACAGTTTGAATCATAATTAAAAGACTAAACACGGAGAGAAATGCAAAAAACGTGACTGATTTACAGTGAGAAAGACATTTGAACTTTTGCTAGAAAAGCTGCATAACCAACAAGAGATTTTTCACCAAGCTTTGCATATCCAGGAATGTAGTTGTCAAGGCTAGCTATCACAAAAATGACATGATGGGGAGTTTATTAAAGAATGTTTGGTGGATGCTAATATGCCCAGAAGAAGGAAGCCCTGCTCTGGGCAAAACATTACAAGATAGAACTAGGATATTGCAGGAGTTTCAGCTTTAAAACTAGCATTTTTTTCTTTCTATCCTTGGCTCTGGAGGAGAGCTGTGACCTCAGCGACACAGCCCAGTTTCTCATCTTTGTATATGGGTTAAGGGAAGAGTTTAAGATTACAGAGAAGCTGGCAGCAATAAAAAGGACTACGAGGGGGGGAGTGATTTATTCACATAGGTAAGTTCATGCTCGGAAAGGCTTGGTTTGAAATGGTACAAACTAGTAGGTGTTACTACCGTTGGCTGTGCAAATCTGATACACTTTTGAAGCAGAAACAGACAGACAAAGTGACTACAGTGAAATTAGTATGTTTGAATTATATTATATACCAGGAGGTGTTGTGTAAGTCATTGCTAAAAATTAATCATATTTTTGATTTGTAACTAAAATATATAAGTACATCAGGGCACAGATTCACAGACTGCCTATTTCACACTTTTATTACCTAATCTACATCTAGTCTTGCCAGTAGCAGTTTATAAAGAGATAAAAATTAATACTGAGCAGAATGAATCCCAGTTTAGGCCCCAAGCTGTTGGGGCCTTCCTCCTAAGTCTAGATTTTTCATGTGGCCCCCTTTGGAAAACCCACCCCTGTCGCGGAGGATGTTGTTGGACAGTCCATATCGGCATTGGAGTCCGTTTGAACAGATAACAAAGACAGCAGTATGTGTTATGGGTACACTGTTGCTGTGTGTGTATCACACAAGGCCAGATAGATGGAAGGACGGGAGCAGAGAGAGAATTGATGAATGCATGCACAGTGGGCGAGCAGGTGAGAGATGGAGAGCTCTGGGTTTTTTCTCCCTTTCTCTTTTCTCTCAGTGCCGGGAGGTGACCTCTAGGTCCATGATATGAAGAGAATGTCACGCAACATTACCCCTCCTTTCGCCCTAGACGCAGATGAAGTTTTATTTTTGTGCTGTGCTGTGGAGAGAAAACAATTCTTTTCCTTCGTGATTAATGTCTGGTATGTGGGCATTCAGCACAGAAGGAGGTAGTGCAAAGATTCGCATCCCTTTATACATTCTCTCTCTGATCTGCCACATGTATTAATCAGACTGTTGACATGCTCAGAGGGGGAGCAGAGTATCCAGGACCCTCAGGATGTCAGCTGCAGTCCTTGCTCACTGGTTACCTGAACTTGTGCCAGAAGGTTCTGCGATTTCACACACAAACAGCTCAAGCTTTCCACTGGAAAATGGTATCTCTGTGGAGAATCTTTATGGCAGGTCCAGGTTTTATGAGAAATATGCGAAAAGCCAGCAGCCATAGTCTGAATAACTTATATGTGACCTTGTCCGGTGAGTTTAACGGCAAAATTTAGTCTGTTACCAGTAATGTCACATTAATCCATAGTCAATAGTTTGGTACGTGGAACCAAGCAGACACCAAAGTAAACTCTGAGGCTATGAGCAATATCTGTCAAAATAGCCTCAAATGTCTGTATATGATACAAAAAGTGTTTTAGTGCCATGTCAGTATATTTGATTATCAGGCAAAGATTTTCATTTTCCACATGGATGAGACACTTTGCATGACCACCCACTCACATGGTTGATTACTAAGTAAGGCACAGCCCAAGCACACCCTGGCTTTTTGTTTTTTGTTTGTTTTGTTTCTTTTACCTTAACCACCGCCCAAATCAAGTGCATAATCCTAACCTGTGGCCCCCATTTGTCTCTATCTCAGTCAGGCTGCTGTTTAGCTCAGCTATTAATATGTTTCCATGTTTATTTACTCTGGAGGATGCTGTAAAACTTTTTGAAAGGAGTCTGATAAGAGTCAATGTATCAGTAAAGCTTACATATGTCTGATGACACCAATACTGAGGTGAGCTGTTGAGAATATCCTGAACCTTTCTGATGGTAAGCGTTGCTGTTTTTTCTGCTGTCAGCAGCTGTTAGCAGGAGTTAACTTTCTTTATAAATACAGGCCATTTACCATTTACCATTTCTTTGAAACGGCTCTAACATTGTTAGACTTAAATACAATGTGAGAATATAATCACACTGTTTATCAACGGAAAAGTGTGATTTTTAGGACCCTTGAGTGAAAATGAGGAGGAAGCATGAAGAGGAAGATGAGAGAGATGTACAAATACATGTGCAAATGTAATATGATTATAATAAGCTAAAAAGAGGCATTTGTGATCTTGAAATTAAAATGAACTTGTAAGGCCCTCTATCTATAATGCTACATGCATAAAACACGCTCAGGCAGAATAGTAATTTTGGCCACCATATTCAAGATGGCAGAGCAATATACCAGCTTCCACAAACCAGTGGCTGCTCCTGTATATTTTTTAATGTTTTAATTCTAAGTTTGACAATATATGTATATTACAAATACAGTTAAATAACCTAAAATAACTTTGGACTCCACCTTTAAACATCCTTCCCTCAGTCTGGTCACCATGTTGTTCAAGCAAAACCAAAACATAGATGTCACAAGAGGTGATAAGGAGGAAAACGCATTAAAGTTTAAAAACACTGCACTACTACTGCATATGCACTTAAAAAACAAAGTTTTACTTGGCATTTTATATTTCATCTAATAGCAAAGAAATACTTGTTCTATCCTATAGCTGCACTCAACGGCATTGTGAATCTTAAAAATAAAAGTCATTCACACCTAAAGTAGTTTTATTTCATTTATTATGGGCCGATATTTCATTTAAGTGCTCTGCGTTTTAGAGCTGCAGCAGGTGCAGACCTGTAGTCTCTCTCCTCTCCACAGATACCAGTCAGAGAAGCCACAGTGAGTTCTGCGTGTCCCAGTACACATTCTCAAATTTGAGAAACTTTGTAAAATACAAAAGCATGAAGACTTTCTTTGATTCTAGCTACACTGTCATTCCTGAAAGTGAAGATAACCACACCTAAAGTGTGCAGCATAACCTTACATAAATTATAACAGTTATATGTAGTATATTTATAATTTACCACTATATCAGTGCCGATAAAACAAACATATTTTCTAAAATATTGTGTAAGTTGATGTTTTTCCTCCTTCCAACTGCTACCCAAATGATGCTTTGTTGCTTCTGAAATCTTATTTCGATCATATGTACAGTACAGTGTCATTTTACCACATGGCAGCCAGCCATTTTGATGAGTTTCTAATGGCCACAGTTTAATTTTCAAGAACACAAAAGCAGCCTCTTTCACTATAGTTTCCATTATCAAATTTGGCTTAAATGAACAACGATCCCATAATACACTGCGTTTGTGGTGTCGTTTCCCTGAGCTCTATTGAAAGCTTTCTGTGGCCAGTATATCGAGGAAGTGAGCCCTGTTCTCTCTTCACACACCCAAGCTGTAATACAAAGCTGCACGACATGGTTTCTGTCTAATGTTAGTCAGTGTTAGATTTGACACAAAGTACTCTCAGAACTAAGCAGATGTGGCACAAGACAGACGAGGTGACACAGGTTGTGGGTGTGTACAATTGGTGGTGGGGCTGTCCTAAGCTGGCTTTGTGTTTATCATTGACCTTGTATCCAACTCCTAACAATGGTACCAAGCAAGATGTATGAGTATGTATGTGCTAGTGCTTTACTAGGAGTGATGAGTGGAAAGTGACAGAAGGTTCCTCATACTGAAATGATTGTGTGCGTTGTATCATACACGTCTTTGCATGTGTGGAGGCAGCGTGTGTGTTTTAAGGGTGGGGGAGGTGAGACATAACAGAGGAGCTGGCATTCGAGCATCTGGAAAGGTGACTTTGACTCTAAACAAACAGTTGAAGCTGGGAGTTGATTGGCAGAAGAATATCTTGTCCTTGCATTTGCCTCTCATTGCTGTTTGATTGTGAATTAAGCCCTGCACGCTTGAAATGAGCAGGTACTTTGTTACAGGTGTAGCAAGAGATAACTGATAATCTCTTCCTGATATTTACTTGGGACTCAAGGACGTCTTATATTCTAAAGAAGCAGTAAGACAAGGGATTATTCTACAAGCGAATTACAATGTTTCTTTTATCCCAAGACCAAGACACTATTAGATAAAACTCCAATGATCTGTAACTCAGCTCTACTTTTTGATTCTGCTCATGCACTGTTGGACATGGCAGCATTACTGAAACCCATGATGTGCCTATACCCTATAGTGTGTTGACAGCTTGATGTCAGACAGGTCTTTTCTTTCTTATTATTTCTTTCAAGAATAGCTGATGGTCATTCAGCAAGAAGAATCTCTGAGAACAATATTCTAACAATATTCTTTTGTCTCTTTAACACTCATTTACACTAAATCCAAACACAGTGGGTTGGGATGCAGGGCAATGTCCCAAACATTGCCCTGCATCGAGACATGGTTGGTGAGATTCCAGCTTTATATCTAGCGGAGGTGTGCTGGCATGGCAGACTGTTCCTGTGACATGACACAAGCCCACGGGTGACTTCCGTTGTGACTAGATCTGAAGCCAGTGTTACCTAAGCTGGACATGGCTGCCAGATTTCCAGAAAACAGCCAAATACTTTGTGGGTTTGAGGGGTGGACTAACACTTTTGGATTCAACCTCTTAAGTCACACTCCTTAAGCAAATAATCCATACAAATAACCAAATATCCTACCTACGGAAACTTGCAGAGTGCTTTTACCCAGTGTAAGATACAGTATCTCCCTTTGAAAAGCTCCAAGGTTGTTTAAGGCAAACACCTGAAAAAGAGAGGTCAGGGATTTAATTAATTTGCTTGAACTGCATCATCAACACAACACACCACCACCCCTGCTGGTGATCTGCATCATAAGCATTATCTCAGAGGCCCCAATTAAATCCTTAGCCATTTTCAGTAACTCTGTTTAACGTACATCAAATCAGTTGTTACTTTAACTTTCTTCACCTCAGTGACTTCTTCCTGTTTTTGACAAGAAGTTGTCCGCTGTAAAAGTGAAAAATAGCAAAATATTTGTTTAGAGTGATAAAATAAGTGATGTAGTGATAAGAGGATTTGTTGTTTAGAGGAAAAAGCTTGATGGCTTGGAATGACCTCTAAATTTTACAGGTCCATCAGGCAAAAACTGTCAGTGCTAAAAGTAATTTTGTGCCACATTGCTGAAAATTCATAAAAGATATCCTTTCATCAAACCAACCTTTCTCATAGACTAAATTTTTAAAAAAGTCCATTAGTTGGTTAATCAGAAGAATAATCAGTATAACATTAGTATATTAATTTTTATGATTGATAAGATATCCAGCCAGTCATTAGATCAATCAAGTTTTATGCAACCATCTTTATTTAAATCTCTAAAACTCCAGGTGTCACACCGTTCTCGACTTCCCAACAACAGTTCCTCTCGAATGATGTCTTGATGCTTTTAGGTTCGCCGCTGTCTTCATTGATCTTTTTCCCCCTTCTGACTCTCTGTTAAATCTCCGCCCCTCCCAGGTCATTCTGCAGTATTTCCCCATCAGTGATGTGGAGCTGGGAGGCTTTCAGGGCTGAGGCTGAAGCAGTTGTCACCAGCACAGCGGACACTCTTAATTGGCTCCCCCGGGGCAGTCCCCTTGGTGGAGCAGAGTGGGCCATATCTGTGGAGGCATGCTGATGAGATAAAAAGCCAATGCAGGCTAGTTTAGAAGTGACAAGATTGTATTACTTTAGATGACACTTTTAAATGAAGTAAGCAAATAATATGTTTGTAACTTAGAATTCTTGATTTATTACTTTCAGCTAATCTGGTTTCTTTCATGTGACAATGAAAAACAGTTGTTTGTGTATTTACACAGCAGTGGAAGCAGCCGTGCTTCTATTTTCTGTTAATAGAAGCACACACAAGCCATTCCAATAGCGACCCCCTACAACTCACAATGTCCATTCCTATTGCTGGAATCTGACTGTATGATGAGCTGTACATATTCACTAATTGAATGACATTTTGTTTTTCTTTTTATTTCAAATTGCAGTTTTTCCACATGATTTGTTCCACACTAGTTGCAGAATTGTTTTAATTCAGCCACTCTAGAGGGCTTTTGAGCTTGATGGCCTGTTTTAGGCCATGCCAAAACATCTCATTTGGATGTCTGTTCAGAAGTGGCTTTGCTGCTGTGTTTCCGATCATTATCCTGCTGCATAACTTAAGTGCACTTGAACTGCAGGGCATGAACTTATGGCCGGGCTTCCACTTTCAGGATTTTCTGGTAGAGAGCACAATTCATGGTTCTGTCAATTACATCAAGTCGTCCAGGTGCTAAAAGCATCAAAGCAGCCCCAGGCCATCACACTACCACCACCATGTTTGGCTCGTGGTGTGATGTATAATGCTCGGGTAACTGTAGTTTTAAGCGAGGTGTAACAGGATCCAGACCTTCCAAAAAGTTCTGCTTTTGTCTTGCTATTCCACAGGATGTTTTAACAAACATCTTTGGGATCATTGAGATATTTTTGAGCAAATGTGAGGGAAGGTTGACCACTGTTCCAAGTTCTCTCCTTTAAACTTGGTTTGCTGGAGCCCTGAACCTTTAGACATGGCTCTGAAACCCTTTCCAGATTGACAGACGTCAGTGACTTTTCGGTTTCTTTAGAACTCAGCGATCTGAAAAATGTGGTTAAATGTGACTTAACAATTACTTTTTTTTTACACAGTGCCTGGTAGGTTTGGATGTTTTTCCCCCTCAATAAATGACATCATCATTTTATTAAAATATATTAAAATTGATTTGATGATCTAAAATACGTGAGTTAAATATGACAAAAAAACCCCTTTTCCCACCATTGTACCTATTTCTACCCATTAGTTTCTGTTTTCCATCATTCTACTCTGTCTTGCTGGTTTTGTGCAGCTCATTGCTAGGGCAGAAGGATGAGTCAGTGAATCAGACATCTGCTTCCCCCCCCTTCCACTCCTTCATTTTTTATTCCTTGGCTCTACCATCTTTCCTGCACTGCTTCATGCCACATGGGCCTGATGCCCTCTCTCTGTAGCCTCTGCTCCTCACCATCCGTTTTACTCTCTCATTTTTCATTATCCTTCTAGTTTCCTTTTTGCTGCCATCTTTTTCCATGCTATCCATTTATCCTTCCTCTTTCTGTTTCTCTCTGTGTCCCACTGCAACAAAGAAGCTTCATCTCTATTTTCTGGTCTCCTCATTACAGCTAATGCAATTCCAGCACTTGTTTTTCCCTCTGCCTCTCATCTCCTTTAGTCCACCCCAGACAGATTTGGTGGATTTGTTATAAGGCTCCAAGCAAATACGTGTGATTCCGCTTCTTCTGCTATTAATTGAGATTCAGGTTGACAGAGGGATTGATAAATGGTGGGTTAGAACAACAACAACTGCATTCAGAAGGGACCAAAGGGGATAACTTGAGCAGCAGGACTGAATTCCACTAATGGCTATGTTTCAGATAACTCTGATATTGCACTTTTGGCAGGCGCAGTGCTTATTGGGTTTGGGTTTTTTTTCCTCCAAAGCAAGCATGGAAGCAAAGTACTTGTAGTAGCTTTCCATGCAGTATCTGAAACCCCACCCAAAACCTTTCCATTTTGACTTCACTTGTTCATTTAATTAGTCTGACTTGACAGTTTATTTCAGTAATAGTCGGGGTCACGCTGCACACCACAGCTGATTTCAGTCACATGAACAGCCTCTTAACAGCAGCAGGGCATAAGAGGCATTCCAAGAAGAACAAAGCCATGGTATATTAGCTAATGATTAACATCCTTTCACTGGTCTATTAAGTGGTGCCCAATTAGCACTGAATAGCAAGGTAGAAGCAACTTTACGGTGTGATATTTTCATAGCCTCTGGTTCTCTGGCATTTTCAACTGATTTGTTAATTAAAGTTGGTGGGGAGTGGGAGGGTGATTGACCTTTTAGCTCAATTTGTTTCCTTGCTGATGCTTGATCGGGGGTGTATTTCCGTTTCTTTTCTGGTGAGTAACCAAGCAAGAAGAGAAGGCGCTACCCTCAGGTATCCTGCAGTCTGAATTATACAGTCACTGAGCCTGGATGCTTGTACATAAGCCTTGTAAATGCACAAACGTTCATAGCACAGCAACAGAATTATGCATCCGTGTCTGTCCTTGTTAGGAAACAGTGCGCGCACAGCAGATGCACACCTGCTCTGACGCACCTGCGTTCAAACACACAATAACACATAGCTGTTATGGCAGTAATGCAAACACAGAACAATGTTCCCACTTCAGTGGATTTAACAAGTGACAAGTGACAGTTGGTCCAACACTGGAAAACACTGTCACTGTGACCAAAGGGGTGTCCAATAAAGGCATATACGATTGAGTAGATGCAATGTATTTAAAAAAAAAAAAAGAGACACTGTATGAATCATGGATAGAGTCAACATCTACTGCTGATTTCAACATACACAGAAAGATGTATGAGGGACTTGATAGTGTATGCATTGGCAGTAGCTCATAGTGTGCTATAAAAATCTTTTTGCCCGCTTCCTGATTTACTTATTGCCAATTTTTCATATTTCAGAACACCAAACTAATTCTAATATTAAAGAAAGATAATCTGAGGAAATACATAATGCAGGTTTGAAACTGTGATTTCATTTATTAAGCTACACAAACCTACCTGACCTTGTGTTAAAAAGGATGGCACAACCAGTTATTATTTTTTTAAGAGGCAATTAGTTTTGCATAAGTTTCTTTTCCTTTAGAAAATTAAATCATAGTTTTAAAGCTACATTTTGTATTCGCTCAGGTTCTTTTTTTTCTAATATTAAAATGCGATCGATGATCTGAAACATCTCAGTGTGACAGAGTAAACTAGCAGTTTGGCTGCTCACATGAACAGTATATTAAGACTTGACTAGGTTTGTTGCAGTTTACTATTTACTTAACTTGCAAATTCCACTAAATATTAGCAATATGGCTCAGAAGGAGCACGAGAAACATGTATACTCTATATTTTGTGCCAAAATACCCCAGAAAAGTACTTTAGAGATTATATCAGGCACGGTGACCACTGACACTGATGAAACAGATGAGGATGTGAAGGGAAAGGACACATCAGATGGAATGGTGGACAAAAAGGTCAAAGATTGGGACACAGCATGAAAGGGAATTCGAACTCGGTATGCTGTGATCAGAGGAATGAAAGCTACTTTGAAGTGGTGCCATATGGCAGGAAAGCTTTTCAACTGTGAAGTCAACACGGTGCTTGGTAGGCGTCTAAAGAACTGAAAAACTATCGTGATCAACCCTGAGACAACATGCTGTTCATTTGTCTTAGAAGTATTTCTGATGTTTCAGAAAAAAATTTTTTTTAAGGCTATAAGATGTGTCAGTGAGCAAAGTTATATAAAGTTCATATTTGATATATAATAACTGCTCCGCACTTACTTATATAGTTAAGAAGTTGAGATTTCACTAGTGCTGAAGAGCTTTTTCAGACAATAACACGTGCAATTAATTTACAGTATGGTTATGTGTAGTTTAGACATTTTTTATGGGTATTTTTATGACTTTTTCTCTTTATCACTGATGATAAAAAGAAAAGAGATGGAGAAACAGGGACACATAATGTAGCAAAGGTCTCCAAATAAAATCAGCACATTGCAGTTACTGCCCCATACGTCACTTTAAATGGGACTTTTACTGTCACAATTGATAAGGTTCATGTTTTTCAAAGCACTTATTGTGTTCTTACACTTTTCTTTTAAAATCAATTTCAACTGAGTATAAAATGTAACTTTGAAAAAGTTGTATCTTTTATCTTATCTTTGAATCAAACTTTTTAAATATATTTATCTAAATAAAATAATAATAAACTGCATGCCCAGTCATTCATTCTATTCGATGGGGCACTGTTTTCACATACACATCACAAATGTAGAATAACAGAGACTACTCTTCAAGTCTCTCTCTTCATGTGGCCATATAAATAAACTACATCCCCATTAAAAATATATGAGGAAGACAGAAATGGAGTGTGTTGCCCTTTTGCCTGGGGACCCTTCCCTTGAGATCATGCCTTATTTCACAGAAGAGCATACATTAGTCTGAGTGCTGAAATGAAAAACAGTGCAAGAGAGGAGAATTATGTGAGGCAAACAGAGGCAAATCTGGCAGCTGTGACAAAGACGGAGAAAATAACCAGCTGGATGAATAAGAGTTGACAGTAGAAATAAGTTTACACTCTGAGTAACCTCGAGGCCACAGACGCTTGGTTGTGGCAGAGAAGGAAGAATACCAATGTTATCTCAAGAGAGAGGCAGCCAAGGAATATAACCAACTGTTGCAGCGTGCCAGTGCTCTGACCAGCATTAGCGGTCTCTAATCTTTCTGGGCAGCTCCCAGTAGAACTGTATGAATGTCAGAGTGTAGCTGTAAAAGAGCATGCATGCTCAGTTGACTGTCCTGCATAAATAAATGTTTAACAGTGGTAAAGGTCTGCAGCTCTGCTTCTAGCTTCCCAGAGGCTTAATATGCTTAATTCCAGCCAACAATATGCATGGTCTTTAACATTTGTAACCACACTTTTTTTTTCTTTTTTTTTCTATTAACAGCATAATATACATTATGATATATTTCTCTTTTGAATCATTTTTGCTCATATTTTATTTTAGGACCCCATAAAAAGTGGAATTAAATTACAAACTTAAAGCAAAGTCCCCCAAAAATGTAATCAGTGTTCTTCTTAGATTGGGATATAATAAATCCCTGCAGTAGTAGAAGGAGGTTATTTATAATTTATGTCCTGATCCTCTTATTGGAGGAAGCTATACAGAAGGATGACAATAGGAAATCAAGGACTGCATATAAATGGCATGCTACATTTCAAATGTAGTGCATTGTAACTTTTTCATGTGTCACTTACATTTTTAAACAGCAGCTGAAAAGTTAAAAGGTTGTGTTTAAGGGCAGGGTTAGGGCATTGATTCTAGGCTGAAAAGCAAAAAAATGTGCAATGATGGCCGGCAAAAATGAAGGAGTATTCTTCACTGTAGGAACATTGATATAAATATTACATGATATGGCAATCCAGTCATTAGTGGCCAGCATTTCAACAGCAGAGTGCTTCACTGTAGAATAAACAGATTAGAGAAAAATACTCCTAACTGCTTCCCTCCATGTCATATTAATGAGAGTCATGCATATAAAGACATTATCTGAGATACACATGCTAATCCACCCGCGCCCTCAGAAAGTTGACTCTGGTTTAACAGCACAAAAGCTGTTGCACGTCGACCCAAGAGAGCAAGATGGATCATCTCAGTCAAGACCTTAGACATTTCTATTCATGCCACCTCTCTCTATAGAAGCTAATGGGTTTTCCCTCCAGCACATCTTTATTGTCTAATGCACAATAATGTCTCGGATGTTTTATGAGCTCAACCTAGGAAGCAGACAGAGAAGAAAGTAACGCCAAGGCTGATCGATGGCTAGGTACTTGATGGATATAACCATATGGAACAGGAAGGTTGATGGGGAAATGGGGAAAACACAGAGCTGTGGTGCAGAAAGCTACATTAGATGCCTAATGCTGTTCTGCAGAGAGACATCTGGGCGTAATGCATTGTACAAGGATGCTGGTATCTTATCTGTGGAGAATTTAAAAAATGGATATGTGGCTTACATACTTGGATAGATTAGGACAGAAATGGGCCTTGGGGTTGTAGTAAAATCAGCTGTTTTATTTGTAGATATTTCTTCTCTGCTCTATATCATATTCGTTCTTTTTATAGGCCTATAGTGCTACTTCTTAAAATCTTCCACAAATGTTAGCTAGTTTCAGTGTCGCACAATATGACACCTTTTTAACTTGATACATGAGTTTTTGAAACCTCTACATCATTATAATAACCCAAACCTCCGTACATTTGTTGTACTTTTGTTTAATAAAAACAAGCTGCGAGCAGTAAAATTGCAAAAGAGATTTCTTTTTAAAAATGTCATTAGCTTCAATAAACACAAGAGTTAAAAAAAATAATTTCTTGGCAGTTATTTCACGGTTCATGTGGCGGGCCTTGTGAATGATGTATGGAATCAGTGAAAACTGTGTTTGCCTTAAAAAAGACAGTTAAGGAGAGCTGTGTGATGAAACTTCAAAACTAAAACTACATTTTAGTTTTGCAATGAAAAGGGCCTATCATCAAGTGCTCACAAGTGGCATAAACTGTTGATCTTTGTGTAAGGTGTGTCTTGGTGCCACATCAGTCTAATGAAACTAATTTAGAAAGCACAAAGGGAAGCTTCAAAATCTGTACAGATCTGGATCTCCTTATGCGTGTGATGCTTAGCTGCACTAAGCACTCATCTGTAGGAACACATGGGGTGTGTTGGACCACCACTGATGAGAGAATTGGTAGCAGTTCACTGTCACAAAGAGCACAACCTGCACAGGCGGGGAGGCATGTTAGGTACAAGGTAACAGGCAAACACCCACATTTAACATATCATTATGCAAACAGGCACACAAAAAGTTTCATCGTGGCAGCTGGGCAGCACACTGATTAACATGCTGAGTTTCACAGTGATACCTGGGAACAGCTCATTGAATCTTTCTAGTTCTAGACACTGCACAGCTCCCATGTCTGCTTCATTTTTCAGAGCTTTTACCCACTTTCTTCCTTTTGAATTCCACATGCGAACAAGCCACAAAGAAAGATGTCTTGCAGGAAATGCCATTTTGAAAGTTATTATCTGTTGTCTTTAAGTATAGAGTACCATCCCTATGCTAATGGTGGTATTCACTAGAAAATTATACTACCTGCGGAAATGGTATCAGAACTTAATGCGAATCACTTCCCTTGATTATTCTTTTATTGTCAAAAGACAGACAAAAAGTCCAAAGTCCCTCTGCAGCCATTATGAAGTCTTAAAAGATGAACACAGTGAGAGTACGCTGCACAAAAGAAAGATAACCTTCCTCTCTGAATGGATGAAGGCAAATGCTTTGCCTACAGATAAAGTTTCACTCAGCATACTAGCAAGCTGTTCTGTCACTGTGCTGGATAGTAGCCTTTATACTATAGCACGATTATTAACCCCAGTTCAGGTTCTCTCTCAGCTTTCCAGCTCCACTGACTTCACCCTCTCTTTCTTCCTAAAGTCCTCATCAGGGTGTTTGCAGCCTTCAAAGTCACTGGTCTTTAGCCAGCCAATCCTCTTAGCACTAGGAAGAGGATCTCCCTCTGACAAAATGCTGACGTTCACAGCATGAGACCTGTCAGATGTGTGTGAGGTGGAAGTGTGCGTGTCTCTAAGAAGTTTGCTTTTATTTGTGTATAAAAGTAATGTACGTGGCTTTCAAAGGCAAGGTGATTTCTAAGTCAGACAGCCGTTGCCTCCTGAGTGTAATTAATAATATAGTATTCTACATTTGCTTTCATAATGGATAAAGCATGTTTGTGTGTGCGCTTGTTGTGTGCTTGTGTATATGAGAGTTTAACAGCTTTGTAAGTAAGTACATGCAAAAAACACTTTCAGCCACTCATCTTTGAGCAAAAACCACACAGCACTTAATGATTATGTTCATGTTTTGGCAGGCTAAATGACCACAACGTCTTCTTCAGTAGACTCAATAATCTCACTGTCATTTTTTGACAGTATTGTTGTGGCAATATTAACTCTCGATAATGACCACGAGCGAGAAGGGTTTCTATTTACGCCCTCGATAGCTGACAATTACTCTCTTGACATTTGATTTCCAAAATGTTATTTTATGTTTTGTATGACTCTAAAATACAAGGATGTTTTCATGGGTGCATCTTTGTCTAAGTGCATCTAATGGATTAAAGTGCCAGTTTGTATGATTTAATACCAGCAATTATGACTTGGGGGGGGGGAGCGGTAGGCAGCCTGCGGGTGCAGAACAGAGCTGTCTGGGTTTGTGTTATCTCTGTGTCACACACAGATACATTTGTTGGATTGCTGGTAGTTCAGAGTGGAAGTTAACTCTTTGTGTGTGTGTGTTGGGGTGTGTGTGCATGCATGCATGCTTTTTTTTTAAAGTTTTATCCTTTCTATCTTTTTGCATTTTTGGCTCATTTATCTTAATGTGTTGGTTCTGATGCTTCCTTTAAAGATACGGAGTCTGGTGAAAGAAAAAAAATGCTGGAAGAAAGTGAGGGAGACAGAAGGTTGATATAGAGGTTGAAAACACGATAAAGTTAACTGAATGTAGCATCTACGAGAAAGACACAAGGGAATTTAAGAAAGGGAGGGTGTGGAAAGAAGTCAATGGAGAGGGAGTCGTCTTTGGTCTAATATATATAATGTTAAAATGAAAGAACCGTGGCCTCAATAAAGGCTCAATAAAGAGATTTTGGATTAATAGAGCTGTCGGGGAAAAGTAAGAGTTTCATTCATGGACTTTCCTTTCAGTTACATGGCCATCATTCATGAGTTCAACCTCAAGATCAGTTTGATTCAGACATCAAAGTTTAACAATAAGTAATGTGTCTTTACTTGATATATAATATATTGCAGTGATGTTCTGTCAGGACATGCAAGGCAGGCAATGCTTGGTTGTAAGAGAAAATTAAGACTTTACATGTTTTTGCTCCTTTCAATACAGCTTTTACATAATATGGGATAGTGGGTATCATTCTGTTGCTAGAGTCTCAGTCGTTCATTAGCAGATTTCCTGTCATCTTGGAAATATGTTAACACTATGAACTCAGTTTTTGCAGTAACACATCTGTTTTGCTTTGTACAGTATTCTTTGATTCTTGCACATGCTCGGAGAATTTTTTTTCCTTATTTTTGGCTAATTTATTTAGGATATCCACCTACGGTAGTCTTTCCCATGTGCACGCAAAGTTATGCGGTACCCAACGACATATTTTAACCCTATGGCCACTCATCTGGATTTATTTTTCAACCACTTCTGCACTATATAGTGTTGAAGTGGTTGAAAAATAAAAATAATTATTGTACAGCACATTATATTTACACAACTGCTGTTACAAATGTGATATGTTAGGGATCCAGTCTTGATCGGGGTTATAGAATGAGATCTTCTGTGCTTTGATTTTTATATATCCTTCGTTATGAGAAATTTACATTTCACGTTTTTGAAATTGCAGTTGTGTTATTTTAGAACTTGCTTTAATATATATCTAGCTAAAGTATATGTACACTCACACAAACATCCGTTTCCATCTAATATTTACATCACTTTTAAGCTTCCCTACTCCCTCAGCCAACAGGGTAGTAGCGTTGTTGTGTTCTTGGGACCGCCACATTGCTCATTAATTTCCAAGCTGTGCTTAACGCACGCGCCCCTCTGTGGGGAAGATGACATGTATATGTATGAGCGTATCAGGGTGCAGGAGAGAAGCAAGCAAGAGGGGGAGGTAGATAAGTGGGGGAGAGGAATAGAGCAGGGGCGAGAGCGAGCAGGTCATTATGCAAGAAAAGAATGAAGTTGAAGTATCACCATAGATTCAGTGGGAAAATAGAAAAATAATAAAGGGTCATTGTGGCAATCTGGAGGTATGTCTGAGAAAAGCAGGAATAAAACATGAATACCAGATGAGCTATTACATTTTGTCAAGGCAAAATGACTGTGAATGCAGCATGATTTGTAGCGTAGATGGCATATGTGCTCAGGCTTTTCCAGGCTGTGGGCGTCAAAGATGTTCACAGTTCGGTAATTGGGAAAGTACCAAAGTTGCATCACAGCATTTACTCCTCAAACCTTTTTCTTGATGGTGAAATCTTTTGACACCAATGAATGGATTTTCTCTGTGCAGAATCTTTGCTTTTTAATATGGATGTTGGAGTGGATGACCCTCTTTCACAACTAAATTCAATTTGAAAGCAGCTGTACAAAGGACAAAGAGCAGAAGTGTGCAGGCTTCTTTTCCATAAAGACAAAATCCATTTCTGTGGGTTTTATTGTAGCACACTCAAGTGCAAAGAGAGTCAAGGGCAGTTGGGGTAAAGACCACAAGTGACGAGAGAACTAGAAACATCAGTTACAGAGCTTGCATAAAATCAACTGCAAGCAAATAGGAATTAATAACTGCCAAATCGTCATTCCTCATCCTCTTTCCTCACTAACAAACACCTTTATTTTTACCATCACCAATTCTAATGAATACACTTCTAATCAGCATAAAATAACATTATAGGGGCGTCATTATTTTATTTCCTATGTATTTTTTATAGGTGGAATAACCAGAATTAGAAGAATAATTTACTAGAACCTACCTGTGACCTCACTGTGTGACCTGACAGGTTTTTTTAAAATATCATATTTAACAAATTGTAAGTACTTTAGCCTTGGGCTGGGCGTCACTTCTGAGGTCCTTCTTTGAAGCAGGCTCTTCACTAAATATTTAGGCCACAGGGCTGATGATATAAATAGAGATGTTTTCTCTCCAGTAAAGCCTGCCAGGCTGTGCTTCACTCTATTACACGGTTTGGGAGTTGGGAATTCATTTCAAAAGGCTGAGAGGTCCTTATTAATATAAATTCAACCACACACGCTTTCTTGTATTTGGTCATAATAGCAGCTGCATGTACTAATTCCTAGTGTTTATTTGGAGTTTGGCATAAATACAGCAGAATTCCCGCATCACACTGTCACAAAAAAGAGGAAATCATTGCCAAGGATATTTATCTTTTACTGAGCGCATTGTTCAAAAGTATGTGCTAAGATCTTTGGTTACGTTTCAGAAGTCTGTACTTTGGCTACGGCTTTTATGCTTTGTATGTTTAATACAATAACATAGCACTTTATTTATGAAGCACATAAAAATATTGCTAGACA
This sequence comes from Maylandia zebra, assembly GCF_041146795.1. Lineage (NCBI taxonomy): Eukaryota > Metazoa > Chordata > Actinopteri > Cichliformes > Cichlidae > Maylandia > Maylandia zebra. The sequence continues at coordinate 48,136,436 of NC_135169.1, forward strand.
AAAAAAAAACCCAAAGCAAACAAACATAAAAGAGAAACACAGGCCATAAAGTCAAAGATAAAGGCACAAATAAGAGCTGTAGAAGTTAACAGTATTAAGGTACATAAAAAGTGTATTAAAGAAGCCTGCCTAACATGCGTTGTCAAATTTTGGAGCCACAGCAGCAAAAGCTCATTCAGTAGCAGGAGATGTGATCAGGATAAGTTTCCATTGTACTCCATGCATCAAACCTCGACAAAGTTTACTGTTAGCACATTGTCTTTCACTTTTTTGACTTGAGAGCATAGAAATCTGAGGACATATATTCCAGTTTACTGCTTTGCCACAGTCTCATCTCCTCACTTCTTTTGTTGACTGTAGTCAGGTGTAGTCAGGCCCAGGCCACAGGGCGGGGTCTTTCCCTGCCTTACATGTACTGATGCTACCATCTCCCGGTTGGGTAGCAGCCCCTCCTACGCCTGCTGTTCCAGCCCTGGTCAGAGGGCCCGGTGGCGCCTGTGTCCGGCAGCCTCGCCTCTGTCAGTGCGCCCCAGGGCAGCTGTGGCTACAATGTAGCTTGCTATCACCAGTGTGTGAATGTGTGTGTGAATGGGTGGATGACTGAATGTAGTGTAAAGCGCTTTGGGGTCCTATGGACTAGAAAAGCGCTATACAAATGCAGGCCATTAGCACGAAGATTGCCTCTATATCAAGTTCAGGCTTTCTAGCCATGATCCAAATTAATTGTGACAAGAATCTAATGCAGCACTGAGAAACTCGTCTTTGTTTTTGCAGCCCGATCACCCTTATCTGATCGCTGTTTTATTTTTTCAACTTAACATAAATGTTATTTTTTTATTCCATGCTCAAATTGTTTGTCAGTATGCATAATCACGGTGTAATTTAGGATGAGCTACAAAAATCCTCTTGAGAATGTTACAAATAATGATTTTTATCTGTGTATGCTTCATGTGCATCTTACCAGCACATTATGTCTTGAATTCAAATCCATACCAGTGTTCATTGCAGCCAGAAAAACCGGCCTCTGCGTCCTTTTCATCCCAGTTCATACCAGATGTACCTGTCTGAGATTCCCAAGTGGAACCGAAATTAAGGGGAGAGATTTTTAAGTAATTCCAGGACAAATGGAAAGTGAGGAGCTTTTTAATGTTCCAGTTTTTGTTTTAGATTGCAGTTGGATTTGCTGCAGTTTTAGTTGTGCTTAAAGATTGCAAAATATGACTGGATAGCAAATGAATCACAATAGGGTGGCCAGAGAAAAGTTGGACTCCACAGTAGAGCACAGTGTGTTCAGGTCATTATTATCCATCTATATCTGCATTTTGCTGGGTTCTTAAAACCCCCTGTGTGCTATTTTCCATTCATCCATACATTGGCTTAACTCAGCTGAAATTGATGCTAGCTCATTCCCCTCTTGCTACTGTGTCATCTCCACTCTCCTCCTGCTTCCAAATGGCTGCTTGTTTTCCGGCTGCACGGTCTGTCTGTTCAGTCATGTTGGGAGACACTTGCTAAGGCTGGAGATGATGAGGGGGAAAAGAAACGTAATAGTCGAAGCGTTGAAGAGATTTTGGCACAGTTTGGTTTAGTGTAGATGGGACAAAGAGTCCAACAGATGCTTCCAGTCTGATTACTTTTGACAGCCTGTATGAAGGAGTCAGCTGGGTATCTGTATGGTTAAACACGCAAGGGGGGGAGTTTTTCAAGGCTCTGAAAAACTCTGGATTATATGTGGACGTTGACAAAATATGCATTGTAGTTTCTTATCATGTCTTATTTAACTTTAGTCAAGTTTGGTATGATATGTGTAACGTTGCTGTCATGCACGATATTATCAGTCTTTTTTTTTTATATATGGGGACATATACGGATGGTTTGACTCCAGTTTATTAAGAGTCTAAAGCCCACATAGCAACAGCATTAGTGGATTTTGCTTTGGGCATAATTTAGCAGCTGCTTATGGAAATGTACTCTCCAGCTCTTTCTCTGTTTGTAAATTACTAAAATAATGTATGCAAGCTTATTTTAAAGGAACTCTCCCGTTTGGAAAACATTTAAATTATCAATCACACCTATTGGAGCCTAATCTCTGCGTGAGCTCTCAATTTAAATTCCCTCAAAAATGAAATAAACAAACAAGAAGGCAAACAGATTAATAAATAAACACATCAACATATAAATGGATAATTATCTCTGCAGCTCATTAGCATGTCGCACCCCCACCCAGTCCCCATCTTTTCTATTAATCCAGGGTTAGGAAAGGTGATGAACTATCTTTACCCCTGTTGCTTTACCAATGCACACTTATCCCCTTCTCTGTATTCCTTACCCATCCTCTCCATTCTCTCCCATTCCTTCCTACTCTGGGTGTGCTTTTACCAAACCCCACACTGATAGTGCTTGATTAAAATGAAGGTCAGTGAAAAGAGCAGAAGTATGAAAAATCCTAATGGGGAATGGGCTGATCTACACACACACGCATAACAACATACCTGTGTGAGCGTGGAATCACTCAGAGACAGCCACAGCAGGTGCTATCACGGAAACTGATGGGGTGGTGCAAGGGCGCCACGAGTCCTTTTCATGTGTCCAATTAGTGCCTGACACAGATGTCTTTTCTACAAAAGCAAGCCTATTATAGCTCGGGGGCAGTTTGAGGGTTTGAGAAGGGATGAGTGGATGTTGCATGCCTGTGTTGGGCGAGATTGTCTTTCAAGAGGCATCTCTGCTTGATAAGAATCATACGGTACATTGCATGTATTCACGTTAAAAGTTGATATGGGAATATGCATGGACATTGTATTATTCTGTGTTCTGAAACAGGATTGGTTACTTCTCAAAGCATGAGATTGGGATTGAAGCTTCCATCATTTTGATTAGCTATAATTCTTTATGGAAAAACATTGTGTTAAAACTCAATGAAGACCTTCTTGTTAGTTTAGCTTATTTCTGACCGTCTGGGAGACTTTGTTGTATTGCTGATGGACGCTTCTGCTGCTACCACCAGTAAAAAATGTGATGAAAGTCTTTGTTCTCACGAAATAGCCAAAAAGTCGAATGTCTTTCCCTGGAGGCTCTTTCGGTTGCTATCGAGCGCTGCACTGGTCATAGGTGTTGAACAGTTAGGAAAAATAAAGTTAAAAATGTAGTAAAGTTGCATTTGAGAAAGAGGAGCAGAGTTGTGGTAAGTTGCCTTGGGAATTCACCAGCAGGGGCTGTTATGCTTTGTTAACTAAATATTGGCTGAAAAGAATACTACACTGTAAAAAAAAATTGTAATATAAAAGTTTTTTACTGTGTATTTTACAGTTTTGTACTGTTCTTCTAGAATATCATTAAATTCACATATATAGACTGATTTTACATTTCAAATGTAAATTAACGTAAAATCACTGTAAATGTAATAAAACATAATTTTCTTGTTTTTTAAATGTATTTGTCTGTACATATGCATATTTAGATTGTTAAAATACATTCACAAATGCATCATAATTTCACAAATATGTGTCCGTTATTTGAAAGATTGAACTGTTAAATTCAAATGTAATGCTATGAAGAAATATATAAAATGATTCGTATCTTAACTTTAGGAATTTTTTTCCTAACACCCACTCTCCCCAGCAGTTGCGGGTAATTACACTGTGTGTCTGACACTAGAGGAGCATCGTAGTTTCTGAACAAAAGTAAATGTTAATGCTGCTCTCACTGATTATGTATATAGTAGTAGGTTAAAGCATTTTGAGCACGTTCTGTACACTGTTTAAAAAACAAATCCTAGAAAAACAGTAATATTCTGGCAGCTGAGGCGCCAAAATAATACCATGAAATACCAGAAAATAACTTTCCCATGAAAATACGGTTATTTTCAGTAATGACAATACAGTTTGTTGCCCTAATTTTACATGGGATTTTGCCTTTTTCAAGTGCTTTTAAACATTAAATTAGGAACAATTTAATGTGATTAAACAATGAAATTACCTATAAACAAGGTCAATGAATGCGGCAATATGAATAATAATACTTAAATGTACAGAAATATACAGTTAACAGTTGGTTTAAATAATAATGGATTGCATGCCCTGGGACAGACTGACAGAGGCGAGGCTGCCATATCACACCATCGGCCCCTCTGGCCATCACCAGTAGGTGAAGTGTCTTGACCAAGGACACAACGACCGAGAGTGTCCGAGCCGGGGCTCGAACCGGCAACCTTCTGATTACAAGACGAACTGCCAACTCTTGAGCCACGATCGCCCTAAATAGCAATAATAGTAATAATTATTTGATGTCAACAGAGTTTATAGGAGTCATGTTATATATTTCTCCATAGCATTACATTTGAATTAAACAGTTCAATGCTTCACATAACGGACACATATTTGTGCAATCATGATACATTTGTGAAAGTATTTTAACAATCTAAATATGCACATGTACAGACAGATACATTTAAAAAACAAGGAAATTGTTTTATTACATTACAGTGATTTTACATTAATTTACATTTGAAATGTAAAATCACAGTCCATATATGTATATTTTATACTTTTTCTTACAGTGCATATATCTGCATATGTAGTATCTACTTCAGGCTAAATATATCTTTCACTTCATTTGAGTTGCAGCCGCATTCACTGTCAGGTTTGGCAGTTTCACATTTCGAACGCTGATGCACCGCACACCGTGTCTCTAGGTTACACACGGAGAAGGAACATTCACTGCATTCCGATGCCTGATCTTGGCTTCATGGTGTTGCCCACACATATTGTACGCAAGCGTACGTGCACAGTCAGGCTGGAGGTTAGATCATAATTTGCAGGCAACTTGACTGACTGAGCTCCTGTCCACAGAGCAATGAAACACCATGTCTCTCCAGGCTCTCGGCTCATTCAGTTTCTTCTCCAGCAGCTTGTTTACAGTTCCATCTTCTTTTACCCGTCTCTCTAATGGCTGTTTTTCTTTTTCCTCCCATTGGCTAAAAAGGAGATTAAAATTTAGACTTTGATAATGCTGAAAAGGTCACAAATGGAGAAAAAATTAGACTTTTATAAAACCGCATTAGTAAAATCAGTCTACTTATAACTCCAAGACTAATCTGGAAAAGAAAAACAAACTGTTTTGCTACTTCTGCAAGTGAAATATTTGCACCAAAGAAAATGTGCCAACACCGACAGATCAAGTGAGCAGCAGTGAAAAGGACTTGAAGTACTGAGGAACCACATTAGTGCTGGGACATATCCCATAAGCAAAATGTTTTTTTAACTAATTCTAGTAAAATATGGACTTGCAAAATCATTTCATAACACCAGATGGCATATACATTTGCTTTACAAAGTCTACCAACCAGCAGCCCAGCTGGGATCACTCATTATAACCGTATAAGTAATCACCATTGATCTGGTTTTAGCTTGTGATTCTCTTCGGGAAAGTGTGTGTTTATACACATATTTATTCCAGGGCCATCAGTAATGTAAACTGCATATCATTCATTTCATTTCCTATTCAACATCTGCCTCAAAAATTAAAAACCAGGCTAGGCTTCTGGCATAAAAATTAACAGATATTTTTTTCCTTCCAGTTGTAAAGCCGTTGCGCAGTTAACCTCAACGTCCTTGACAGTGAAGATTGTCATGCTGCTCCAGCCGCACTCCGGCAGTTAAACCCTGTATGCCACGTCTCTTCTCTCAGTTAAATCAGCTACAGAACAGGATCCAGCTAAGACTTAACCTTGAATATCCCCAATGTACGCACTTACCCTGGGAGAACTATTATCAGCACACTGTGCACCACTTCAGTGGGGTGAACTTCAAACTGCCTTGAAAAGCTTTATTATCTGTTTTTTGTTTGTTTTGTTTTAAATAATAATTAATAATTGCATTGATTTCTTTGTTATTGCATTTTTGTTTTTGTCTGACTGGGTCCTTGTAAATGTTTCAGTGCTCTTTTAAATAAAGATTTTATCATCTAAATGAGAATAAATGCAAATTTAAATTGAATTATGTCACTGGAACCTTTCTTCTGCAGAAGGTCCCATTGTGGCAATGTTGGAGGGAGATTTAAATGGCAGCTGTCATAAAACGTTACCAAGAAGAAGCACAAGAGGACACTACAGTTAAGTCCTCTACTAACATACATTAAAGGAAGGAAATGCCTTTTTTCATCACCTATTTAACATAAGCCAGAGTTTTGCATTATGCAGAGCAAAAGAACAGCTTTCCCAGTAAGACTCTACTCACTCATTTCCAAGATGGAGCAGCTAGTCACATACAGGCTGAATTACTTGAATATTGGATTTGCCAGAATGCACGGTAGACTAATAGCATACATTATAATGGAGTATTCCCATGATATTGCTGTTCATTTGTTTGTGATATAGTCAGGTTGGAACCCTCCATGCAGAACCTCATCTCCCACACGTAAGTTATTACTCTAAGCGGATGCAGCCAATTTAGTCTCTGTTGTTCTCATCCCCGCGCATTTCCAGATGCATGCACTCACCCAGGCATAGTAATAAATGTCGGCTAAAGTTAAAGGTGCTATTAATTTAGAAAACTGGTATATAAATGGGTTTTTTGGCCTTGTATACCACCTACATTTTCTACTGTTTATTTTAAAGCCAGAGGCACAAATATATACAAGTACACTGACACAGTGTTCTGCATTGGAACCTTTGATGCAAATTAGAATTTATTGGCAGTTTTGATCTGTAGGAGGTATAATAGCATTAGCCCTATTCCCCAGCCTACCAGTACTTGCTGTGGTGCTGCTAGATAATGGTTGTTAAAAATGGCCCTTTTAACCAGGCAGAGGTGTTATGTGTTTTGATAAAGGCAGCAGAGGAAAATGGAGAATGTAGTTATGTGTGTGAAATGGATTCGCCCTTTGAGCTTTGCATTAAAGGGGCCTAGAACATTTGGAAAGGCAAATATTTCCTCCGTGCCAGGGTTTTATCCTTCATTAGCCGTAATTCACATTAGCAGCAGCATCTAAGGAAGTTATTTCTTGGTGACCAATTCCTTTTTGGAAAATATATTTTTGCATGGTTTTTTTGTACATTTGTCCTCGCCCAGGTCCAATTTTAAATATGTTCCGGGGCTTCTGCCAGGATCCAGCCAGCACTGTTTCATCTCAGATCAGCGGTTTTTTGTTGTCAAATATTTTTCTGTTATGCTCCAGACACCAACAGTTAAATTGAGGGGAAAAAGTAAACCTGAAACACAAAAGCAGAGAAAAAAGATCCAACTTTGCTCTCGCTGCGTTTGGCACCAATATAGCTGTCATTTCTTTTTGTCCTTCTCCTCTGATAGGTCTTCTTTTCTGTCTCTCCCACCAGTGCTCCGATGGTTTCAAACCTCAGGATAAAACCTGGTTATTCCTCTTGTCAAAAAAAAAAAAAAATAGAAAAAGAATCCCCAGAAGGTGTTTTGTCACGATGAGCCAGTCAAATTAAGTGTCCCTGTGGTTAACAGGGCTGTTGATCAATTCAAATTTAAGTATACTGTTTTTGAACAGAACCTCTACTTGAACTTAAAATTTAACAAGCACTTTTAGCTGTTAAGTAGTGTCTTGCTGAAGACGTTCGATAAATAGCTTTAAAACATGTCTATAGTTAGACAGCATGCAGAAAAATGTACACACTATAAATATATGAATATGAAGTACAGGCACACAGTGCTCAAACAGGAGGAAATGTGTTCAGAATTAAATATATGCACTGTGATAAGCAGTGTTTCTGTTACCTACCAGGTCACATTGCCTAAGTGGATATTTGTTTTGGCCTTTCTATGAAGTGTGAATGCCGACATTAAATGTCAGGGAACTAAGAAACTATTTGCTCCAATGAATCTTCTGCTAATATACTCACGCAGCCACTCTGCCTTTGAATGTTTCTTCCAGTCCACTGCTTTGCCTGAGGGTTTTAGGCCCTTGTGGTCCTCACGTAATTGATAAGAAGAGTTCGGGACTTTCGATTTTTTTCCTCACCTTCCCCATTCCTGCCTCACTTCAAAGGCAGCCATTTTGCAAATGCACCCACGTACAGTAGAGTCCCGCCCCAAGCTGCACCCCTCTTTCACTGTGTGTCTCTTCCACATTCCACCAGCTCTCACCCCTTGTTCGCACACTTACCCTTTAACGCTAAACTTTGCTGTCAAACCTTTGCGGACCGCCAGAGCGCAAAGACAAATGTTTCCCATCGAAATGAGAATTGATTTTCCCAATGGCCTCTGCAATCAGCAGTTTGTACATTTTCATTTTGATAAAAAAGTGGTGAGGGGCATCGCTGCAGTAATGATTGTCCCTGCGGGGAACTGAAGGGCACTCGGGGAGAAGAGGGCTGAAGTGGCAGAGAGGGGATTGGTAGTGACCACAATGTTGTTAGAAGGGTTGTGTTCAAGCCGCAATCGGACTTCCTAGTGTGTGCATTTCTGACATTCTGTAGTCCGCTACATCAGACGTGAGCAGTATGAAAGCTTTACATTTCAAAACTCCGTAGAGAACAGTTGCTTTGTAGAAAAACAGCAAGTAACACTTGACTATTTATACATTTATCTATCCTGGTCCGGCCACTAACATGTAGCTCATTGGAGAACATTAATGAAGAGGACAAAAAAAGGAGCAGAGAAATCTGAAAATGATCAAAACAAAAATCATATTTGTGAGAGTTTGGTTTTAGTGATTGGAGATCAGACGGGAGATAAACTTAATAGAGATGAGTGGCAAGGTAAAGGTCACATTCTGATGTACCAAGCCGAAGGCTGGCATGATCCCCTGCCAGCAGTTAGCAATCGCTTTCACCTGACTTCCCCGTTCTTCTGGCTTCTACTTCTCTCATGCTGCCTGTCTTGTCGTCCCCATCGTGACTCAAACATCTGCGTTGCTGCTTTTTGATGCAGAAAAAGAAGCCCCAAACTTGATCTCAGATCACAGTTTAACCTTAGCGCACCGCATTTGACGCAAAGTATAAGACTTCATGAATAAGTACTCTTTTATCTATAAAATCAAACCTAAAAATAACACCATTTTTAAATAACCTGGAACTGACAGTTCCGTCATATCGCCCCCTGCCTGATGCTTCTATATTTACTGTCTCTCGCCATTTAAAGAAGCAAACAAAAACATCTTTTAAAGTTTATGCATGCAACATCATTACACGAATGTAATAAATCCAATGGATTGGACACTTTTATTGGCCCTCAGTGCAGCTAATTTAATTTAAAGTGCCATCTATATGCTAGTGGCAAACCTGCGCCTCCTACACATTGACGTCTGTTTAATCTGGGGAGAGGTGCAGTCAGAGGTTTGTGCCACTGCTATAGAAGGATACAGAAAAGAATGATTTATCATGACTGATGCTAAGACCTGCCGCTTCAGGTACTACACCCTTTTGGGAATCTGTTTCATTTTGAGGATATTATTTGCCCTCAGTTTAGTGTTGGCAATTATGCTACACTCCAGCCTTCACTATTTCCAACTTCCCTGTTGGCTTGGAGTAAATTACATACTTTTTCCTTCCATCTTCCTTTTGCGAGTATGAAGGTGTCTTTATGAATTAAATAGTGGAAATACGCATCTATCCTTAGTCGGATAAAGTCACACAAATAAGAACTGTTTTGATTCGAAATATTAAAGTATGTGTCACAGTGAGTTTTATATATTTATTAGGTATGTGTGTTTTTAAAGGGATGTCAAATGCTGTCATTTTTCTGTAAAGCAAATTTACCTTGCCTTTAGGTATAAATAAAGTTACCTTACCTTACACATGTAAATGTAATTTAACAGAAATTAAAAATATATAGATGGTAAATGGACTGGTTCTTATATAGCACTTTTCTACTCTCCTGGAATACTCAAAGCGCTCTATACACACCCATTCGCACAAGCACTATTATCTATACGGTGAGTGCTTTCTAACTATCATTCAAACACATTCATTTGGGGTTAGCATCTTGCCCAAGGATATTTGTCATGCAAACTGGGGGAGCCAGGGATCGAACCATCAACCCGCCGATCAGCAGCTGACCTGCTTTACCTCCTGAGCTACAATCACCCACAGTTACAGGCATGCATCAAAACTAGGCAGTGTGTTCTGCAAAAGCACACTAACAAAGCCAAAGTCAAGTGGATTAAGATACACGATATGCGCTGTTATCACTTTTTCTGGACAATCTCAGTGTTGAAGCATTCACACTTTTCTCTAGTTCACTGATTCCCATGAACTACGTTGCAATTACTTGAGATCAGAAAGTATAAATTTAAAATTTCAAGGCAGGGATTGCTTAGACATCAATGGAGTGCATGTGTTGGAAGTGTGTATGTGTCTGTGTGCGTCTCTCTTAGCGCTGTTGAAAAGTGAGAGTTGGGGATCTGCTACCTCTTAGCCTTTTTATCCCTTGACATTTCCTTCACGCTGGCCCAGTTTGCTTTTTCTCCTGAATATGAAGAGACACTGACAGAAAGGTTCAATGTTCTCCTTTTCCTGCTGTATTACCAGCTTAATTCCCCCACTCTCACTACAAAATGAGCTCCTTTATGGCCTTTGTAATTCTAAGCTTTACCCAGATCTATCACACTTGGAAAAATGGTGAGGACTCACCCCTGTGGCTTAATGCGGTGTATATCTGTTGGTAGGCTGGACTGCTTAGACTAATTGAAGCTCAGCATGGTGTTTGATAAACAAGCTGTTCCCACTACTGCATGCAACTAATAGAATCTTCTCAGTGGAATTAATAATGGCACGATAATTTAGTCCATGTGTGTCACTTCGAAAGGAATTGGGTGAGGGAGATAAGAGTTACGAAAAGAAGATAAATTCTAAACATAATAATTGCATTAATATTAAACATGGAAACTGTAGACTGTATCTATTTTTATTGCGGATGCATCATTAATGGCACCTTCGCTGAAAGCATTAGTCTAATGTAACACTTTATATGATGGATGTCTGTTTGTTTCATGTTCAAAGCATGATGGGATGATTTCACGCAATGTAAACACGATGGTTTTGTTTAGCTGTGTGTTTCCCCTTTAAGAACTGCTGTTTGCAGTCATAGTGTAGCTTTAAGTGGCTGCTGTCAAGTAGCTAGTTGGTTACAGACTGCCAAGTGCCACTTCACAGATTATTCAGTGTCTGCAGTAGAGTTGCCCTGTAGCAAAGTGCAGGATAAGAGTAAAACACAATAAAAACCTGTAGCAAATGGATACATCTATTCTCAGGCTGGCAGTGAGCGTGTTTGCCGGGTTATTGCGAATATGCTGTCCTTGAAAGACCGAAGGCTGTCATTCACATTTGATTGAAGCTGACATTTTGTTGACATTCACCCTGTCGCCCTTTCTTGATACGCGAATCAAGCCTGCTTTGCTTGTCGGATGGCTTCCATTAGTTGGGCGTTTAGGTGTATTAGAGCAGCTCCCTGGTGGATTACAGTGTTGATAGTCTGTCAGTCTCTTGCACTCTAATGCCAGCCTTCAAAGATTCCTCCTCTTTGTCTTTGTTTATCATTTGCTCACTGATTGAAAGCCTTGATTGGCGACTCCGCAAGATTCATCTGTAAGCAGTCATCGAGAACCTCAAGTATGCGACTGCCAATTCCAACCTTTATTCTACATGATCGTATGTGAGATTGGATTTAAATGGGTGTTACCTGTGCTGCTAAGTTGTGTCATGATGATTGATGTGTGCACGTTATTTCAAGTCAAACTGATTAATAGCTAATTTTACCAAAAGGATGTCTGCAGCAGGGCAGCACAGTGATATCCAAAGATATGCATGGAGGTCAGGTTAATGTGTCATTCTTAATTTGCCGTAGGTCTGAATGTGATAGTGATAGTATATTTCTCAAACAGAAATGTATACACAGCCGGGACCATAAATTACCCTTTATCCCTGCGACAGGCCAGCGACCTGACCTGGTGTTCCCTGCCTCTCACCCTTTGGCAGCTGGGGTAGGGTCCACCCTGCATGCAGCAGTAATTCTTCAACACTCTACTAACTGGTATAGCAGGAAACAAATGTAAAGGGCAGATTTATTGGCAGATTTGTTGGCAGCTAGCCATTACATTTGCACCAGTAACCGATTCGGCAATGCTAGACAAGGTATGTGATGTCCATCACAGCTGGCAAGGAGGCCCAGCAGTGTTTCAACAGTATTTTTGAAAATCCAATGTTTCAATCTAATGTTTCATCCATCAGACCTCACTGAGAATACGACTGCTGTATCTGTAGCACAGACTGCCAACTAGATCAAAGTTTATCCCTTGATGCAATGTAAAGGATACTTCACTATGAAGCAACAGATGCTTGAGAAATTCAGCTTTCATCTGATTCTGGTACAGAAATAGTTCCTTTTACTTGTTTTACCTCTCTTTCAGGAGCTATATTTACAATTAGACACAATAATTCAGGGATATTTATAGCAGCTCATCATGACTATGAGTATGAAGAAGAGCAAGGAACAAATGCACTGCAATGACCCAATTTGTTTGAAGATGGAAATTAATTCAGTCTTAAGCAATTCTGGTTGAGTGACAGGCCTGCGGAGAGGCCTTGATTTCCCCACAGTGCATTCACTCCCGTCTTTAAGCTAACCTCATACATAAAAAGACCACCAGTTAGGAGTTAGTCAGGGCTTCCCACCGTCCTGGATTATAGTTCCATAATTGAGTGTACTGGAGGTCACTGCACTTACTCTGTCTCTGCAGGGGGGGGGGGGTTTATTTGGAAGCAGCCTTGCCAACAGAAGGTGATGACTTGCTAATAGCTGCCAGCTACAGGCAAAATTGCCTGTCAATGAAGGTAATTGGGCACATAAGCCATTTTTTGCACTGTCACTTTATCCACATTTGTACAAAAAGTAAAAATGCCGTTGAAGTTCACCTGACACGATGGGTGATGGAATAGCTCCCAGCCAGAGATGAATTTCAGCTGTTATTTTAGCCGCTTCACCATTTTCCACAGAATATCTCCTCTGCACTAGTCGTTGATAACGCTTTAATAGCAAATTGCACACATTTCATAGTAATAGTTGATGCTTTTCAGTTCATGGATTGGTGCAATGCACGGCAATGTATTCAACTCTTGCAGTGTCTTCAGCACACCTGTATTTCCCCAGTTTATCTACATATTTGTTCTCCTTTCTTACTTAGTTAAATTAGAAGGGTTAGCTGTCACCTGGATTCTCATATTTCTGTTTCACTCACAGCTCTTTCCGCATTCAGTTTCTGCTTATGAACTTGCATGTCTGTTACCCACTGGTGACACCAATCACGTTAGGTCTAGCAATCACAGAGTGAGGCTACTGAGGGGAAGCCGAGAATAGCACCGCGATCAATAGGCAAGCACTGAAATTCAGGAGGCGGAAGGAAATGCATAGCAAATGTAACTTAGCTTTGGAGTGCCACGAGACACAGAAGCAGAAAAGCAGCGGTATTTGAGCTCCTCCATACATTATTACACAGGTGTAGTCTATACTGTAGACAAAAAACAGCACACTGAAATTTTTGCCAAAGGTAAGAACAAGTGTTGGCTTAACACTGACTGGAAGTGAATACATTTTCATAACAGAATTTCTAAATCAAAAGCAAGCGAGACTTCCACTTTAGACCTGAAGGGAGTCTGGGCCCTTGTAAGAAAGAGGAAAGAGAGGGACTCTTCCCTTAAGCCGTACTTTACCTCCATAGCTCCCATAAACCAGGAATGTTCCAGCATACAAAAAATGAAATTGATTTGCAAATGGGGGAAACTGTAAAACCGGTAGCTCTCAGCTGTGTATAAGTGTGTACATAAAATCTAGTGGGCGCCTGGCCACAGAGTTCGAAGGCGCATAAAAGCGCATTGTTGAGCTGAGCTGTTGAGAGTCCAGTCACCTCCCTCACTGTCCTCACCTCCTGCCCCCATGTTCTACTTCCATATCTCACCTCTTGTGTCTCCATTTTTGCTGTTCTCTCACTTTCATCTGGCAGCTACTTTTATTTACTATGCGTCTTTTTTTCCCTTGTTTTTTGCATGGGCCTGACCCACGAGTGTGTCAGCTCCTGATTGAAGCCTTCAATTTTTTTAGCCAATTGCAACACGGTTCTGGGCAAAGTCTCCCTTCAACTACTGCCACTGACTCAACTCTGACGCTGCCTGGTGAATTATTCACGAGTGACCTCTCTCTTCCCCTTGGGTAGAGACCTGCAGAGCTGCTTTTCTTCTAAACGTGATTATTTTATGCTTTAAGGTGGCAAACAAAGCTGTAGCTAATGCACTCGCCATTGCACATTCATTCAGTTTGAGCTCCCACTGGGGATTTATGTTTCTTTCATTAGCCCAGCCTAGCAAACACAAAGCTTAAACTTATGGCATTAAAATAATTCATGAGGTCGCCTAGATGGAGCTTCGAGTGTGGTTACCAGGCAGTAACGCATGTTAGCCGGTGTCGTAAGGCTCAAAGGGGAGACAAAGCCAAAACATAAACGATCCAAGAACAGCTCTTGGGGTGTAGGAGGTGATGGGGAAAAATAGCATGAAAAGGATATTTCGCACAGAGCTTTATAAAAGCACTACCTGGAGATTAGAAATAAAGGCAAAGTTCTCTGTAACCTCTGCGGGGGATGGCTACCACGGGAGGCTTTGTCTATAATGTCTGCTTATTATTTAAAGCCAAATCAGTCCTGGTATAGAGACAATATCAGCAGCACTTTTAAGTAGCAGTACGTAGGTGACATGGTGGTCGATGTTCACTGAGGGCTGATATAGAGATGTGTGGTGTCTGGATTTACCATTAAAGTCAATAACCAGCATGACATACTGCACAGTGCAACCTTTGTATTGCAAACCAAAGAGGCAGGCTTTTCACTTTCCCTTGGGCTCGACCGCTGTGCCTGTTATGCTGAAGAAACACAAGTACACAAACACTCGCACAGTCAGACGTGGACGACTGCATCCACCCACCACGTAGTGTGCTCAGTTTTTCGCTCTCTGTAGCGCATAGAACAGGCCCACACATTTCTACTATGGCTTGCTATAACATCAGTTTTACTTTTGCAGATGAGTTATAACCAAAGTACAGATCGCATCCATTCTATTTAATTAAATAACACAGTAAAAGAGTTAATAAGGACTCGCATCGCAGCGGAAGCTGTGTAAAAAGTCTTCAGTTGTCTTCAGTATATTTCCTGGTCTTGCAAATTACTGTGTAGACAGATGATCTTTTAATGTTTGGATTAACTTGGATTAAGCTAAGCTTTGCTGTTGGTGCTACTGGAGCCACACAGTTAAACAGGTACTTTTTTTTAATATTAATTCATTTATCTTTTTTTATTTTGATAAAACGGAGTTCAAGTTAGGATTTAGTTTTTCACACCTGCAGATTCAGCCACCATGTTTATCTCAGGATTTGGCAGCAAAACAAATTCTGTCCACAGGTGTCTTCCTTATTAGAAAAATGCGCCTACCAACCGGCCCGTCTGGTATTGATGTATGTGTGTGTTTATGGCTGAACTCTATGCGATTGTGCAGGATGTGCTTTGTATTCTAACCCAAAAATATAATTTATGGGCGCAGCCTTTGACCTACTTAGAAGAGAAACTTGCAAAGGAAGCTACAATAAAGCAAAACCTCATCCAGCCAGTTCCAAATCTTTCTCCACTAACTCCACCTGTGTTTAGTGAACTGTTCATTATGCAGCTCCTATTTTTCTCACTAGACACCAATCAAAACACTTAGCTAGCACTGATTTTCTGGCCACCACAGCTGTCCACTGTCATCACCAGTATTGACTGGGTTATTAGCTTCCCCTGACTGATGCCATCACGGCTGTAAATGATTATTGGATTGCTGTAGAGACAAATGATGCAGTGTAGCCACAGCTGCATGCGTAGGTTCTATTGACATCCAGACATTGGAAAACAAGGTAAAAGGAAAAGGTGAAAGAGTGTATCCAGTAGCAGTTTGTCAGTGTCTAAATGTGTGTTTTTCATTGCCCTAGAAACCCCTAAAATGCAGCGAATCCTGATCAACTGTGAGGTTGTATATTAATAGATTTGTGGCATGTCTGGTAATAAAAAAGAAGATACTTGCCTTTTTGTCATTTTTATTTCTCTTTAAAGACCTTCTGTCCTCTGCTCATAAGGACATTGTGGTTCCCCAAGGCAAAGACTTCCGTGTCTGTCAGTGCGTTAAATGGAAGTGGAGACGGAGAAGAGAGCACTCGGTAATTTGGCTGAGGTCATCCTGTTGTTGTCCACAGTGTAGGTACACGGCAGATGGGCTCAGCCCCTTGGTGAAATTAGCAAAGCAGTTGTCCTTGGTGACATCGACTGTCTTTCACTGACTCAGGCCTCTTTTTTTTGGCTTGTAGTGTACAGTAGAGTACTGTCAAAGGCAAGTAAGATAGGAAAAGCACAAATCATTGCTCTTTCATTACATTTCTTTGGCTTCTTCTTCTTTTTCAGTCCTTTAGGCTAGGCTTGTCTTTTGAGTTTTGAGTTTAGTGTGCAACATTTTACACAATTAGCTATTGTGCCCAGAACTGACATAGCAGAAATCAGTTGTAGGTCTGATTAGGCCATCAGCAGTTCCTCTATCCTTAGATCACTAATAAATTAGGACTCTCCTTATGGTAGTGTCTGCTCTTTGTCCATCTCAAAAACTCTTCATTCAATCCACTGCAAAAGGAATTTGTTTTGGGTGCAATAACATGTGCCTGTGTGTCTGATTACCACTAAATTAACAGTAAGTTTTTTTGTTATTGTAAACGATGTGTTCCTTTGTATGCTCAACATCCACTCCAGTCTCCACTTAAAGTGGTTTTGTGGCACCCTGACAACGCTTCAGTACTTACACCTCTGTTTCTTGAAGAAGGCAGCCGTTATTCACTTTACGATAAGAGGCAGGTAGTCGGCAAAGCATCTGAAGTGGTTGAACAACAAATGTTTTTGATGAAACAAATATATATATCAAAATGAAGAATAAAAAAGACATTGAATTTAAATGTAACAATTCGTTCTACTGTATCTTTTTGTATTAAATAAGATCTGCAAAAATGCAGTGTACTTTTTCCTTTCGTGATCTCACTCTCCAGTCTGCAGCCTACCTCCTTTGTTTTCCTTAAGCGCTCTGCCCACTTCATCTCCTCTACCATGTCCTTCAGGGGAGGTGGGGGCACTGAAAGCAGAAATAGCCACTCATGCATCACTACAGTCAAACAGCCTTGTTCGTGCCTCATCTCTCACTCCATCACCCTTTTGTCTTTTAAACAAAGGGCCAGTGTAAACCCTTGGAGAGTACTGCACTGACCCACCACCTTCCAGCTCTTCCACCGTGTTCTGCTTTCCCGTGGTTAATTTTGAATTCTTTTATGGTAAAATGTGACAATAGCAGAAGAGCTTGTATGTAGCTGAAAGAGAGACTCAAGGTCTGAAAGACGTAGTCTGAATTGTCCAAGGATCTTCTCTTTGCAGTTTCTCTTTCTGCTTTTCAGGCATTGTAACATGTTCTCCAGGGTCACATGAAATAAAAGAACACAGATTTTAGACACCTGCACATTGACATGGTTAAAGTTTTGAATGTCTGCTAATCTTCAGGCTGGATCTGTTTTAGTCCAAATTTACACCAGTGCCAGTTTTTTACATTTTGCAGGTTTTTGCATGTAATTAGGGTTCGACTCACTTAGAACTGCAGCTAATTACATTATCAGTAACATGAAGTTCTTTCCAGTTAATGCTGCCGCCACATTGGATTAGCTACTCAGTGAGCGTCCGGCTCCAGTTGAAGTTTAATGACCACACAGCTGCGACTCTAGGCTGCCCTTTATTTGGTGCTAGAAAATACTAACATTACAATGATTTATTGCTGGTGGGGTCTTTGTTTCGCAAGAGCTTTACTTTGTTTTACTAATTCACTGCAGGACATTTGCGTACTTTTGTGATAGAATGCATAATTTGAATTACTCATCCCCACTACAGCTTGTCTATGTGTATATTTGCACAATGGACCCCTGCAGACTCACAAAACGCACTAAAGCATGAGATAATATCGTTTCTTGTTTTAATTTGGCCTTTAAAAGTATGTAAGCAAGGTGCACACAGTCTTCCTCTCTGCCTAGTAGATGAGTAACATGTTGCAAATGGTTACAGTAGCCAGCACGCAGCACTTTGCTGTTTTCTATTAAGTTAAATATTTTGCACTCTTAGTAACTTCAGTTTGGGGCTTGCAGCACTGAACATTACTGATTGCTCTAGAATTGTTATACTACAGGCATTTTAAAAAACCTGTTACCACAAACAATTTGTTCTCTGTTTTTGCTCGCTGACTATAATCAGAACTGAATAACCAGTACAAAAGGGGCTAATTTGCTTAATCTTCCATGAGCTTTAGCACTGCAGAAATGCAACTCACAGTGTGCTGGAGGAAGTTTTACTGCAAGAAATGAGCCTGAAATTCATTGGATATTAAAAGTCCTGAAGTTTTTTTTGTCAGAAAAGTACCCATTAAATATATTTTGGACTGCTGTATGTGCAACAATTATTATCCAAGGTTATCCCCACAACACACACACATCACAATAAAAGCTGATAGTGTATATACATTTAGTTTTCCAGCCTATAATAACTGAATTGTCTTTGAGATGAAGTTTTTTGGGTGTAGCTTCTGCCTCTGTCCTGCCAGCCGCCATGCTTTATCTGTAACTGCTGAGTGTGAGAGCAGAGAGGCAAGTCCTGTGCATTGAGATTGATAAGGTGCTGCATTAGAGCAGACAGACTACTGATTGCAGACAGTGGTGATCAGGCGTGTCAGAAACTCAGCGCAAATACCCACGTACACACATTCTAGCACACATTCACCTTGTAGGAAATGCATACGCAAAAACACAATGTGTTGCTCTCTTACTAAGGCCCGCTGACACAAAGCAATAAAATTCCTCTGAAGTGACAGATGAGGATGTGTGTTTCTTTCTCTGTTTCTTGAGGGCAACTCTTTGTCCAGCTTAGCTTTCAGTGTGCTTGGGTAAATATCTAATATCTAGTATTAGAATAGTTTATCTAATATTAGACAAGCATAAGCTTAAGAAAATACAAAATGCAAGAACTCTACATTGCTGTGGAGGAGTTCTGCCCTCTCTTAGTGTTTCCATCATAACACCACTTGTTCTACTGGGGGTGTGATGGTGTGAATTGCTGTTAGTTTTTGCTGTTAAACTTTAGTTCAAGTTCAACTTTTTTCTCATCAGTCCACAGAATATTTTCCCAAAAGACTCATGATGTTTTGGTAAATGTGAGACGAGCCTGTGTTTTATTTTTGGTCAGCAGTGTTTCTCTTCTTGGATCTCTCCCATGGATGCCAGTCACTTTCCTATTGTGGAATCATGAACACTGAGCTTAACTGACTACTGCAGTTCTTAAATGATGTTTTGGATTTTTTTGTGGTCTGATTAGTTGTCAAACGTGCCCTTAGAGTCATGTTGGTAGGCTGGCTACTCCTGGAAGGTTCACCACTGTTCCAGGCTCTCTCTTTTAATGGATAATTGATTTCATTTTGGTTCACTGATGTCCCAAAGCCGTAGAAATGGATTTGTAACCCTTCCCAGACTGATAAATGTCAATGACTTTGTTTCCTATTTTGTCAGACAGAGTCTATTTAAGTAATTCCTTGATTCAACAGATCTGGCAGTAATCTAGCCTGGGAAAGGCTTGCGAAATTAAACTCAGCTTTCCAAAAATTGTGGTTAATCATAGTAAATTTATGATTTGGGTGAGCAATTACTTTTTTTTGGATAGGGCCAGGTAGATATGAGTAGGATTTTTCCCTTAAAGAGAGAATCGTCATTTAAAACTACATTTTTGTATTTAATCTTGCTATGTTGTCCTAATATTAACATTTTCTTGATGAACTGAAACATGTAGGTTTGACTAATTCATACACCAAATTATAGACACACACACAGTATGAAGTCAAGGATTGAAGATATTGTAAGAGCTAGTCAGTGAGACGTTTTTGTAAGAGAAAAAATTGAGCTCCTTATATATAATAACTCTAAACTTCTGTTTTATCATTGAATTCTGACAGTGAGAAACTCATGTCTGTGTTACGATGTGGGTCTTGTGCATACTGAAAAATGAGAAAGATAAACCATTCTTCATACCTTAACATGAGGATTAGGTTTCTTGAATTACACCATTTGTCTGCCATACTGCGTTTTAACTGCAGTAAAAGTAAGTAAATATACCATTACACCGAAGCTAATTAGTCAGTAGAGTGACAAAAGTGTCTAGGATCAACAGCACTTGTTTCTTTGCCACTCTGACTGCAATGACAATTGAAATACAGTGGTAAACAGCTGAAGAAAAAATGTGGCCGATTGAAGGTTTACCATTAGCATAAGTATAGAGGTCTGTAAAATCAGCAAACTGTCAGTTCCACTGCACAGTCTGTCTAAAGTGTTCTTACTTTAGCTACAGCTGCTTTGTAGCAGCAGAATATCTGGGTGCACTGAACTGAGTTAGGGTGAGCTCCGCTACTTCAGTGTTGTGCTTCTAATTTGAAAGGAAAATAAGCTATATCATCTAAGTTTAATACCTCCCCTCTGTCTAGATAGTCACAGCAAACGTAATCTTCAAACCACACAAGCGTACAGTATTTATGGGTAATATGATGCTGATGTATTCTAGAGAAGAACTCAAGTTTGTTTCAAGACATGAAAACCTCCACAATATGTTCATCACCCTTCAGTAAGGCTGTGATTTGACTTCTGCACTGTGTGCATGTGCTCTCCATCTCCAGCCTCAAATGCAGCCACAATAACAGCCCAGGCCTAATAATGATTCCTAATAGGGAGCAGTAATTGGAAATGGCAACTTCATTAGTGACTGACAGCAGCAGGTGATAAGACAGGGGAATACTGTGTAGTCAGTGATGCTAGAAACTCATTATCTGCAATGCATGCCCCACTTCTTAATTATTTGAGAGGATCTTCACACTCTTCACAGTCCCTCTCTCTTTGACTGCATATTTTTAAGTAGTTCCTTTAAAGAGAGATATTTGGGGTGCTTCTGTTATCTGTGTTTGGGAGGTGGATGGCCTTGGGATGAAAGTGATGAAACGGAAGAGGAGCTGTAATGAGAATCTCCGCGCTTCGGCCTTTGATGCAAAGCAGATGCAGCTAACCGTACTTTTTTTTTTTTTTTTTTACGGGCTAGCCTCACTGCAGGCTGCCGCAGTTGTTTGATTTTTAATATGGCCGACATTACTCACCAACGTTTTTCATTAGCAGCTTATCATTGCTACCCAAATACAATATGTCACCAACAATGCACAAGTTTAGCTTTAGTACCCAGCCAAAAGTATTCCTCCTATTCCCCCTGACAGCGCGGTTCATTAAAATAAACAATCTTGCAGAACCACAGAGCTTCCATGATTCTTTTCCATTACAGCAGAAAAGAGAAAGGAGGGAGGAAAAATCAGGTAATCCTATGTATCACATGTTTGATTTCTGGGTAGAGCCAAAGCCCTGGATGAGTGTTAAATTGCCGTGTAATTGCAGTACTTATCATTTTATGTTGTCCACACCTTTAACATAATAACAATGTGGATGAAGCAGCAATACGCAAAGGCAAAGAGGCTAACCACATTGTGCATTTCCGTGCACGCTGCTATGTGATTTGATTTCTGTACAGTAGTTTTCTCTCATCAGTCACATGATTGGCCACCAATAGGAAGGTGGCGGACAATTGAAGGAGACAGCAGAGATGGAGGGAGAGGCGAAGAGTGAGAAATGGAGAGAGCACTTGAACTCTTGAGTGGCATTGTCGATGCTAATGCACTGCTCAGAATCAGAGCGAGGGAGTGGGGGAGGAAAAAGAAAATTGAAATAGTAAAAGTGATTGTAGGAAACATGGGCGTCTGCCAGGCTAATGACACTGAATAGACGAGATCATAGTGATTGAGAGAAGAGATAAGATTAGCTCGTATTATCTGCACTGGCATTAAGATCAGAGGGAGAAAAGAAACTGAGAACAAGTAAGCTCATGCTCAGTGCACATAGAGCTGCTAGTTCTTTTAGCAGTGTTAGAAGAAGCTCTATAAATATGACCATGTGATCACAGGCATCTCCAAGGCCATACACATACCTATAAAAATACTGACATTGCTTCCACTCCTCCATGTTTAATTGAAAATGATTAGGTCTTTGCCTGCGTTGTCCTCAGACTCTTCCTCAGATGCTTTTGTGTAGATGCTGTTGGGATACTAGAAAGAGCCAATAATCTATCGATTTTTTGTATATTTGCATATTTTAATATTAGAAAAAAGATGACCCGAGTAAGTAGTAAATGCAGTTTTTTAAGTGATGATTTCATTTAATATATTTAAATCCTACTGAAATTCTTTAGCATGACTTTAAATAGTAGATTCACCCTTGAAAAGTCTCCAGCGTGACTGAATTTAAAACAAGTCTGTGAAAACAAGGAAGGTGATGTGAAAAACTCAATACCAGTTACTTTTTTCACATAGGGCCAGATTTGAATAGCTTTTTCCCTTAATAATTAAAATCATCATTTAAAAGCTGCATTTCGTATTTACTTGAGTCATGTAATCATATTCGATGCAAATATAGAAGAAATCAGGAGAGGAGGAAAAACACGTTCACAACCCTATATATCATTCAGGATTAAAAAATGATTAAGCTGAATTAATCTATTTAAGTGAAAACACATATTTGTACCTGGGGGTGAATAGCACAGTGTGACGACACACACAGAGCCCAGGTACTAATCGGTGGATGTTTTAGAGGGAGTTTCCAGCATCTTGTGGCCATCTGTGGTCGTGAAAAGACTAACAATGCTGTGTTTACTGCCAAGACCAAAACAGCGGCGGTGCTGCAGCCAAGGAACTGTCACATTCATCCTGATTGGAATTCAAATGGATCACTCTCGCTGGGATCAATACTGCATGATAATGATGTTGTGACATTCGGAGAGGAGATGTACACGTGGATGTGTGTTTACAGCCCTCATAGGCTGTCAAAGCGGAGAGTTGTCAGTGTAATGGAAGTCCTTACATCTATTTGAATTTGTAATCACATGACCCCCACCCCCTACCAATTTTTTGTCCAATTGCTCCTGGTAAAGCAAGATCATTTCTTTCACTAATTTATTAATCATCTAGGTGGTCTAATTTACTCACTGTAAATTTTGCCTCAGCATTCATCACCAGGGAAACTTTGATGTAGAATATTATCCAATTTCCTTTAACTGGATAAAGTAAAAAAAAAAAGAGAGAGAAGATGGCAACAGTGAATCCACTCAGAGCAAGATGTTCCCAACATTTCTCATCTTTTTTGAACTCGGAAGGAATCAAATCAGGGTTTGGCAGTGTGTTGTAAGCAGTGTTGGTCAAGTTACTTGAAAAAAGTAATCAGTAACTAATTACAGATTACTTCCCCCAAAAAAGTAATCCCGTTACTTTACTGATTACTTATTTTCAAAAGTAATTAATTACTTAGTTACTTAGTTACTTTTGAAAAACACGATTTACAACCTGAATAGGTGATAAAGCGATAGATCTTTCAGCCCAATTCTACTTTTTCTGCATAATCCATCATACAAAATGTAATCAAATGGAAACGAAACGTCTCTTTTTAAAACTTGTTTTATTAGATTTAACCTTTTAACTTTATGCATCAAGCAAAAATTTAATTATATGCAACACTCTCTGACTGGAAGAAACTTGTTTAACATTTAAACTTATTTTCTGCACATTCCAGCACATAAAATAAAATATTTTTTTGTGTTTACACTCACTCTTTCAAATAGATGCAAGTGAAACACAGCAGAAAGTAAATAAAATCAAAGACTAGCAGTCCTGTTGCTCTATTTTCACCTGTAAAGCAGGAGTGAGTGGGTTAGGCGGAGGTTTACCCTGGTGCAGGTGTGCCGCAGCGGTCAGTTGAAGAATCCACGAGTTTCTCTGTGAATTTCCCATTACGTGGTAGCGCACTCGGTGCTTGCTTGGAAGTTTAGGGGGTTTTTTCACTGTAAAAAAGAAGTTTTCTTCCCACGCACAACGGACACTAATGTTTTTGTCACTTTTTATGGAATCAAACTCAAAATAAGGTCAGTACTTCCACGCTTTAAACGCTGCACGCTCATACTCTCTCCCGCACTCGATATATTATCCATTGTTGATCTGCACACAGCCGTTGTCACGGACGTCGCACTTGCTTACATCATTGTCACGAGACATTCGCGCAAAAAAAATCACGGTTTTAGTAACGCAGAAACGCAGCGTTCCTACGGGAAAGTAACGGTAATCTAATTACTGTTTTTGCAATAGTAATCCCTTACTTTACTCGTTACCTGAAAAAAGTAATCAGATTACAAGTAACGCGTTACTGCCCATCTCTGGTTGTAAGAGGAGAAAGTCAGCAGTTGTTTCTGGAGACTGCAGTAATAGTACTGTAACATGTTCCGGTCTCAGGTTTCTGAACACTATAATGTGAAACTTTGAAACCAAATTAAAAGCTGTTATATCATGTGAGAGCTTTGAAATCTCTTGAGAAGAACTTTGTGATTTCCTTTTTTTTTTTTTTTGCTTCCTAAATTGAATTATTTTGCTTCCCATAGCTTTTTAGCTCCCTCATTGTTGGCTACCTGACCATCAAATTCCACTGGTCTTTCCATGCTGAATTACTTTTAGTTGCAAACCGGCTTTATGAGCAGCATCAACAATCTATCAAAGACCTTGAAGACAGCTTGAGTGCCACTGATCTCTCCACCCTGAAGAATATGCATATATAACCTCTATACGTCACTGGAGGATGCTTCATCATGAGATGGATGAAACACAGTGGCAAACTCTGTCTGAATTAGAGATCCTAAATATTTGTGAGGGTGCTTGCCCTGCTGATTAATGGCTTCATAAAATGTCCAGAGCTATTTTTCATCTTTTGGCAGCCTTTCAGCCGCAGAGTCCTGGCCGACAGATCTGCTTAGAGCTCTGAGAAACAATGAAACTTGAATCTGATTTGTGCTTGTTTGTTTTTGCATTGATACATTTATATCTGCATCCTCTACATCATGTGATTAGTGTCAAGAGGGGCCGTCTGGTTTACCAGACTATTTCTGTTCATCTTCCTGCTCTGTCTGTCAATATTTTTTGCTCATCCCTGCCTCCTAATCTCTCCTCTCTCCACATGCTTCCTTGTTTTTCTGCTCATCCTGTCTGTCCAGCTCCTAAGAGTTGGCTGCATTGTAGTGAAACTATTAATTACCTTGTCATCCCTCAACTTTTGGCAGTGACAGGTTTTAGACCAGCTCTCTGAGGAGGTGGGCGGACACCAGCGCTAAATTAAAAAGCTGGGAGAGCTTGTCATATCCTGTCACTGGTATATTTAATGAAAAGCAGAATGTATGTGTGCGTGTGTGTGTGTCTGTGTCTGTGTGTCTGTGTGTGTTTAGTCTGGTGTAAGGCAGACAGACGTGCACAGTTACAAACAGATGGGCTGAAGAAGAGACTCACACACACACACCAACGAAGCAAGAAAAGGAAAAAGCTGGTGGAAATATGGGCAGAGGTCTGGAGACAACAAAAAACGAGGCCAAAACACACAGTTTAACCATCAATTAGGGCGCTTAAGAACAGCAGCCCCTAACGTGCATAATGATATATCAACATATAATGTTGCATTTAAACCTACAGTAAAGACTGATGCGCTCAGTCAAAGTGACATATTTGGGCTACAGTCCAAAGTGCTAAATTAGGACTTAATGCCATCAGTCTTTGTTATCAGGCTTGTTTAGCAAGTTGCATCTACAAACTGTAAACATGCAAGCTCACTGATAACTATACTTGATTCCCGTGCTAATTAGTATGCTATTAGAATTTAACCTGGAGTGCAAATGCCTTGGACAGGCTGTACATTTCAACAGACCATATTATGAAAGGAAGAAACACTGCAAACATTTTTGAGATCTAGCTCAGCGATTAGAACTAGTTCAGGTAACACCTAGCAGACTGCCATCTCTGTATTAAGAGGGAAATTAGCAAGATGGCTTTTTAACACAGGAATTGACTCACCAGTTTTAAGTGGCCAATGAAAGAATTGCACTTTTTGGCACTTTGTCTTTTTCTTTTTATCAGTTCAGGTTCGCAGTCGAACCCTGATTCTCCAATATCCGCTTTTTTTCAAGTCCATGAGGTTGGTGCCTGACTCAGCCTCATACAACTTCCTCTTTTGCCATTCATGTCAATGAACATGTTACAACAACCCTCAAGGAGAGCAGTCTTGATGGCTGAAGTTGCTAACGTTAGGCGTCTTATGTGTTTTAAGTAATACGTCATGTTTTTAGTCAATGAATGATGCACCAAACTCTCTCATTGCCAGCATGTCAAATATGTGATGTGGGGCTTGGTCATGTGGAGATTTTTTACAGAGTTTTTACAATATTACATGTAGTCATTGTCTAACATTTGGTCAACTATCACTCTTGTTTTGTATTTAGGGTATTATATAGCTTACTATAATTTTGTGCAGTGTTTTTCTCCAGATAGATGGCGATATGTGCATTTGGTTTTTACATTTGGCACTTCACTACTTCATCTAATGGAAAAGCCATGTTATCTGTCCCTGGGTCTCCTGCATACTACAACACAACACAGCATTCATGCTGGGGATCTCTCTGCACCAGACTGCTGTGCAGAAACAGAATCCTCTGTGGTGGTGTTCATCCATGTTCAGACCTGTGCTTGGCGTAGTGAGTGTGAACAAACAACAGCAGCAACAGCCCAGCAGAGCTGTCCATGGTGCTGAAACCACGGCTCTCTCCTTCACTCCTGGGACTGCTGCTACAGTAGCTGATTAGCCACCAGAATAATCTCACCGTTGCTTTTAGACAAGGGGAAATATGAAACCTCAGTTGTTAACATTTTCTACATTTTCTACATTCTTCTAAAGCAAGGTAATTCAGTCCTATTTAATTACATTTTCCTGTCTTTTCATTTTAGAAGTGCGAATAGTTTCATCACTTTTATTACATGAACCAATCACAGTAATTTTCTTTAAGTTTGCTTCATTTGACATTTCAAGATTAATGAGCAGAAGATTGTGAGGGCTTTGTAAAAGGTCACCACTTTTATATAAAGACTTATGCTAAAATTAAGATTATAGTCCTTCAGCTATTCTTAAATCGTGCTTCGTAAAGAAAAGATCTGAACTGCAGCAATGTGACATCCCACATTACTTTGGTTTTCACTGGTCAAAAAGTGATTACAGATATTATATAGTCAAACAAGAATGTCTGGGTGTATATGCAAAACCTTGTGTTCATGTAAATGTGAGCCATCTTGTGACTGTTGTCATCACATAGGCTGATTTTGATCTAACAGCACATCTTTGTCTGATGCTGTTAAATGCAGGTTTAGTTTTAAATGTGTGAACAAAAGTTGATTGGGAAGGATCTGCTATTTTTAATCTAATGGTGAAGAGGTTATAATGTTGATGTGGTATTATATTTGGGAAAAAATGCTTAGGAAGGTGAAATAAACCAAAAAGGAAAAAAAGAGAGAGGAAGAGTGAAAGGAGCGCTGGGAAATCTCCCACCCGATCTCGCATGCTCCTCAGCTTCCTTTTTCCTTTCACTCACCTCACTGACTTTTAATCGCTGGAGCCAATTTGCTGGGAGAGAAACGCCACGCTGGCAAGAAATGAAACCACCTCAACTCCTTGACACACACCTACCCCACAGCACCGTCCTTCTCCTCCTTTCCATCCACTCATCTATTCTCCTCTCTTCAGTCTCTCAGGACATCAAAGGCCTGGAAGAGAAACACGGAGACTCTCTCGGTCGCCCTTTGCTTTTCCATCCCTCATTTTGTACTGCACCCTCACTCCCCCCTCCTCTCAATCCCAGGTTTCTGTCTTTTGCCAACTGTGATACTGAGGGGAGGGTGGGAAGATAAGAAGATAAACCATCATAGCAGTAGCAAAACTAGCTTGTAACCTCCATTGTGGGGACATTTTAGGTAAAGTCTCTCTATGGCTCTACTGTGTGAACATTGATTATCATATACATTAAATTACAGTTTACACCTTAAATAGGCTGGTCTCGTGTTTGCTTTCAAAGTTACGACACATCTAACAGTACCAGCTGTTCTGTTAAACAATGTAAATTTGCCTTACTAGAGAAAGCTACACATGTTGTCAGGTTACCTGATGTGCGCAATATGTGCGTTAAGATTAATGGTTTGCTGTTATCTTTAAGAATTTACCCAACTTTGAATGATGTTAGACATCTGTGATATCCTGACGCATCAGGAGTTCATAAAGAGTTATATGGTTCACAACATGGAATCTAAAAAAACAACAAAAAAGTATATTCAATGTGACAGGACAGTTGTGTGTTGGACAGCATAGTCAACAGGTGAGATCAGTAGTGGGCAGAGCAGAGTTATAACCAGCTGAGAGCCAGCGGTCTACTGTCTTCACTTTGACAACTTAATCACAGTTTCATAGTTTGTCTCCAGAACTTGTGGAAAAGGAGGTAAAAAAATGTTTTAATGCATTTCATTGTGGATTGAGAGTTATACAAAGATAAAAGATAATTAAGCAAATCAGTAACATCCACATGTTGTTATCACACACTCCAGCTGTGTGCAGAGAACCCAATATCATCAGGATCACGTTTTCTGACTTATTCCTTCAAAATCTGGCATTCAAATTGTTCTTTAGTAAAGGTATAGATGTGCTAGCATCAGAGCTTTATCATCCAAATGGCCCAGGCCAGAAGCATCTGTGTTATTAGATCATAATTATTGATGATCCAATTACTGCTGGAGCTTATTTACCCTATATGGTCCTGGGTAGTTTCATCTCTAATCTTATGTCATTCTTTTTTATTTAATATATATTTTACATACATATTGTACATAGTAAAATAATGAGTAAATATGGTTTAAAATAAATCACAGTAAAAAAGTAGCAACAAAGTAACAGATATTTAAATACATTTTTAATATTTTTGTACTTCTAGTACTGAGTGAATATTACCTAGTTACATTCTACCAGTGGTTTTTCATATTAAGTCCTCTTGATCACACATTTTGACACACAGTGAATCAAAGCAGAACTGTGGAATAGGAGAAGAAAAGAGGCTTCAGGCAATGAGCAGTGAATCAATGAGCTGTGTATATCTTTATGAATAAATGAAAATTGCTATTATGACAGTCAATCATGGTTCTGCATTCACAGAATAAATCAATAAAACTAGGCCTACTTTGAAATAATTGAAGGCTACTGCATTGACGAAATGACTGAATCATATTTTTGTATTCCTGTATTGGCTCAGTCAATCACTTCACATCGCTGTTTTTAATATGATTCTAAAAAAGATATTGTAAGTCTCTTAATGTCATAATGAAGCGACACATATTTTTCTGGTGGAGCTTTTTAGTCTTTATTGAGACAGGAAAGCTGGGAAAGAGAGACCTGGTCAAGGGGGGCTAGCAAATGGGCTTGGGCCAGATTTGAACCTGGGCCTCTGCAATCGCCTTGTGGCAAATGGGTCACCTGTTCAACAGGTCAGGCTATACCAGTGCCCATTTATGTTAACAATAGGTTGTATATTATCTTAATGGATTTCTTAATGGATTTCATGTCCTCACAAAGGAAGTTTGCAACCAGCATTTGCTGTTCTTTGTCATGTATTTGTCATGCTATAAGCATCAAGAGATCCGATTATAAGAAGAGAATGCACTTGGATGCATATGGGATATGCAGTTCTCTTTATATGGCTGTTTGTGATCACTTGCAATAAAACCACTCGACTGACATGGCATGTCTTGGAAAAGACATTATTATCTATTCAATACGCCTTATACACTCGTGAGAAAATGAGAGAACCATTTCTCAGAGATAAGGAAACAGGAAATGCAGGCAGAAACTATAAAAACAAAAAGAGGCCAGAGAATAGGATTGTTTCCTTGATGCTTTCTAAAAATGTAATAAGTACAGTGGAGGCAGTGTCAGGGGTTTGAGATTGTAAATAATTCAGTGACTTACAGAACAGACACACACACACTCACTGCATTACTCAAGCTGTCATCCTCATATATACACAGACACACTTCCTGAGACCTTCTCTCTGTCCCTTTGCTCGCCTGTGCATGTATAAGCAAAGTATGTGGATTTATTTTAGTATAATCTCTTTGAGGAAGGTCAGACACATTACTATTTCATTCATTTTGTTTGTGTATTTACTTTGTGGGCACACATTGGAGAAGAGAGGCAAAATGTATTCCAGGACAAAGAAATGCCACACCTGTATCTTGTAACTACTGCACAATGCAGAGGTAAAGACACTTTCCCCACATTTTCTATCTCGTTTATACTCCAGTGAACTGGCAGCTTGCAAAGGTCCTGATGCATATTCAAACACTCACTACAGGCTGATCCACCCCAAAAGCTATCACCGTGCAAAGCTTAGCAATGATACCTGATTACCTCTATGTTTGTTATTATCATCCCAGCATTTAATTGCATTTTCAAAAGCCCGGTGGGAGGAGGTTGCACCATTTTACTGCTGTACTGTAATGGGTATACAGTTATTCTGTCTTTGGCACGAAAACACCATTACCTCCCTGAAGGCTTCTGCTGACATTTAACGTGGAAGTGTTCGCTGGGAGGTGGGGTTGGAGGAGTGGGTGAAAATAAAGATGTTAAAGGAAGGCACTGATGCGGGGGGGTTGGTAATGGCTGCTGTCGAATGTGGATATTCATGGAAACACACGCCAAATGTCACATGTGAACTGCATGGCAGACTAAGAAGTTAATGTCAGGGGGCGACAGACAGCTGCTGGGCAATTTCCTCATCATTAGCAAGGCACCAGTGATCTGGGGAGGTGCTGGTGACCTCGGCTGGCACACTGCAGGTGTAAACCGACTATAGATACTGTGTTTGCCCAGATTACATATTTTTGGATACCATCTCAAAGTAATGGTAGCAACTAGGCTGCTGATTAGGAATCATGTTTTTATACTATAAATACCATCTACAGGGCTTTGATTCTGCACACCCATACACGTTCTCGTGCACACAATGTAGCAGATGTCATCAAGCTTTTATTGGCCTCTTGTGCCAACCAAGTGCACACCTGCACTATTGCTGACCCACAAGAAAGGCATATAATATGCGTGGTCCTGGGGTAGCAGTTTTCTTCATAGTCGATTGTGTAATATGCAGGCTTTTCCCACAACAACTTAGCAACCATAAAACTAGCCCTGCTCTAGTAGGTCATAGCAAAAGTAGTTAAAGCTGTGCAGACCGGCGGCCGGTTTCACTGACCCTGCTGCGGCTCCTCTGTCACCAAAATGACAATAATAGACAATATTAGAAATTGCTAGCGGGGTTGATACCATCACGATGTTTTACCACATATAATAGCTTAGAGTCATTCTACTTGCACATTTGGAGTGGAGACTACATTAAAAAAATGTTTCCCCGAGCAGAGCAGCATGCCTCTGCATCTCCAGCGCGCTACACCGACAGGTTCCCACACTCACTGGACTATAAAATAGGACACCAGTGAATGTAATTCATGCAATTACCTGTCCTTTGAAACATATTTGGTAAAGCAAATTAGTCATTTACAAATGTTTTTAGACTTACTTTGGGGGGAAATGTGTTGTATAAATGACAGTTTTTCTCTATTTGCTTCAGAAAATCTATTTATTATTTTTTAAATGAACAAGCAAAATCAGTTGCCAACACAGCAGGGGCAACACTTAGCATGAATTTCACTGTGAACACTAAACAGCATTCTGATTTGCATGCTAACAGCGCTTTTGGACTTCACTCCACCCATCTCCTCCTGTTGTCTTCTATCTAAAATGCCAGTAATGGTCGGGGGCTCTGCAGCAATCTCAGCATCCCTTATGGTCTCATGTTCCCTCCTGGCATGACACAGATGGAAAAGGCTGTGCCCCACTGGTGCCATTTTGTTTGGTGGGGTTTCACTATGATTCTGAAGCCTGTGGGTGCTGGCAGGCCACAGAGGCCTCTCCTGACATAGAGTTGTATTATCTCGGCAGGATTATAAGTTAGCACGGAGAAGTTGGGAGGAAAAGGCACGTGTGATATTATAATCTATAATGCCTTTTTGCTGGTATGTGCAGCAGAATTCAGATGATATTATAATTTAGATAGCTTATTATTATTATTATTATTATTATTATTGTTATCTATCTGATACCAGGCTCTCTCTTTTGCCTGTAAATCCGACCACCACTTCTATTCCCTGCTTCTCTCCCCCTTAACATTGAGTATGTATTAATAGCGTGTCACCACAGCAGCAAACACTTATCTGCTGCCTTTGCATCCTGAAGGATACACTCCATCCCTTCCTCCCTTGATTTTACCTCCCTCTCCCACTGTCCCAGCTTCATACCAGTATGTTACTAAGCAGGGCGCACACAGCCAGACAGTTTGTTTGCAATCTGATAAGAAGGATGGACCAGAGAGAGAGAGGCATTCTGGAAATATCAGCAAATTGGATTTAGCAGGAGAAAATAGCAGGTATCTGATAGCACGCAGACTTGATTCTATTAATGCAGGCGGAGGAAGGAAAGCAGGTGTCGCGTGCGAATGTGTGTTTTTTGCATGATTGCATGTGCGATGGTGTTTTTAATTAAGGGGGTCCAACATGGAATAGTTTTCCCCTCCACGCTGTCTGTGACAGAAGACGTGTTTGAAAGCTGGCATTCTCTCCGTCCCTCAACATGGCTCGTCCCTACCCCTCCTCTCTTCCCACCCCACACTCTCGACCTCCCCAAACTCTCAGTTCGCTCGCCTCGCTTCTTTTTACAAACACACACAAATGTGTCAACACCGAACCGCAACCACCCAGCTTCCCCAGCTTTGTCAACACCCCCAACAAGGCTGTCCTCTCCCTTGAAAGGAGGCCAAAACGCTCAACAAAGCATTTTTTGCTCGTTGTGTTTGATATGGAAATTTTTAAGATAGCTGCTAATAAACAATGAAGTATAACTTCCACTGGCTGCCAAATTTTCTCTTGGAGAACTGCCCCTCTCTTCTCCCCCCATTACCTTGCTCCATCTGCGTACCGTTTCAACCAATCAGTGAGAAAATGAGAAGCGTTCAACAGCCTCGAGAACAAAGACACACACACACTGTCCACACCACCACTTCCTAGCCTTTTTCTGTCTTTTTCTCTCCTGCCTTCCTTTCAGTATCTTCCTTGGTGACCTAGATAGGGAAAAGCGAAGAGATGGAAAAAAAACACGACTTCAGCAGAATCAAAATGCCTTTTAACGGTCTTGCAGACTAGCCTTTTGTTATGTAGCTCGATAGGCACTTGCATATTCTTCTCCTTCCAGATGGCAGTATTTATAGCAGGCCTTGCTGTTGTTTCCAAACACTCCTAGTTCTTTTTCCCTTTTTCTTTTCTTTTTGCCTTCTTCTAAATAAAGGAATGTCTCACTTCAGAATTCAAGGTTTTATGTATGTTTGCACAAAAACTGGGACAGAGTCGTACCTCACTTGTAACTTTACGTTGAAAGACACTGCATCTCACATTCACTGTGATTGAACCCGGAAAGCGTGAGGTAATGTTTATGCATCACCACATGCTGACTGTATGTTTCGATCCAATCTGAAATGTGGAGAAACGCTAAAAGAAATATGACTGCCCTGCTTATACTTGCATTGTTTCACCATTGCCAAAATAGGGCAGACGCTGGGTATCAAATATATGCACAGGGGCCGTATGCCATGAGAACATGGTAAATATGTTCCATGTCCCGAGTTTTAGTCCAATTTTTAATTTTTAGGATGTGCGAATTTTCACATTACATCTTGTGAATCTGGATTCTACTTCCTGCTCTTGATCTTTGCCTTGGATTTCTCTTTTGTCCTGGATGAATGACTTTGTCTAAAGGACGGCATTTATTACATCCTCTATAGAAAAGCCGTGGCTAAGTATGATAAATGAGTGATGAATTTATCAGCGCATGATTAATGTACAATCGCGTTGAGGTGCATTTGAACTAACCAGCTCCTCTCTTTCTCCTTCTCCTTCTCTCTCCCTCTCTTTATGCTCTCCTCCTCCCACCGATGCCTTGAAAACAACCAAATAGGTAAGTGACAGAATCCCTCTTTGAACACTAAAATGCCAAATTGAGTTATTCTGTTCATTTTCTGTGCTAGAAAGAGCTGGGTCTGTGAGATGCCAAGCTAAGGTGGCAGGTGAAGAATAAAAGCCGAATAGGCTATAAGGATTCTTCAGTAGTGAGGCATTGCCACTGCCTGATGACTTTTAATAGAATTCCTCCCCTTCTCAATGAGAAAAGGGCGTGCACATTATATCCGTGCATCTGTGTGAAAAGTGTTGGTCAAATAAATCTATCATTTAAAAAAAGAATTATTCTAACTGCCTTCCTGGCCAGTTTCTCCCATAAAAACTCTGGCACTGATTTAGGCACAGTCTGCTGCATGCTTTTAATTACATATTTAGCTCAAATGGGGGAAGCCTTTACTGTAAGATTTTTTTTAAGGGAGTTCTCTCGCGGCTTTGAATTTATCATTAAATTTTAAAAGGCATCAGATTGCAGTGGATCCTAGTTCCGTCTAACGCTGAGTCGCTTTCTACACGTTTCTCTATTTTAGCAGTCAGAGGACACTGAAATATTTATACATATGGTGATTATAAAAGGGGGGAAACTGTCATCTTTTTTTTAGAGGTAAATTACTTACTATATGTGCAAATGAGGGCAGCTTACACCACCATCTCAGTGCTGTTGATGGGCTAATTTATATCAAACCAGATGGAGCAAATGCGGCGTGTACTTCCACTTTTCTCTCTCAGTGCTGGTTCCTTTTAACAAAGTATCATTGGGGTGCTCATTAGCACCCACAGCAGACTGCATCAGAGGTGGCACATGACACTTTCCTCCTCACTAACTTCATTTTGTCCTACCCTTGTGTTCTCCCGACATTTCCATGTGCATTTTGCTGCCACCCTACATTCCCCCCCCTCACCAGCACAAAGGTAAATTGCGTCTATGCTGTTTTGGCTTCATTCCACCCTTCTGTCTTTTCATTATGCTTTTTCACTCTCCATCTCCTTTTGTCCTTTATGTAATAATGAAAACCATCATATCTGTCTTTTTTTTTTTTTTTTTACATTACTTGTGGCTGCTCAATATAGAACGCCGGGCTTGTCGTGCGCTGTTATTAAGATCACCTTATAAGGCAGGAAGAGAGAGCGAGATGGTGCGTATGCATTGCCTCACATGAGCTCATGTGTTTCAATTTAATTTTCTCATCTGATGTTGTCAAACAGCTGTATTTGGAATACATGAGCCTGTTTAAATTCATGAGGTCAGATGGAGCGCACTCTGTAATTTGAATCATTTGCATACTTTCTTGAGAAGGCCCTCCTGGCTCATTGGTGACAACAATGTGAGCAGTGAGTGTGGGTTACACACACACACACACACTTCACTGCAAGAAAATTAGGAGTAAGGTTTGTATAAGTAATCAGAAAGACACATCTGTACATAAGCACCTAAACCTTTTTTTTTTTGTAAGCCCAAATTGTCCTTTAAATTTCTGAAGCATGGAATTCACAACAGTCTTATTTCTAAGAACTGACAATTTCTTTCTTTTCCTAAAAGCATTACTCCAATACTAATAATTCAGACTGTTAATTTGTTTTATTCAGGATAAATATGAAGTGTGACATCAAATTTCTTAAGCGTTTATGACTTATTATGCAGTGTCAGCTTCATATTTACCACCTGGTAAATCACTATCTTAAATCAATTTACAAACTGTGGATAAAAAAAAAATCTTAAAAACGTGAAATACATGAAACCAGGCACATCATATGGTGACATATTATTAGAGCTGAGAAAGACGGGTAACAAGAGCTGTGGTACTTTGCCAAAAGAAGACATCTGCAACGTAGAAAAAAAAGATTTTTCAAGGAGAAGCGGTAAGATGAAACATTTATTTTCTAAGTGTAGAGATACTTGAACAAAAAGAGAATCCATATAAATCCATACAGATATGCTTCTTTCAGCATCGACTGCAAGAGCGCAATCAAGGCATGCAGTTATGATTACTCTTCTGCATTTAGCCAGGAGGCTCTCACCAGTGCCAGGAGAAAGAAGAGAGTGGAGCCATCATAACAGTATAAAGAGAAAAAATGTTATAATGTTATTTTGTCTCTTAAAACCACCAACCATGCTGTGTTTAGTCCAAGGTGTTGCACTGCTGCTCTTTCCAAATAATGGTACATGTGTGAGTGACAGATAGAATTGCTCGAGTCAGCGTCAAACAAGCCCCATTCAACAAAGCTGAAGATGTGCATGATTGAAGCTAGCACACTTTCAGCAGTACTTTGTTCGGTTATGGCTGAGTTATGTTTGTTTTCTTGTTTTGTAAGATGACCAACATTTATCAAACAGCATGCCCTGGTTAAAAAAAAGCCTCCTTTTTCCTTGAGAGACATCTCAATATAAACTGTTGAATGCCATCAGGGAGGATTTTGTCATTATTCAGGAAAAAGCATCTTCTGAATAAGTACTGATGCCACATCAGGAAGCGTGTAGTCATATGACTTTCATATTCTATATTTTTTGAAATAACAAGAGTCTTAAAGTGAAATAGAAAGGTTTCATTATGGGTTTGCCCTTAATAAATGCATATGTGTCATAAATATGCAAGAAGACAAGAAATCAGGGAGGAGGTAAATATTTTTTCATAGAGTTTTAAAAAAAAGTTTAAAAAGCACTAACATAGCATGATTCAGTAGCAAAAGTATTCGTGCCTTTAAAAACCAATAACACAGCTTTCCCCATAAAGTTTCAGTCATGGTTTAATTATGCTGCAGTATCTGTTAAATTACATTCACCTTGAGCATATCTGAAAACCAGCTTTTTCTCAAATTCGGCAAAATGAGCTGTGAAGATTTATTCTCCCAGACAAAGCCATCCGTCATTAGTAGTGCTTCGTTGTTGCCTTATGAAGATATCTGTCACTGGAAACGGCTCCATTCAGAATATCGGCTCTTTAATGATTAACCATGCATAGCCTATTACAGACATTGTAGGTGACAGTGAAATCCAAGTGCTTTGTTTTGATCCTCTGCCAGATTGGATTTGGCAGTATGACTGACAGTCAGAAGGAACCTTCAGGCAAATACTTACTTTGTTCAGCATTGAAAAAGTCTTGCAAAGTAAATACTTAAGAATGACAGCAACTTACTGTTTTCCCTTCATCTTCAGCACATTGTTTCCCTGTAAAGCAAGCAACCTTCGAGACGGCCCAGGACATGTTCTTTAACCCTGTTAGCTCCGATTATTCCGGCCTGTAGACTGTAGTTTCTTACATTTTAGTTTGGAGAATTTTCTTCTTTTTCAGTTCAACAAAGTTTGAGTTCCATTTGAGTTAACTTCTTTGAGACTTTTTGTTTTCTTTCCAGTACATTTGAATATAAATTAGGACGGAAAAATGTTACTTGTATGACTAAAGGAAGTAAAATGAATGCAGAAAAGAGCAAAGAGGCAGGAGGAAGTATAGGGAGTCGCAGAGAGCAGATGAGTTAACAATGTGCGAACAGAGGTTCGGTGCTGCAGGGAGTGGAGCCGGTGGTTTCAGTGATGCTTTAAATGACCCTGCTATCTCTCTTGCATTAAACACACTGCCCTGCAATCTGCACTAAGCCTCAAGCCTCACCCTGTGCAATCCGCTTACCCTGAATAGCTCTAAATTAACAGTTGGCTTTTTCACTTTATGCCTCTAAAGGGCCAGAGGCGAGGGGAGACGTTTTTGATTTTTTTTATCCAGAGGTAAAGACTTAAGACAGCCTGCGGAAAAAAGTGGTTTTAATTAACTCACCTTAAGGGTGGTCCAGATCCTTGAACCTTTGATTAATTAGATAGGATGGTTTCGGATGATGCCTGCCTGTGGGTGGCCCTCAATACTTTGCTCTTTCTTTTAGGACTTTAGTGTGACACCAGTGAATTATGCCCTCCTCCGACCAAAATATTGTTAGTATCTGACGGGGAAGGTGAGGAGGTTCATATCAGATGTCTTGTGCAGTCTGATTATTTCCTCTATCAATGTTGTTAGTTCTGACACCTTATAGACCAAAACAGTTCCATAATCTTTCTTTGAATATTCCTCTGTATTTCTTACAAGCTAACTATTAAATACCACAAAAAATAGGACTGATGGCTGTTAACAAATGTCTTTAGTTTGATGTGTCTTGTGGCAATGCTACATTAAACATCCCATCTGTACAATTACAGGTATTTAATTTGGCGGTGCATCATTAGGACTTTGTTGTGCTGTCTGACCCAGTCGAGCCTCCTCCGCCAATGACAATGACCTACATTAGCAAAGATTAGATGAGAGAACTGATTGGCAAGACGACATAGCAGAAAGGTAATTGGGTTTCATGGGCGTAAAATCTCAAAAAGGGGATAAATGAAAGAGAAAGAAACATAAAATTCAAAGGAGAACACAAAAAAGGAGAAAAGTTGCACAAGACAGTTTTTAAAGTACAAATAAGTCATCCTATCAACTTAAATTACCCCTCTTGAGACACCACGGCTTTCCTTTAATTACCCACTAAAATTCAGAAAAAATTCTTCATGCCAATAAGGGATTAATAAAAAGAAAAAAAATGGAGAAACAGCACTAAATGAGTCCTCTATCCAAAGACACACCATTAGATCTTTTGCTTCTTTTGTCCCATTGGTGTACTTTAAAGTATAAAAGCATTGCAGTTCTGCTTCTTTAATAATGTAACTCACTTTATTATTCAAGTTCAGGCTGTTTTTAAGCAGCCTGCCCAATGCACCTTTTAAATTTTAATGTAGCCCCAAATATGAACCATCAGCACTGTCCAGAAGCCTCTGATGCATACGGATCTTGACCTTTGTTACTGCCACCCCTGCACCCAAACAGTCTTAAATTGATGATTTGTGTCTATTTTTTGCTAGGTAAAAACAAACTGTTTTCAGAGTCCATGATGAGTATGCAAAAAGAAAATGTTTTCATCACATTTTTATTCTCTTATATTTCTCATTCCCTTTCCAATCATAGCTCTATGTGGCCCTGGTCATTGGCAAACCATTGTAGATACAGTTAAAGAATATTTTGAAGTAGCAGAAAATGTGCTTGTTGATTTTGTGCGCTAAAAGATAGATATATGAAAATATAGGGAGTAGTGTTTCTTCAAATCACAATCATCTTGGTCTACAGTAACTGAATGCACTGATGACACCCCTGCAAAAAGGGAAATTTGATTCAGACAAATTTGTGGGGCAAAGTGCAGGAACATCCCATCAGACACAGATGTCTTTATAGGTCTTTTCAACCATTAACAAAACCCATTATCCAAATCTTAATCTAAACCTTTTATTTTCAAGCTTTCATGGTAGTTGGAGGATTTTGAAACTGTTAAAACACAGATTGTGGAAAAGGGGAGAGTGTAGAGGCCAATGGCTTCCCTTCAAAAAGGCAAGAAAGAAAAGGCAGTTTGTTAAAGCTGATCCCCAAAAGTCAAAAACAGGCACAAGAATATAGAGACATGAACAGAACAGGTACAGCAACAGTGTAATATGGCAAAGGCGGCAGAGAAAGGAAATTGCAGCCATTTGCGAGTCATAGAGGGACACCTAAATTTCTGTACCTTCTGACTAGGGTTGCCAACCGTCCCTTAAAAAACGGAATCGTCCCGTATTTAGAAACAAAAGTACACGTCCCGTATTGAGCTAATAAGGGACGCACTTTGTCCCGTAATACAGTGAGAATCAAAAGTAGTCTATAAATGTTAATGGAATTAACGCTTTGTTTGAAAACATAATTCCCAGCCCCTCTCCTGCTTTGTGACCAATGAGCTGACAGCACACTTATGACAATTCGAGTATGACAATTCAGATTATCTCATTGGTCGAGGAAAGGTCGCTTGCGGAGAAAATACCGGAAGACAACAGATGACCACAACAACAAGCATGGCCAACAGGGAAACAAACGCCGACACTGCGGTGCACGTCTCGGATGACAGTACACCTAAAGCTGGGCAGACACTGCGATTTTTTTCAGTCACGTTATTCAGCTCTTGCTCAAACTGCACGATTGACTCGCAGGGATTAGAAGTTTGCAGGTCACGATGCAGGGTCTCACACTATACGGCCCGATGCTCTGATGCGACCTGAGTGCTCACACTGTGCCAACATAACATGAAGGTTATAACAGAAAATCTGTCGCTCGCTCTCTCTGTCTTTCACTCACACAGACACACCACCACCATCAACTTTGCTAAATTGCTAATGAAAAACATGATCAGGCAGCTGTGATTGAGCAGCAGTGTAAATCCAACTATTTTCACGGTTGTTGTGGTCGTGATAATTTTGTGATGCCACATCGAAAAGGCTCGGATGAGCTTTCCAAAGTTCTACAAGTGCCTCCATCACTTGTGTCCAGATCACACGCTGCACAGCCGTGCTGCGCCGTCTTTTTCACCGATGTTTACGTGTTTGCGCATGAGCAGTGTGAGCGGCTGTGGTGACACCCTCACGAGCGATTGATGATCGGGAGCTGGTCGTGAGGTGTTAATCGCTTCTCGTTACCCCACGTATACTACACGATGCACGATGAAGGCCAAAATCGGGCCGATCACCAAATCGGTCGCACGACTCAAAAATCGGCTCAAAATGGGCCAAAAATCGCACAGTGTAAGCCCAGCGTTAGAGCAGCAATGTTTGTTCCCCTCAGAGAAAGAAAAGAAAAAAGGCTGCAAAAGTACAGGGAGGACTGGGAAAAGGAAAACACCTGGCTGGGAAAGTGCACGATAACACCTATAAAGCACACTGCACTGTGTGCCGGCGCACTTTTTCCATAGGCATGCTTCTAGTGGTGGGCACAAGAAGAACATGAGGGGCGTGAAAGCTCGGGCAACCCTTAACCAATTTTTTGTCCACCAGGCCACGGCAGAAGCAGATATGGTATGTAAACACTGGTTTGTTGTTTAAACCCTCTGGTTAAGGTTAATATGGGCATGTGCGGTGAATATCAGCGCTATGTGGCCAGAAGTGTGATAATATCATTTATTTTGTGTAATAAACAACTGCAAGGATGGATGATTACAACAAATAGATGAATAATACATAAAAGTAATACATAGATGAATAATGATGATGAGTTAAGGTGCGTAATCATGGGAACAAGCGGGTTTACAAACAGGAGCAGCTGATTAGCATTAGAAAAGCTGAAATAATACCTCAACTGAAGCCAATTGTACTAAATGCACTATATGTGCACTGTTACAAGAATATTTTTCGTTCTATTGCTTTCTATTAATTTATATAATTTTAAGTTAAGCAGGACAGAGTTCTTTTAAAGAAAGATTTACTTATATTCTCAAAAGTTAAGCATGACAGGCTTCTGTTTAAGAAAGAGACCTGTTTTACTGTGTTAATGTTGTCATTTTGAGCTAAAAATAAATGGCTAAATGATCATTTGTTTCCCATATGGTCATATCACAAAGAATATGCATCTGCTTAAATCAAATTCAAGTCAAATGGTTAAAAAATAATTTCACACACACAAAAAAAGAGCTACCACACTGGGAAGGGTGAAGACAACTGGGTTGCCCGGCCCTGGCCACGAGGTGTCCCTTATTTATTTTTCAGGGAGTTGGCAACCCTACTTCTGACTTAAGATCATATCTGTCATATCTGTATTTTATCATCTAACAGTGGGCTCCCCTTCATCAAAGAAGGAAAAATGCGAAGGAAAGAGATGCGAACGATCACTGGCCTCTTAATCAAATCTTGATTAATCTGATGAGCTAGCTAAATAATAACAGTAGCTGGTTAAAAGCTAGCATATGCCAGCTAGTTGGGTTTGAGTGTCCTAAAATCACACTTTCTCTCTGGTAAACAGTTACATTTTCACATCGTATGAGAGTTTTCTTCACCAAGTGTCAGAGTATAACAAACTTTCATCCATTTCAGATAGTTTCATGCCAGCTAACAGCAACTAAAAGAGGCTAACAGTAGCTTACAGAAGCTAACAGCAGCTTACAGAAGCTAACAGCAGTCTGTTTGCAACAAATATAAAATATGAATATGTAAATATATTTAAATATACTTTTAAAGTACATTGGTGAAGTTAATGGTGAAGATCCTGTTGATTGTGGAGAAACATAGGTGGGTCTGTTGCATTAGCCAGACAAATGATCTGTTAGAAGATTAAACAACAGTAGCTATTTCAGTATCTCTTAAGTCAGTTGAACCTGTCAAAGAGACGTTGCTCTGCCTCAAACTGCTTGTAGAGCCAGAATTTGCTAAAATTATAGAATATTTTGTCTGTTCAGTGCCTGTAGAGAAGAATTAGAACCCACTCCCATCACAGGTACATGGGCATCTGCATGCTGTTTGCAGCCTGGTGAGACCAAGACAAGGGAGAACTCATGTAAACATATAGGAGAACTGACAAACAACCAAAGCTGACACCTGTGGTTTAAAAGCACTGGAGAAATGTGCACCTTATAATGCGTATAATGTTTAGCTTTTCCTTGTTAGCTCTGAGCATATGTGTTGCTTTTCGGATGTTGAGTGTTTGCATATTCTGAGTGATAGTAGTTGTAAAGAAGAACCGTATGTTCGACACACAGTGACTTCCATTTTTAAGAAGTGGCTTTGTCTTCATTCTAGACAACATGGCTTTAGGTTCAGCATCTGTGGCATTTCAAGTGAAAAGAGTAGCATCTGCACCTCCAACAGATGCCACTCACGTCTATATGCACAAGATGTTTTGCCAGATTAAAAATTGAACACCCCCTTAAAAAAATATAGAGACCCCTTGGGTACCATTGATTTCCTCACATAGCAGCCAACAGCTTGCCTCTTGTCAGAGCAAGCTTTTTAATCAGATGCATGCAGGAGTCTGTCTTTGTCAAATGAAAAGAGAATGAGGGGGCTGACTGGCGGGTTGTGGGGGGGGGGAGTGAACAATTGGCATGAAATGAACTGTCGTCAAAGCCACTGCTTCGTTGAGCATAAAACAATCAGAAGGAGATGATTTATTGTCGCAGGAAGAACAAGGGCTCTACTGTGTGTGCATATTGTATGTGTTCTAATGGAGTTGTGGTGCCTATCAAAGAGCATCTCCAAAATGCAAAGTCACGATAATGCCCCAAAAAGTGGTTGAAGCTTAGAAACGGAAACTTTCCCTGCATTTTTTTCCCTCTCTACCCCGTGCTGAATCTATCCCAGTTTTTGCTGCCATTAATTCTCTCTCAGTTATCACCATCTCCTCGTGCATGTCACTTCCTGATTCACAGTCTGTTTATGTGTCTCTGCTGCCCATCGCTCTCCTTCTCTGTCAGGATGCTTGACAGCCTCTCGCTTCCTTCTTCCTTCCTTCCTCGCATATTTCCCTGTCACCCCACTCATTCACTAAGCCTCTCCCTTCCTTGAAATCAAACCAAGAGAGGTCCCTGTTCCTTTTCCCAGATGCAGGAGGAGGGAGAACGATGCAGCAGTGTAGGTGTGGGGGGGTCTTTGTAGTTAAATTGACTTGTGCCGTGTTCACCAAACGGATGAGCTGGGCAGGTCTCTGCCCGGGCTCAACAGTATGCATGACACTCTCATTTGTCATGCATTGGCCTGTACATCTACTCCTGCCAAAATGCTGTCCTGGCTCCCATCCCAACTCTCTCCTTATTCTCTCAGCACTTAGGCTTAGGGGGAAAACACAGGCACAAAATGGCTGCCACTGTCACTGCACTGTTCTCTCAGTGAGAGTGTGTATGCATTGTTTTAGAAAGAATAAAATAATGCAAGTCTTAGAGTGCAGAATGTAAAGATAATAGATTTTCATGTCATCCTGAATGTCTTATTGGCAATTAGGGACTTGGGGAGATTCACCAGTCGTGCATCTATTTTTATCTTTTTGGGGTTTATTTAGTCTTCGTTTGTTTAGTTCCATTCTTAGCTTGTTTGTTTTTCAGTGATTCCATTACTAAAACTATCAATTGGCACGTTGTGGCTCTCCAGTACCAAAGTCCCCCCCCCTAAGGTGACA
The DNA here is from genome assembly GCF_041146795.1 of Maylandia zebra. Lineage (NCBI taxonomy): Eukaryota > Metazoa > Chordata > Actinopteri > Cichliformes > Cichlidae > Maylandia > Maylandia zebra. The sequence continues at coordinate 48,180,527 of NC_135169.1, forward strand.
GTTTAGTAACCTACATTAGTGTGACATGACTTATTGCTTTGGCCTTAATGATATTAATTCAGACATTAGTCACTTTGTCCTCAGAAACTGAGCATTGGGACTTTTGATGACGGCTTGCACACAAATTTTGGTCTAGATTAGAAGCCTCATTGCGTCATCCTCCATTTTCTCACTGGCAAAAACATCCCCATTTTGAAAAGGTCATTGGTATGTTTTGTGTGCTCATCAGCGCAGGGTTGTCCCCGCTTTCATTCTTCTTCCACCCTTTTCTCTTTTTGTCCTCTCCCTTTCTCTCTCGCAGTAAATGTTGTGTGCTTGTTATTAAGGCCAATTTCCATCACTCCTTCTCCCCTCCTGTCACCAGTGCGCCTTCACTGGCAAAAGAGTGGATTTTAATGGGCGGTGGTTGATTAGTGCAGAGCCGAGTAGTGTGGATGGCCGTGGAGAATTAGGCGGTCTTAAAGAGGCAAAGAGCGAGATGGAGGAGAGGAAAAGGAGGAGGAATTACTTTTTAGCCATACGTGTCCTTAGAAATAAACTTTGTATGTAAAATGTGTAACGGTTATTTGTCAAACATACAATGCTTGCAAATTAAAACTTCTGGCTCACTCCGTTTGGGCATTTGTGATTTTCTGCTCTGTCATTAACAGTCGCTCATTCTGTCACCATCCCATTGTGCATGTCACTCTCTGATTTCTTTCCTGTTTGTCGCCAAGCAGGAAGCGGCCCACTCCTCTGTCTTGATTTCTCCTCGTGTGTCAGTCACCGAGTGAATGATTAAAAAAGAACTCGTTTTCGCTTTTCGCTTACATTTTCAACCAGAATTACTCGTAACTGTGGTTATCAGGTAGCGCTTTGGAGCATTGTGAAGTAGCTCATCTAATTAAATTACTCTAATTAATTTACAAGTCCCCACAACAGGCTTACTTAGCAGAGGCCGTGCCTCCATTAACCTGAGTGAGTCTTACCAGCCTCGTTCCACCTACTGCAAGTGAGAGCATGTGAAACTAGTTATTAGGCAACAAAGTGATCAAATATCATGCATTAAGCTGGAGATATTATTACATTTTTATTGCAGATATACAGGCTTTGTGTTGTTACTGTATTCACTTTAATGTTGTTAATGATAGTCAAATTATCATGTTTAAATGTTGATGCAAAAAGATGCAGTTGTTGTATTGCGTGGGCAAAATCACGACTTGGGTGAATGTTCTGAAGGCTATGGGCCATTTTTTTACTAGCAGTGAAAAAGCCTCAACAGTCTAATGATGAATTTTTTTCAACCATTTGATATTTTTAGGAGTTCTATTTTGGCTTTCAACCCACTCTGATCAAATTAGCTTTCCATCTCACCGTTTTTTCCCACCTACGGAACGATACATGACAGGAGTCTTGTCAGCAGCAGAAAGTCTTCTGGCTGTTGCTACAAACCGTATGGAAATGAAAGTGTGAGCTGTGATGCATTTATTTAAGATCGCTCACTCTCTCTCTCTCCCTGCCAAGTCAAAAGTAGGTCACTGCAAAACTGCGGGCCACTGTAAATCGCTCCTTCCCAATGCTGCGACTCCTGATTCCCCAGTTTAATCTCGCATTTCTACACGAGGCTCACATTAACGATGAGCTAATGTTAATGTTGAAACATGTCAGCTCACATCCGCAGTTTTAATTAGAAGGATATGTTGCAAGAAACTGCAGTATCAGTGACCGTGACATCTAATACGACCGTTTTCCCTTTAGTCTACTGAACTGTCATGAATGGTTCTTCTTCAGTTTTGCCTGAAGACGAAGCTTCCAGTGGGTCTGGTTGCTTTGTGCAAAAGTGCTTAAATCTGTAGAGCTGTTAGCTTTATTATTTGCCTTTAGGTCAAGTGTTAAAGGGATGACTAAAGGCTGGCATGGTTAATCAAGAGAGAGTAACTTTTTGGAGCTGAGCCATAAATCTGTGCAAAGCAAATAAAGGATGCTTTCAGTCACTCGATTTGTCTGACAGCCACTACACCAGTTTACTCGGTGATCTCACTGTGCAGCCCAGCAGTTGTCCACAGCTCCTCGAGGAAGAAGTGGGAGGGGGTTTCAGTGAGAGGCATGGCAACCAGTGTTTTGAAAAATGAAATTTGAACGAATTTGAGTTGATATGCCGTATGTAATTAATTGGAAGCCAGCAAACACAGTATGCTGCACTATTACCGTCTTGCAAGCCTCTGGCAAGATTCCTGAGAACTAGTCTGGTGAGAAGTATGGGCAGCCTGGCAGTGGTGTGCAGTTAGCGTTGCTCCATTGATGTCTCATGCCAGTGCTGCGTCATCCTGGTGGAACACCAGCAGGTGAGTCTCCTGATTTGTTGTTGTTGTTGTTGTTGTTGTTGTTGTTGTTGTTGTTGTTGTTGTTGTTGTAGTCCGCCTCCCCAGCGGTCGCTCATAGACTGTAAATTCAAAGAGTTCATATCAGAGTCAACCATTCAATTAAGACGACATCTTGTAATGGACGTGGAAGAAGTGGTTTGCAGTAAAGCTGTGAGAGTGACGACTATAAACGCAACCCTCAGCTCTCCTGATTACGCCTCCTTCATTTCTCTCATTAATGTTGAATCTGTTTCCCTCAATTTCTCTCTAGACCACAGCTTCTTTGTTTCATTTCCGCTTGCATGAGCAATTCACAAAAGCCATCCCATTCAATAACTCCTACTCACATTTGTGTATTATCATGTGTATCATATAATTAAGCCTTTTTTTCTTGTAATCACATGAATTCCGGTAATAAGCAAGTTTTATTTTTTTGCACCATTATGTACATGTAAATGTAAACTAGTCTTCATCTTTAAGCTTTATTTTTGTTGTTTTGAAAGCTTGGATAAAATTAGATTTTTAATTGTGATAGATTACTTATAGTGACAGCAACTGGAATCCTTTTAAAAATACATTTTCAGTTCAGTTTTATTCGTAAAGTGACGAATCACAACAAGAGTTGCCTCAAGGTGCTTACATGGACAAGAGAAAACCCCCAAAATCAGAGAACCTGTGCAAGCAATTGGGCACAGTGGGAAGAAAAACTCCCTTTTAAGAGGAAGAAACCTCCGGCAGAACCAGGCTCCGGGACGGTCAGCCATCTGCCGTGAAAGGACATTAGGACATTTTACCAGAGAATAGCTTGTTCAGATGGATGTTAGTATAGCCGTATTGCTACACTTTTAATCATAAAGGGAAAAAGAAATCTGTAATCTCAATAGTCATCCTCTCGATTGCAGGAACTTTTCAGACCTGAACAGAGAAAATCACAAATGCCCACAGTAATGGCATCTCTTCACTGTCTCCCTGTTGGAGGATTAGTTTTAAGATTTCATTGATCAATATTTCAAGCGCAATTAGGTCTTGCCCTCAAGTTATTTCATGTACTTGTGAACCCACTCTGAGCCAGTGTGCAGCCTCAGATCTTTAACACAAGAGAGAACTCCAATTTGGCTCTAGATTACGTGCCTGAGGACTGCATTGTATGCTCTTATTGTCCATGTGTAAGCTTAGTATTTCAGACTATTTCACACAGATGCTGCAATCAGTCAACCTTCCCCGGTCAGAATAAAAAGCTGGACTTGCCTTGACTTGGCTGAGGTTATAAGAGGTCTTGTTCCCCTCTGCTGCTTTGCCTCTCCCTCTGTCCTGCTTCTCTTTTTCATGCTTCATCTCTTCTGTCCCTTCCTCCTAATTCCCCCCTCACATCTCATCCTTCCCCTTTTTACTCTCTAACCTTTTGCCATCCACCACTGTGTGCTAGTGTTGTTGGAGGCAAACGACAGAGTGGATTTTTAAAACTCTCACAGAGGGTGTCTCATTAGAAACAGCAAGGCCTTTTCCACATTCGTACCTGCCAGATGAGCCTACTGGCAGTGTGTGATCTGTGTCGACTTCTGCAGAGAGGTCGAGAGAAAAATGAGGCCAGAGATTGAGGGAGGTGAGGAAAGAGACAGCCAGCAAGGACAGAAGCAGCAGTTGAAGGTCAGGAGATAGAAGTAATTCTCTGCTTCCTTTTCACACTGTTTTTTACCATCTTTTGCTCTAACAATGTCAACCTCTATCCCCTCTTTCTGCTTTTTCCTGCTGCTAGCAACAGCTGTGAGAGGAAATGGAGAGCAAAATGTCATCTTATTGCTCCATCTGCACCCACAGTACATCCCCGTGTCATGGCTGACACCAGCTTTATTGTATGCTGAGAGTCTGTGCTCTTATTTTACCTCTACTGTAGGGTCATCTAGACCATACGCATATGATGGACTCGATTTTAAAAGAGTGGTCTTAACAATACATATAACTCACTGGCGACCAAAGCAGGCACATTTTAGCATCAAGCATTGGAAGCTACATGTTTCCACATTTCTTACTGATTTTGTAATTTAGAGTAAAGAATGTAATTCGTGTTGTAAGTTCAGAGTGAAAATGCTAGACCTCAGAGCATATCCTTGATGGAAATAAAGGAGTTCTACTGATAATTTCCAGTTAAGTCTAATATCATGAAGCAGCGAGATTTAACATTGCCACAGACGATGAATAGAAGTTTGGCAGTAGAACCTTTAGGTCAGTGAAACCAAAATAAATTTGTTTGGATCAGATGGTCTCCAGCATGTTTGAAGCGGACCTGGCCAGGACTGCCACAGTGACTACATATTGTGATCGTGAAACAAGGAGGTGGGAATGCAATGCTACAGGGCTGCGTTTATATATAGATCTGTGAATCCAGTTGGATTTTTTTCTGTTTCTTTGTCTAGCGCAGTAATCGAATGAGAGTTTTTGAAAGAAGGAAAACATGGACAAATATACCCTCTGACTTATAATCAATACAACACCTTTAGAACGTTTTAAAGTAGAACGTGGGAGAATGAATCCCTGGAGCAAAGAGCAGCTCTGAAAAATATCGTGAGGTCGCTATCATCCATACTCATGATGAATCTATCTTTAAAATAAAAGGAGCAGTAATTGCGTTTATGGGCTTTTATGCTGCAGTGTCTACTTAATAGAAGACCTTTATCTGGAGCATGTTTAAAGTTGGCTCAGGGTTCGAGAGGTTCACTCTCGTTACTTTGGATTTGTGTCGTGCTCTGTCTTCGCCCTCTCTATGTCTTCTGACAATGGGATTCATTTCTTTTGCACCATTTCTGTTACCTGTTACTAAACATACTAACACGCTATCATTAGTGCTTTTGTTTTGGTTCAGCTATCGTGGCTTCATTTTTCTGAAGGATTCCATAGTTGGAGGGAGAGGGAGTGTAATTATTCTATCACATTGGGCAGTCAACGCTTGTTTATTATGATCAGGTTAACCATCCTCCTTCTTCTCGGGCTTTAGCTAAAAACAAATTAAAACAGAATTACACTGCCTGCTTGTGTACTCAGATTTTCCTGTACATTTTAGCAGTAATACACTGTCAGAGTTTTGTAAAAGCAGGACACAATTTGTGACTTACAAGCATCCCGGTTATTTTGTGTTACGTCAAATCTTGTATAAACTCTGCACTTTCATGGTATGAAAGCTAGCGGGGTGCCAGTTAGCTGCATCCACTGAACCTTGGCAGGATTTCAAGGGAGGGAAGAGATGATGATGTCCGTCTCTGTATTCTTAGACTGTTGTACAAGAAGTGAGCACATCTGTAAAAACTCTTTTAATCTGTTCACTGAGAGTGAGAGCAGAGAAAGTACTACAGGAGTTTTCTGTGTACAACCTTAACCTCACTTTAGGTTTTTTTAAACTGTCCTATGAGGAGGATAATTATAGTATAATTAGCACTAATTTACAGCAAAGCTGTAGATTCGTCTTTTTACACATCCATTTAGCTAGACAAGTGGTTGTCATGTATTTTGGGGTGTTGCATTTGTGGTAATACAGTCAAAGCTTGTCACATCACCACAGAAAACCTATCAAAAGACAGCAGGATGCAGAAGTTTACCCGCATGCATCTTGAGGGCTCAGGAAGGTTGTTGTGATCACTGTAATCACCCGATCTTGTCCATGCTTTAGCAGGAAAGCTCTGCTAATTACAGAGAAAATGTTTGCTGTTTGTTTACGAGCGAGACCTGGCTGAAACAATATATTTCCTTGCCACTGCGAGGCCCCTCCAGACTGGCTGATGTGTTGACTCAAATCCAGAGTGAACTGCAGTCGTTATTTGTCTAATTTTCCTCATTAGCCACAGTGTACACACTAAATATGAACTCGGGAAATGAGTTTGGGTTGTTTGAGTTGCTGGAGTTATTGTGGTGGCGGAGATGCCACTGGAGTGTGTGGACACTGGAACGGCTGCCTCGTTTAATCAAATCACATTTCAGTTAGCGTTCAGGGGCAGCTGTGCTGTTATCTGCTTGCACTTGTTAATAAGACAAGATGAAATGAGATGTGTGCTTTATTTGCCTTCGAGCATTCCTTTCAGCCATCTTGGTTGCAATTCACTTCTATAACCTGTCTCCCTTCACTTAGAGAGAGAGCAGGAACACTCCTTTGTTACTTCAAGGCACTTGAATGAGCACGCAATGAGAACAAATGTCTTTGCGCCAGAGAAGTAGCGTTTGGTCTTTTTCAGCAGGGGGGAAAAATAAATAAATATTTCCTCTTTTACAGAATTACACCATTGTGACATTTAAGACATTTAAATGGCTTTCTAACAGTCCCAGCCCGCGTCACCAGTGCCCTAACGCACTCCAGAATAGCCTGGAGCTAAGCACTTGTGTCGGCAACCCCACCCAAACATTTTCTATCCTCTCATGCGGTGTCTTTGTGTACATCGGCACTATTTAGGTTCAAGCAGCCCTACTGGCTTCATGCAGAGGGAGCTGCATGTGAACGATGCAGTTTGAAGGTTAGACTGCCCAGAGCGTATCAGGAAAAGTCAACAAAATCGGGGAGAGTGAACCGTATAGACACATTTGTATGTAGATGAATCTGGCCAGGGCCTTTCACTGTGGCGTCTGCGTGTTCTCCCCTGTGTTTGCATGGGTTCTCGCGGGTACTCCAGCTTCCTCCCACAGTCCAAAGATAACTGGAGATTCTAAATTGGGAATTTGTGTGTGAATGGTTGTCTGTCTCTCTGTGTTGGCCCTGAAAAAGACTTGCGACTTGTCCAAGGCGTACCCTGCCACTCACCCTACGGTAGCAGCGATAATGATAAGCGGAGATGGATGGATGAATTTGTGTAATTCAGCTAAAGCTATGAGCGACGACTGTAAAAAAATCTGTCACATAAAAACAGTGTTGCACACAAAGAGGCTTTTTGTTGGCTCACTTTGTTTGGTTTGTGCCACTTAATTTTTGCTGTTATCTTAAGTAGAGCTGGACGTTTGCAAATGAAACGTTACTGTCACGTCAATGGTTATGCTGGGTTTGAGCAGAAAAAATCCCCTTACATATGTTTGGGCAATGATTGTTGTTAAGGTAAAGCTTATTGAATGATTGTGATCACAGTAAAGGGAAATTTTACTGTCAAAAGAAAAGGGAAAGCCTGTTGCATTATCCGCCTTTTTGCTCCCAACAGGCAGTAGTCATTTTAAGTCCCTTCTGGACTGCCTTATATGAGTGCTGCGAAAACGATTGATGACCCTCTCTGCCTGATAAAACCTTGTTTGTTTTATTTCCTTTTGCAGATTTTCTTTATCAAATCAAGGTTGTTTGGGTAAACTGGGATAATGCCCTGTCTTTTTTAATATTATTATTCTAGCAACATAAAAAAAAGTTTAGTTTTATGTGTAAATTCCCATTTTTGAAAAGAAAGACACGGCTCCTATTTGCAACAACATTTTTTTGTGTCCATAAACAACACAGATAAAACCACACAGGATTAAATGTCAGTGACTTAAGCAGATCATTATTAAACGCAACAGATTTTCCAGCTGGCTCCTCAGCCAACATGACACACACAAAGATGAGCGCGAGTCCTCTACGAGTAACCCCAGTTTTGTTCACCGTCTTGTTACAGTCTGTGTTTGTTTGTGCACATCAGTGTCTGCGAATTCTAATTCCCCCCCCTCATTCAGGGCCTTATTTGCTGTTTGCACAACGGCTGCTAAGCAGTCTCTCAATACCAGCCAACAAATGGATTGTTATGTAAGAGGCAGAGCCTCCTATGTCTGACTGCCAATCTGCAAAAGAAAAACAGGCACGGTGGACAAAGGGAGGGTTAAAAATGAATAAAGGGAATGAGAAGGTGAGAAAGGGAGCGAGGAGTTAGAAAGGAACCTCTGGCTAAATGTTGTGGTTCCGGACACGGTGCAGCAAATCTGCTTTGCTGTTGCTCTTCCCCTCCTCTGTTTATTTTTGTCTCATCACCTTATTAGTCTGGCTCGGTCTGTTTTTTTTTTTCCATTGAAGGACTCTCAGCATTAAGCAGTCATTCATTTAGTATCTCCCATTCCTTGTCCTGCTTATCCATCTTTTCAGTCCCCACCCTACCCCATCGTCGCATGTGAAATACACGACAGGCGCACTCAGACAGCCGGCCCCATGTCCAAGAGTCCCCCCGGGCCTGAGAAGCGAGGGAGAGATGAAAAGAATACAATCAACTGTCTTTGCTTCATCCAGTCACTCGGCATCAGAACGCAGAGGATCCAGTGACATTTCAGTAGCTACCCTCCTCAGAGAACTGGCATGAGGATTTTTTTTCTCTTTTTTTTTCACAGTCACATCTGTGGGGGATAACCAATCCCTTGCATTTAGCTTTTGGCTCTTCAATAACCACCCAAGCAGTATGTAGCAGTCTCATGAGCCTTGTGAGATCAGAGGGGAGTTAGACCACCTTCGGTCTTTAAAGGTGCATGCTCACGTTTGTTGAGTTTTCCCTTCTGGGGCTAATCTGTATGGATGTAAACTCACGATAGTTTTCTGACTAGATAATGGCCATTCTGTTTGGGAAATGGACATGCAACATTGAATCCCACCCAGGCAGCTTTCACGTGTCAACAAGACTCAAAGCTTCATATGATCCCAAAGTCCTGTGTGGACTGACCTGTTCCAGCTCATCACATGCGCCCACAGTTTCACACACATACATGCAGTATCTAATGCATGCACCTCACACATCGAGCAGACTGTGTTTTTTTTCTTTCATCTCCTCTCTTCATCCGCCTCCTCCTTTGATGTGGGATACCCTGGAGCCCGAGGAATACAGTCTTGGGGAATAAAACAGAGTGGATCTGTGCTTTCGCAATAGGAAGAAGCTTCCCATTGTTCCCTTTTCATCTTTTGCACTTTCTCAGCCTCTTTTCGTTGCTTTCAATCACTCTCTCCATCCTGTCCTCCACTTTCCAGCATCTACTTCTCCAAGATGAAGGTCATTATCCTATTAGATGTACATATTTCAAACACTCTTCCACTTCTAGTGCCACAATAACAAGTTATCCAAACCCTGAAATGCTCTCAGCTCATTTCATTAAAGAACCATTTGGAATTTTGCTCCCACCTTTGGTCAAGTGTTCTGCAGGGTCCATTTCATGTTGGGCTGTAAGCTGCTAAAGTGGAGGATGATGTTGGCTTGGCCAAACTGATTGTGCAAGGTGCTGACATTCTCACTCTGATTCTGATAAGTGGTATTTCTGAGAGGCCATTATGTCCATGTAACAAGCTGGAGAGGTGAAGTCAGTGGAGGCTAATTTTACCCAGTGGTCACCAGTAGCAGAGTAGGGATTCTGCACTAGTTTAATAGTGTTTTTTTCTGCAGATTTTCCATTAAATTGGTTGTTGTGCCGTGGAATGAAGTGGTTGTTGTAAACCAAAAATTTCAGGTCGCTTTTTGGTAAAAACAAAATACTGATTTTTGTATTTCACTATTTCATGTCTCTGTTTTCTGACATCTTATTAACGTATCTGTTCAATTCTGCAGAATAATTAGCCAGAAAGGGTAATGGTTAGTTTGCTCATGTTAATAATTTCCTAGTAGCATCTGTTATCTGACAGGTTTCTGTGAAAAAAAACCCCAAAAACACAACTTTTGTATCCATGTCATTTCTCAACTTCTATGCCCTGTGAGCACGGTTCATGCAAAAACTTTTCCACTTGTGTAATTTTACAATTTGAGCCATTTTTTCATAAGGTCACCACTTCAGGGACAGGGTGGCTACACCAGCTTCAGCCTGTGTTTGTTTATGTACTGTGAAGGCCACTCCAGTGTAATTAGGATGATGTTAACACTAATTAGGCCCATGGCTATTAAACATTATCAAGAAGTGCACACACTTGCTTGCACATTTGTACCCCCCTTGACACACGCCCACACACACATGCAAATAAATACACATGAATAAATAAATACGCACACAAGTGCACACCTTTATTCCCACCTTTATACCTAGCAGCAAAATAAATAAAAACAGTATGGCCTTTTCAGAACATCAATGCTTAACGATTCTGTATGGGAAATAAAGATCATTCTATCCAGGTCTGTTATGTTTTTTCAAGCAGCACATGTCAGTGTTCAACAGTGCAGAATATCTCTATCTCTTCAGAGCTTCCTGTTAGATTCTGTTTCACTCATCATTTTCACCAAGCGCTATCATGGCTTTATCTCTTTTTTTCTCCCTTTTTCCACCTTCTGTTAACTGTTACATTTCAGCGTAGATACCAGCCAAAGTCTTGCTACTTTGATTTTTCAGCTGTTTTCACCATATTTTTGCAGTACTAGTATTTGGTGGCGGCGGTGGGTTGTGGGTGGGGTCATTCTGCTGACGCATTCAGCGCTAAACACGGTGAATAATGAAACAACCGAGTCCCAGGCCAGAACCTGGTGCTTAAATATTCAAACATTTCTGTCTGCTGCTGGAGTTTGATCAGCATGATCATTATGAGAATGTTAATGTGAAAAAAAACAGCTCTGTGCTCCTGCACATGCTCACACAAGTTCAAGCACATAGACTTTCTGAGGCTGGGTGTGTCAGCATGCAGCTTGGGAGAGACATGATAGCATGCAAACAGTAAAAACACAGTGAACACAAAACAACCAACCAGATTAAATTATATACAAATGGACTTCTTTATCCAGTTGGTCTGGTGTGTGCAGTCAGTTTATGATTAACACCTTTCCGGTAATCCTTCTAAATAAAAAGTCTGATTAAAGTTCTGTTTAACTGCAGAACATGTGTGTTTATTTAAAAGCCTCTAGAACTTTCCTTCAGATGCTCCGACACATTTCATGTGCAATGCAATGTTTTAAGCCTGTTTTCAAGTGAGTGCCAGAAACAAGACTAAAGCATTTGCATGTTTAAGTATTTCAGCATTGCTATTTAGACATGCTCAGGTCAAAAACAACAGGAATTCTGTCTTTTGGATGTCCTCACTTTTCTCCTCTGCACATCTTCTTAGCCACATTGATTCAAACGCCCGACTTACATAATAGCATAGCAATTTACACTAATGCCTCAGTGGTCTTGTCACGAGCAAAATGTACCCATGTAACCCGTGATTTGCTTCAAATTTTCAACTGGAAAATACAGCAGACATCTTGGTGATGATGTCACAGTGCGGACTAGGGGCGATCGTGGCTCAAAGAGTTGGCAGTTCGTCTTGTAACCGGAAAGTTGCCGGTTCGAGCCCCGGCTCGGACAGTCTCGGTCGTTGTGTCCTTGGGCAAGACACTTCACCTGCCGCCTACTGATGATGGCCAGAGGGGCCGATGGCGCGATATGGCAGCCTCGCCTCTGTCAGTCTGCCCCAGGGCAGCTGTGGCTACAACTGTAGCTTGCCTCCACCAGTGTGTGAATGAATAGTGGAATTGTAAAGCGCTTTGAGGGCCCCAAAAAGCGCTATATAAATGCAATCCATTATTATTATAAATCCTCTTCACAAGTCTTCAGTTGTGTTGGAGAATAAACCCTCTAAGCTATAAATTTTTAGAGATATCCGCGGTTATGTGAAAATTATTTACAAACTATAAATGCGCTTGATAAAAAATAAAAAGTGTCGCTGTCTGTTTTAGCAGCTCTATTGGTCATCACTGTCTGAGCCTCACCAGACTATTGAGCAAGTTATCAGACAGAGGAGGATATTTTAGGATGATCAATAAGCTTTCTAGATGGCACATATTCAGGGTAGATGGACTGTCCTGCCTTGCAACCTTTCTAAAGACTACTCAGTTCTTATCAGAGTTAAACGGCACACACACACATATACACAGCCTTTCATACTTCTCCCACTGGAGCCCTTCATTTAAAGATATTCGGGAAAAACACAGGGGAGGGTGTCTTAGCAGCCGTGGAGTGATGTTTGTACAAAAATTGCTCTCTGATAGTAGCATCTCCTCTAGAGACGTAACAAGCATTTTGAATTGTTTCAAACAAACTTTGCCAGCACGCCATTGGTGTCAAAAGCATAATAGGAGAAACATCTGAATCCTCCCGAATTGTAAAAAGCTACAGCGGCGTATCAGGTCCCTGCTGGCAGAATCAGGGAGGGGAGTAATCAGCAGAAATCTCAAGATGACAGAAGAGATTTCTGAATAGTTTGTGGGATGATTCATCGAGATATAAAATATTTGGCATAGCTCACAATTGAAATCGTAATTTAAAGAAACTACTCCAATGTCCATGGCATTTGTACTTTTGTGATTTTAATCATTTATAAGCAAACTAAGTGACGCGAAACACAGAAACTGCTCATTTTCAATTATCTGCTCCCTACGCTTTGATCTTTAAGCTAGACAGAAAAAAATGGTGATTTTTCCAAAGTACTTTGAAGCAGGTAACAATCTGAGACTGAAATTAGTTCCATTTTGTCAGTAGCCTATAATTTAGAAAGACAGGGCAACACTGTTATTCCCCTGGCATGACTATCATTGCGGAAAAAGGCACCCATCCACAAGTTCACACCCTGACATTAAATCTGGACAGAGCTGAAAAATAGAACGGGCATTGGGCACATACATGCCCGATGCCTTTCAGCTCTCTGCATTTCTTGCAGAGATCTAAAAGGACAAAATATACGGTTGAGTTTTTGGAGCAGAAGTTTATTAAATAATGGAACATCAATAACAGAGGGGTCAAACTCTCACCCTCCACTTTAGTTACTCGTGTTCAGTGTGTCATTGTGGTGCTTCGAATTTAATCATGAATTCCAAAGAATATAATTAGCTGCACTCAATCTGGGAAGGTGAGACTGTTCTCGTTCCCAAAGCACAATTTTGTCAAACAAAATGTGGCATCAGTACCATCATGCACTGTGTTTGTTTTTACGGCAGCAGTGAAATGGATTTCACTTCCAGCTTTTAGCATGTGAACATTTGCAGAATATCTCATCTCAGCCCACTTCTCTCTCCCAGTCTACAAATCTCTTTGTAAGTGTCTCAGAAATATATGTTGTGTCTAAAAAAAAATTGAAGCAAAGGTTTCAGTCTCTTCCTTTAAAAGGAATCAATAGCGCCGTCTCTCTCCTTAACTGCTTCAAAGAATCAGTCTGTACTGATGCAATAATGTATGAAGGTTGGCGGAAGCAACTCTGTTATAAAGTTACTGTTTGAGAGGCTGTCTGGGATGTTAAAATAAGGACTGAGTATAAATGCATGCAGCATTGGTGTATCTCCATGCTTTTTGCCTCTCAAGAAGTGACTTCACCACCACCAGCAGTCCTTTTATCCCTGTGGATTTTTCATTTTATCACCGGTTTATCTTACTATTTTCACGCTGTCTGCTCCCATGAGGCTTTGCAGCTGGCACAGGACATGGCAACATTGACCACAGGCCGTCTGCTTTTTCCAGTATGACCTGTTTATCCCTATGTTAGGTGGCAATGGTATAAAATCCACTACTCCAAATCAATTCCTCCTCGCAGAGAGAGAGAGAGAGAAAGAAAGCATCCGGGATGATAAACTCAATCCTAAATACACTCTCCCCTCGCTTCAGTTTCGAAAAGAAAAGTAAGGAAAAGGAGAGGGGACGGAAAAAAATCTAAATCAATAGGTTTTTCATTACAGCTTTGAATCATTTCTGATTATTTTTCTACTGGATGCATGGACAAAGGGAAATTGTATTTTTTTTTCTTTTTGGGAGTGACTCATTCTTTAAACTGAATTACTGAGCAGTCCACGTGAATGGAAATAATAATCAATGGGTATCCTGTGATGGTTTGACTTATTCTCCGCTGGAAGAGCCACAGGTAGGATTGATCGGCCAGATCGATGGCACCAGAGCTAATTAGACAAAAGTAATAAATATTTAGCCTTCTTTTTCGATGTTTGGATGTGTGGCAAAGGAGGGGCATTTGAGAGGATTACCAGACTAGATCATAGTGAAGTAAAGGTCAAAGGAATCCATATCCAGCCAGGCTTTTGTTTGCTGACAACCTTTGAGCTAATACAGTTCTCGATAGGTTGTTTTGGAGAAACCTCGTAGATGCATGAGCCTGGATTCTTCTGCTGCCTTATACACTACAGACACATTTTCACGTATAATGCAAATGCAAAGGTTTTTTGAAAGGTTTTTTCATATTTAAATAATTTACCAGGAAAGAAAATATTTTGATGCAATTGCATAGAAAATTTACATGTAATCAAAAAACGTAAAGATAACATTTTGGACATAAATATTATTTGGAGTGTGTTGCAATGCCAGTCCAAACAACAATATAGGATATTTCACAAGGAAATACGAGTCACACACTTAAACACCAAAAACAAAATTTTTTAAGATGCCTTGAAATGCTGCAGCGTCATTCTGTTTCTGTCTTTGCTTCTAAAAGAGGATAATAACACACTTAAACACACTTTAAAGACACCCTTGCATATAGCTTCTAATTAAAGTGCCATATTAGGGATTCTTTTTTATGTTCACATTAGCTAGAAAGTTTCGATTCTTGCTGCATTACATTTCACACATCACTACTGGCTGTTTCTGCAAACTTTAGATGAATTCCTAATCAAAAGTGTGATGCGGTCATGCACACTGGAGAAGTTCCAATCAGCGAATCTATTGTTTTCCTTTTTATGCATGTGTGACAAAGATCCTCTGTTGGTGGTGAATCTTAACGTGTAGAGATGTTCCCTTTTCTTGTTTTGTTTTGTGGAAGACTAGCAGGGAAGAATGTCCCCCCTCTAGACTGCTTTTATAATTGATAAACACCTTTCCGCTCACTTTTTTTCTCCCTTCAGCTGAGTGTGTGTTGCACTGCAGTATTCAGTGGATTTTACCTCTTCCAGAGCAGCAGGTGTTTGCTAGAAGAAACAGTGACACATAGATGCGCCCTGTCAGACTACTCATTAGAGACTCTGCACCTCCTTTGTCTCCTCATTTAGAGGGGAGAAAGGTGCACGTACACACAAACACATGCATCCATGTATACAAGTGCACAAAGCAGCAGGTGGCCACTTTCAGCTGGACAAATCACAGCAGCCAAAGTCAACACCAGCTCATTAGATGGATTTAGGAACAAGAAAGACATGGAAAATATTTCCCAGTATGACTTGGGCAGAGAAGTTTTATTTTTATGTATTTATTTCATTCTCTTGCTGAGATTTAGCACTTTGTGGCTTCTGTTCGTGATATGCTAATAAAGTAAATGTGTCGATAATAAAGACGTGACAAGTGTGACAGTGACGTCAGGAATAGCAGGAGCTCTCTTGGGAAGACAAAGCATATGATAGATGCTATGCATGAGAGGGGTGTTAACTGATGAGAATTACTTCACTGTGAGTGAATACACAAGATATGCAGCGATGATACCGGCTCCAAGTCTAATTCACGATGCAAGCTAAATGAGATGTTAGGTGTGATTCAGGTTGAAAATTTGATTCAATGCCCTGTTTGCTATTTAAGTTCTGACAAGTTACGAATTTGGCTGTTTTTGCACCCTAAAGCTAAGAATACACCAACCATACAATTATATATACATTTAATTCCCTACATTTTAGGGGCCTTTTGCCTTTATTTTTCTCCACATCTGCGCCATCCCTTCCTTGCTTCTGACTGCTTGATACTTGATCATGTTGTCTGAGTGACATCAATAAAGAAACATTATTGTCTTACTGCAAAATTACATAGACAAAGTAGCTTGTTTCATGTTAAAGGGCAGCAAATTAAATATTCCTTGAAGGCTCAGATACTTCCTTTAATAACCACAATTCCAAAAAAACATATGGAGTGTGTAAAATGTCAAAGAACAGAGGATGGTGATTTTCGGATCTCATAAGAGTATAGAAAACATATCATGCATTTAAACTGGGAACATATTTGGCAGCAGGTCAGTAATTGGGTATTGGTCTGGGTATAAAAAGAGCATCTTAGAAAAGCAGAGTCAGAAGTAAAGATGGGCAAATTTTCAGAATAATGTTAATCAACATAAAATTGTGAAAGCTCATCATGTGCAGATATATCATCATCCACAGCACATTACATCATTGAAAGATGTTCAGAATCTGCTGAAATCTGTGCACAAACGACAAGGCTGAAAATCAATATTGGATGCCCCTGATCTTCAGGCCCTCAGGTTCACTTCCTGAAATCATTCTGTCACAGTTCACCATATTATCCATAAACACAGATTAAAGCTACTATTGTGCTTATGCATTAAATCCTTGACATATAAGGAGTGCATCAGTGCCACTGGAATTGGCAGCTCGAACACCTGGAAAGGCACCATCAGTGCTGAAAGGTACATGCAGATTGTAGAGCAACATACGCTCCCATCCACATCATAGTAGAAGGGTTCAGGTGCTGAACCTTTCACCATTTGAAACCATCTGGCCCATCATGATATAAAAAACACGACAAAGACGGCTCAGAACTGAGGTACAGCGAAAATCCTCCATGAAACATGAATAGGGTAGCGTTCCCATTCAGCAGAACTGATCTCCTCAGTTCCCAGACATTAATGGACTTTTGCTAAAGGTATGCTTCACAGATTAGCAAATCATTCCTTTTTTTATTTATATTTAGCACAATTTCCAAATGTCTTTGAATTGGGGCTGTAGAATGCAGCTCTTTTGTTGTACTTTAGATGTACTGTTCCTACTTCATAATAAGGCACATTAACAATCTAGGTCCAGTGCCTAGAAAGAAAATAGCTTTTTTCATATACTTTATTTTTATTAATCTTTAATTATTGTCCCATTATTCATGGCTTCTCAGAGACCCTGCTAATTTCTGTGGTCCATCTTCAGCCAAAATAAAATGTAATAAAATTTCAGTCTTTAACATACTTTCTAAGGAAATTAAGACACTTGCTACTGTTAACTGCTGTTGATCACTGCTACTCTTGTGACTAGGGATGGGTATCGTTTAGGTTTTATCCGATACCGGTGCCAAATCGGTACTTTTGAAACGGTGCCGGTGCTTAAACGGTGCTCGAACCGGTGCTTAAAGAATGGAGAACACAAACTTTGTCCAAAAACCTTTCATGTTCAGCTGGGTTTTTTTGTAAAAAGATAACAATGTGTGCCTTTTCTGCAGCTATGTGGCATATATGGCATCATTCTTGGCTGGAAGCAGTGCTTAAACAATGGAAAAAACACAAACTTTGTCCAAAAACCTCTCATGTTTAACTGTTTCCCACTTTTTCTTTGGTCATTTTAGCCTTTTTGGCCAGGGTGAAGGGAGTATCTGCCATCAAACAAGAAGACAGCCGCATGTAGCTATGATGATGTTTGCTAGTTCACCTTACATGCATTAATGTAATAACGTGGTTAGCCTACTCAACGTAAATTACACACGAACAACATGAAGCTACTCACGCAGAGAAGAACGGCTGCTGCTGCATCATCATCCTCATCATTTCTGCTACACTGGCAGGGCTAGGGGCCAGGACTCTATTCTTCGGGTTTTTGGGGGATGTTGCTCCGGGTCCGATAACTGGCAACCCACCCGACGTGCACGGTGTGAGGTCTCGCAGCAAGCTATCAAATACGGCGCATTTCTCGGCTTTTAAAAAAAACGCTATGCGTCGCCAGCTGTTTAATCGGATTCTTGGTGTTACCTCCTTTGACAGTATCAGCTTAAAGCACTTGTTGCAGGCTGCTGAGTTTGCATATTTTGCTGTGAAGTACAGCCAGACTTTTGACCGCTTCGCCTTGGGCATTTTTAATCTGTAGCTCTGCTCTAACTGAACGTACGTACCTGGCCCCGCCTACTATCCTCGGAAACGTAAAATGATTGGCTAGAAGTGTATCACAGCTCAGGAAAAAAAAAGCACCGAAATAAAGCACCGAAATGTGCGCTGCTTTTCGGTCTGGTTACTACCGTTTATGTCAGAACCGGTGCCATCATGGCAGCGGACACCGGTACCCATCCCTACTTGTGACAGCCTTTTGTTATATGAAAAAGTGTCTGAATGGAAGCTTTTGTTGCTCCAGGATCTAACAAAACTGTTCAACAATTATACAAACTTTAATACTTTATATACCATCAGAGGAGCTAGTTTTGTTTTTTGTTTTTAACTATGTGCCAGTTCCCCCCTCTGTTTTAGACCTAAGGGTTTTGCATCCAAGATTTCCAGAAAAATTAAAAATACTAGCTTGTCAGACTTCAAGGCCGTATCTTAAATGAGCCTGGATCCACAGAAAGCAGTGGTGTCTCAGGATTATGTTTGTTTGTTTTGTTATTTGATTTGATTTGATTTTCAATTATATTTTTTTCACTGTGTAAGGCACACCTGTATCACAGCTTTTTCATTTGCAACATTGAACTGAGCTTATGGAGTGGTTTCCAGTATAAAATCAAATCTGTTTTTTAAAGATGCAGTCAGTAGTGGGTTTTTTTTTAGCTTATTTAACAAATTAATGCATTATCCTATTAACCTATAATTTATCCAATTAAAAATATGTAGGAGTGGGTTTGCTTCAGACTCAACTAATAAACATCATTGGAGAATGAGTAAAGAAACACAAATGTGAAGGAAATTTTCTTCCTCGTCACCTCAAGCCTCATCTCCTGAACTGAAGTCTATGAGGGGCCGTGCAAGCCAAAATTCATTCTTTCACTCTCACACACATACATTCTTCTTTCACATACATATACTTTCACTCTCACATAGTTTTATTTTAATTTTTATATTTAGATATTTTTATTCTCATGTTTACACATATTTAACACACACATTGAAATATTGTGCTCTCTTATACATGTATTTTAATGTACATATTTACAAATTTTCACTCTAACATACGTGCGTTTTCATTTATGCATTCCTACATTTTGCTCTCATTTACATCAGGGCTCTAGAGTGCGACCAAATTTTTCAATGGTGCGACTAAAAAAATAATATTTGCACCTGTGCGACCAACTGTTCGGGTAGAAAAAAAAAAATCTGCAACCTTCCCTGTGGTCAAGAACAGACACATTTTGCCCCTATCGTGGACTAAACCAATCAGAGATAGTAAAGGGCGAGACCTCTCTGATTGGCCGTGGTCCAGTTGAAAGTGCAGGTGGAAGTGGGAGGTGAGTAGCTTGAATAAAGCGATATTATTCATTAAATCCTGAATCGACTTTTAAATATAACTGTGTTTTGCCAGAAACGCCAGATTCTCAGATTAAAGCTCACAAAACCATTTCAACAACAACCAAACAGCAAATGAGAGCAGGTACACGGACTCCACACAAAGACGTAACACAGACCCGACGCATCAGAATCAACTTTTTCTTTCTCGGCTTTCTCACCCGACGGCCCGTAGACGGACACGCTGTCGGAGCTTAGCGATCCCGATGCGTCTGGTCCGTGCTGTGTTTACGTCTTTTTGCGCTGATTCTGAGCTGCAGGTTTTGTCTCTCTCCAGCCAAAATCCACCGAGCCAGCAGCAAAAGAAGCAGCAAACTGCGCTTCACACTTGATCAATGTCGTCATGAATTTTGCTGTTTTGCTTCCACAACTATTAAAATCACACTTCGTGCACAGCTAGCTCTCTCTATCTCTCTCTGTACTTCAAGAACAGTTTCCCAATCTCTGTTTTCTGTATTATTCATTCGCTTATTACCCACCAGTCTACCGTTGTTTACAGCGCTGTGGCTGCTGTCTTTTTCTTTTCTTTTTCTCTTTTTCACTTAAATGACCTCGGACAAGAAAGCCTATTTTTTCTGTTGTTCAATACTGAAGAAATTTTAACTTTATATGCAGAACATTGTAGAATATTTTTAAGGTTATCTGCTATAAAAAGCCAGACCAGGAAAATCTCCTTCATGTTTTTCTGTGTTTTATTCTCAGTTACTTTCACACAAAGGCATCTGCTGTGATGTTCACAATTCTGATGAAGTCAGTACTGATAAATGATCAGAATTATAATATTTCTGACTGTCTGAGGCTAAGTTGAATCGAATCGGGACTTTGAAAACCGGAATCGAATGGATTATAGAAATCAGTGATGATACCCAGCCCTAGTGAGCAGCTTAGGCACGACAGAAGTGGATGTAGCTGTAATAGGAAAAGAACTATTGCTAACTTTTCTGTTAAGTTAAGGCCTGATCCTTCTGAAATTCATAGCCAGTGCTCTGACACGGTGTCATCAATCTTTGAATGCTGAAAAAGCACAGTGTATCCAGAAAAACACATTATATTATATAAATTATTATAAAATTTGAGTGCGCCTAACTTTTGTGCCGGTACGCCTAACTTTTGTGCCAGTACCGGTACGCCCATGGCAAAAAGTTAGTCTAGAGCCCTGTACATGCATTCAATATGCATTTAATCTCACAAATAATATATGTATGTAAGAAGAGAATGCATACATGTCTGAAGAAAATATATGTATGCAAGAGAATAATGTATGTGAATGAAAGAGTATAGTGGAAACGGAAGGCTGGGTGTCTGTACCGCTGTGATTTGCTGAGAAGCACGCGCGGGTCACTTTCAAGTGTCTGACAGCATGGAGGGGCGAGAAGAAACTCGAGTTCTTCAGCAAGCTGTCGGGGTGTTAAGAAATATTTTATCATCTCCTGAAACGGTCACATCGTTGTCCTCGTCACTTGATCGAGATGGGACGGGCTCAACTGCACCCACAGCAGTGAGATGAGGGAACTTTCTAGACCAGCTAACACCCGGGTAGCTTCAACGAGCCAAGTAGCTAGACAGAGTTCGACTGGAGTGGGGCAGTCTAAAACATGAGAATAAAAATATCTAAATATAGAAATTAAAATAAAACTATGTGAGAGTGAAAGAATGAATTTTGGCTTGTACGGCCCCTCATAGAAGTCAGGGCTATAACACACAGAAACATGAGTAAGCATGCTAATGTATTCCCTATATTGTCACAATTCCTTATTGTCAGCAGGTTAGACATGTGACCCTCCCGTCTCTGGATACATGAGAAGGGCTGGTAACAGCTGGTTATAACATTCTGCCAGCTAATTTTGGGCTTGAGTGGCCTAACACTTCCCCACTGATGAAAAATTTGATTACGTTCTCACATTTTCAGTTTTGTGTCAGAGTCCAAAAAGTTTCATCCGCTCAAGGACATTTTCGCTAACAGCAGCAAAAACAGCGGTGTTACCAAGGTTCAGGATATCCTCAACAACTCATCTCATCAGTGAGAGACTCTGACTCACAAACTCCTTTCACAAAGTTTTACAACCTCTTCCAGAGTAAAGCGATGTAGGCCCCGACACTGACAGCTGAGGTAAAGAGTGCACTGACGGCTTTCCACGGATAGGGAAAAACTCTGGGGAGGATCTGGTCCAAACAGTAGCAGAAACACTCTGGCCGGAAACACGTTGTAATGTTTTAGATGGCTGATGAAAACATGTTTGTCCTACAGCAGCTACCATAGATAGGATTGTGTGCTTGAACTGGGAGGGGTATAAAAACAGAACTCTGACTGATATCTCACGGCAAACACAGCGCTTTCTCTTAGTCCTCATAATATTTAATGTTTTTGTGTAGTTGATGCTTAGTTGAAGATGATTTGACAGAGTGGTGAACCTCTTTGAAAAACTCAATTATCTTGTATTCTGTTTATTGCCAGTTATTTTACTTACTTTGCTTTTTTAAGTACAACGTTTTAAGATTTTCTTCTCCCATCCCAAATTTTCAGTCATTTTCATTTTGCTTTGATTATATTCTAAATGAATAATGTATCTTTCAAAAGAACAATAACTCTTGTTTTTAGCACCTAATTATTTTGTATCTGTACGGTTCAACTGATTATATTTTCCACAGCGTCCCAGACTTTTGGCAGACGGTGTTGTGTAGGCTCACATATGTTTGCACAGGCTGAGCAGTAATCTGTCAGACTAGAAAATTCAATGTGACACGCAAAATTAGTGACGGGTGATGAACCCTTTCTCGCCCATAAGTGCAATCGCCTACGTTAATGTACAACAACTTCCACTACCAGAAACCATTTTCTCCTTTTCCTCACACGGCTTCAGTCTCATCTATCACAACATGGCTCCCCTCCCTCTCTGCTCGTCGGCCATTTTAGAAATCTTTTCTCCTCTTCCTCCACAGTTGCCTCTTGCCCAGTTTCTGAGAAACTATGCTGCTGCACAAATAAACACAGGAAAGAAATAAAAACGAAAGTGTCAACTTCTTCTCTTCACCATCCACAATTTGCACTTTACCCGTCTTTTCTGAGTTCCTTGCCTCAATACTCTGTCTTTCTTCAACCTCTTTTTTTTCCTCCTCCTCCTCCGGCACAAAGCTTCTTTATAGCCCTCCTTGCCATGCTGCGATAATTAGTCAGCGCTAAAATAATACAGCCTCGAGAAAACAACAAGAGCTGAGCGGAGGGCTTAGCTCTGCCGGGAAGGATGGAGGGAAGGAGGGGTGATGAGAGCCAGAAAGGGAGAGAGGAAGCGAGAGATCGGGAGGAGAGTTGTGTGTGTCAGCCGATTTCAAACGGCTACCAGCAGTTAGATAATGAAAGTGTCAGGTAGACGAGTGAGTGTGCGTGTGAGCGTGCGTGTACATTAAGGAAGCCTGCACGTGTGCATACTTGAATAGTGTTCTTCCTTGCGTAAGACATGCTGTCACTATAGCGTCTGCTTTCTGCCATCTTTGACCTGACCACACCAAGAAAGTCGTTTATGTATATTGATGCGTCCGTGGAGATGAAACCCATTGCCATGCACTTCTGTGACCATGCGTGACTCTATAGTCATGTTATTATCAAAATCATAGCAATTCCATTGATTTGTGAGGTGTCATTGGGATGGCTAGCGCTTAATTATGTGTATTAATCACTTGTTTACTTGCGTAATCTTCTTGATACAACTATGTGCTTCATATAGCAAAATATGCATGCATTAGTATGTAGACAGAGCGCCTGTGTGTATGTATATTTATGATCCTGGGAGGACAGACAGCCCACAGGGTTAAGAGCAGTTCACTGTGGTTTCATTACTCTATGCTAATCACAGCCAACGCCCGTCATTTCTCATTTACCACCAGGCTTACTGGAGCCAAGCCAAGTCCTAACCACTCTGTTACAGTTCAAACATGAAATCGCTCCATGTATGGGGCGGGTACTTTTTTAAGGCTGGAGCTTAAAGTACTGTTAAGGCAAAGTTATTTTGACAGGGAGAATTTCTTTTGTTAAATTTTGAGAGATGGTAGTTATACTGTCAGCATAGCGAGCCCAAAGTTTGTCAGTTCGTCCTAGTTTGAATCCAACACAACTGCGGGCAACTGACTGCAAATGAAGCCCGCCGAATAACCATTTCAAAGGCGAGTGACATCCTGCACATACCAGGGCTCACGCTAGATATGACTTTGTGACCAAGATGTACGCTACCAGTAACATGTTTTAGTTGCATGTTTTTAACCAGACATAGTGCTTTCTCTCTGATGCAGACTTCCTCTAACTACTGACTTTCTGCTGAAACGCTATTCAATTTAAACTTGCAGAAATCAATAAAAGAATATGCAACCCATAAGAAAGCAATAACGCTAGCTGAAATGTTATTGCACCATATAATAACAAATAACAGGGAAAAAAACATAATTTTGTTGTCCATAGAGTCTGTCTTCTTTTTCTTTTTTTTCCCTCAGTTTTACACAGTGGAATATATTCTGTTTGTGTTTTCAGTTCACTTAACATGCTGACTTCTTTCTTATCCAGATGTTGAAGAACTAAGCCGTAATTCCCTTTTCCTCCCTGTGTTTTGCAGCTGGGACAACATACATCTTCGGGCGAGGCGGAGCCCTCATCACATATACCTGGCCACCCAATGACCGGCCGAGCACACGGGCAGACCGGCTGGCAGTGGGCTTCAGCACACAGCTGAAGGAGGCTGTTCTGGTCAGGGTGGAGAGTGCCAGGGGACTGGGAGATTACCTGGAGCTGCACATAGTAAGATACTGTACTGGGGTATTTGATGGGGGATGAAATTGTTAGGGGAATTGGAAAATACAGTGAAGGAACTGTCAGCCAGTTGAATCAGAGGAGAAAGTCCACAATAAAATGGATTAAGAAGTACTTGGGCAGGGAAGGTGAAATGGCAGAGAAGTAGGGTTCAGGGGAAAGCAGATTCCCAAGTCAGTTCCTAGAGCACTAGAGGAGAATAATCATTTAAGGTTAAACTTTTGCTCACAAAACTGGAAAACTGGACAGAACTTCTCCAGTTGTTGCAGAATTCCCTTTAAAATGCCATTTAGATTACTGCTTTGTAGTACTTGCAAGGGTCAGTGCAAGAAATTAATGTGTGTAGAATCGGGAAAATGACTGTGAACTAACATTTCTTTTTATCTACTGTCAAACTAGTTATTACCCTCATTTCTGCCTTTATTGCTTTCATATGTTAGTCTTAAAGGTCATTTAAACCCACCTCTAATGATAAATTGAAATGGCAATTAAGGGACAGCGGGAATTTAAAAAATGCTTTTACGCAGGCTCTAATTGTCTCATTGACCCCTGTGCTTCGTCTGCCCAACATTACATTCAACGCTCATAGTCAATTTGATGGTGGACTTTCCGTTAATTACCAAGCAGGACCACGCCTGATAACCCTGGTCCACTCATCATGTTGCTGAAGTCATGCACTTAAAAGCTGTGTGTAGTTAGGTTCACAGCTCAAGTGTTTTATGGTACCTGTAATGGTGATATTGCAGTATCCTACAGTTTCTTCACACTTACTTAAAATACGCTATCACTGTTATCTACGCTCAACCATCTGCGTGCATGTGTGTGTGTGTGTGTGTGTGTGTGTGTGTGTGTGTGTGTGTGTGTGTGTGTGTGTGTGTGTGATCAAACCATGCCAACATCCCAGTGACCCCAATTTGTTGTGCCTGGAAGCGACAGGAACATAGTTGACCCCGGGTCAGTTCTCATCCAGTGCTCCGTAAACTGAAAGTGACTGAGGGAGGGACAGCTGGAAAAGAGAAAGAGAGGGGTAGTTGAAAAAGTAGGGGGGCAAAGCTAGTGGATGAACTAAGTAAGTCCGGGCCAATTTAAATGCTCTTAAAATCTGTGATAAATAAAGATAATGACTGTAATGATGAAAGATTACAGTCATAAATGCAGTGTACCCAGCAAATAATGCTCAGGTTGAAGTGGGGATGTGGCAGAGTTTAACTGCTGCCGCGCCGACATTTGAAGGGCCGGTTACAACATCACAAGCAAAGCTTCTGCTGCTTTTAATAAAAGCTTTTTAACAAAAGGCTGCTTGGATATAGTCGCGCATCTCCGATAATAATATCATTAGAAGACCGTATAATAACAAGAGTCAATATCTGGCTCTATTCAAAACAACAAACACACAAACATTTGCTCTTTTACTTCTGGAGTGTTTTGCCATTCTAAATACACCACACGCCTGCCCTTCTTTTTGCAAACATATTCATAGACTACAGCTTACTTGTGGTGCTTGCTGCACTTAGAATTTCACAACATCCCTTTCCAGGAACACTTTTCCTTAGCATGTTCCACAGACTACATATTTCATAGACTACAGAGTCTTTTTTTCTGTGGAAGCACTTTATACAGAAAGAAAAAGTCCTTTGGAAAACGTGGTCCCTGGATTATTTGTGTAAGAGGACTCTGTGATAAGACATTGCTGTGGAATTTTTAAATTAAATTTCCAAAGACGTGAGCACTGCAACAAAATTCCATTTACCGTCACCTCCATTTTATTGGGTATTGCAATAAATCTCCAAACGTAACTCAGCACCTGGGGAAATGAAACTATCTGTATGGCTGTGAACATCTAGAGTTTGTAATTTTGTTGAACTGATCCTTTAATTTGACTTTGCCTTTCTGTCAAACATCAGGTGAACCATGGTACATTTTTTTTACTCTAACCTAACCTAAAGGAATAGCTTCCCACTTTTTTATCTCAGCCCATCCACCACGATCCCTCATCAGTCATTCTTTTGCTTGCTCTTCTCTCAAGTGCATATTCTCTATCTAACTTCTGAGTCTTTCATTTACTCCCTCATTCCCTCATGTCTGGCCCGTTCATTTTCTCTTTCTCTCCCTCTCACACACACATCAGTGCTTCCGACACACCAGCCCGGCTCCTCTGCTCCCATTGCAATTACATTTCATTTGCTGCCGTTCCTCCCGAGTCACTCCCATAAATGACTCTGCTCAGCCCACGGTGGGTGTTTTGGTCCTGTTAATTATGCTTGTCTCTCTTTGAGGGGAGAAGTACAGGTAAATTAGACCAGAGAACCTGTGAGCCATGGCCCCATATCATCCCCACCTGATGTGGGGGCTTCCTGGTCCTAGTCAAACTACAAAATAGTGTCACATCAAACAGCGATAGTGGCCTTGAGGTCTAATACCTGGGGCCTTATTTGTTAGCTTCAGCGTTTGGTTCAAAAAACACAGCTCTTCACTTTTCACTCCAGGGTGACTTGTTCCCTAGCCTCTGGTGGGATTTTGAAGGGTCTAACATATTTAAAAACTGGTGTGCACAGTCCTGTTGGGTTTTCGACATGTTCTAAATTTCTGAATTATGAGAACTTAAACCCACCATTACTCATAAAAGTATTTATTATTTTTATTGTTAATGGTTGTTTTCACAGAATGCAATCTCAACCATTTCCTGTCCTTAGAGGATATGACACAAATCTGACTGCTGCTGTAACTAGAACTACTGACAGCAGTGTCAGAATGTGATAGAGCATTATTCCTTATCTTGCACAGACCACCCGTCTCTTTATATACCTTGCCTCTCTTACCAAGCCACCTTCTCTTTCATGCCACTGCTTTCTTCCATTTCTGTCCATTTATGTGACAGAGGGCAGGACATCACTCACTGTATCTTTCTGACTCACTGTCATCAAGCCTCAGGGTAGGAGATGTAAAGTTGAGGGTGTGGGATAAGTTGCTTAAGTTGAATTGTGCTGACCACAGTTGTTTTAAAAAGGACATGCCATATCCTCAAAAGACCTTGTGTCTTGCACCTCCCTAATTATTTACTGTAGGTGTGTCTGAAAGTGCAGAAAACTTTCTAGCTGACATTTTGAAAGTTCTAGATGAAAAAGCTTTGAAATAGATTACCTGGAAAATGCCATAGGAGTGAATCACTGCTGAGCATGCCAAACATGACTGGGTTTATTGCTGTTGCAGTGCAGTATTGCTCATATGTCTATAAAGATTCGCTATCGCCTAGGTCAGAGAATATTAAGTAGTAGTAAACAAAAGAAAAAACAATCTGAATCTAAATTTGCTTTGTAGTCTTGGAGAAAATATGCTGTTCATCTATCAGGCTTTATCAGTTCTACTGACTGGTGAGGAGTTCCTCTCTGTTTAATCGCCCGGAGAAGTTAAATACCACATAACCCCCCCAAGAGTCAGTAAAACTAATTAAGCCTCTTGGATGAGTGGTGAAACATTCTCACGAATATGAAGTAATTCCAGTCGCCTTTCACTCACTGTGCTCAGATGCATGTGACAGCTGTATCAGCAACAGCTCTAGTGATACGCAATCACTGCTGTGGGCATGATATGTCACACTGCTGTATGTGGAAAGTTATACATCTTGCCTGTTTGTTGTTGTTTGTCTTCTTTTAATTCCAAACAAAATGCTTTTGAGAGCCTTGGTTGACTTTTAATACAACAAAGTCTACTTACTTTGCTATTTTGGAAACTTTCAGTTATACTTTAAGGTCTTGTTTAGCATATGGACCTTGCTCAAAGGGTGATCAGATGACCCAAGGAGAGAAGGCACAGCATTCTCAAAGGGCCTTTCTGATAAAGCCAGTTTAAAATGGAAAACTGTCAAATAGCTGATGTATGCTATCTGGTGGTAAAGAAGCATTTAAGAGGCTTTACATAAGTAAAAGGATAGAAACAGCAGTGTAAAAGGAATAGCCTGTTACATAAATATATTTAGGCAATTGTACTCATGATAAGTTAAAGGCAGGAAATTAGTTCCCAATGACTATGTCATTAAATTATTATTACTATTAGCCCTTTTCCACTAGTACATACTCGAGTCAGCTTGGCTCAGTTTTTAGGATTTTTCATTAAGTGGTAGTACCTGGTACCAGGTACTTTTTTCACTACTTACTTGGGTCGAGAATGCATCCAACGATTGGCTACTCAGTGGTACCCCCTAATGAGTCATGAGAGAGTCTCCTTCACAGAAATCAAAGCCACCATTTTTGAAACCTGTCTGATAAAAAGAAACACCGAGCAGCAGGTATACAATTGTCCTGACGTCCTTCGTTGTTGTAGTGTTCATGATGTCACAGGACGAAGGGACTGTGGCCGCATTGATATAACGGCCACAAGTACATTAGGTGGCACTCAATTGTAATGGAAAACGACTGAAACCAACCAAGTGGGTGTTATTGGAAATCCAATTTCTTCCGCTTATGCAGTTTTGGCTTTGGGGGGGTCAGGGTGAAGCCTAACCCAGCTGTCATAGAGGGAGAGGCAGGGTACACCTGTTGTAGTGCTAACACAGAAAAACAGACAGCCCTCCCATGCACACTGGAGCCAGTTAAATTTCGAATCACCAAGTTTCCACGTAGTCGATGACCTGGTCTACCTCCTGAGCAACGGCTACTCTTATGGTGCAAACCGCCCCATTATTGTTACTAATGTTACCTGTACCACCTTTAGCCAATATTGTCTTTTTTACACATTAGACATGGTGGTGCAACACTGTGTGAGGCCAATACAGACATAAAACAGTAGTACAGGAAACACGGATGAAATGTGACAGATCTGACTGATTTCTTTGATTTCTTTTAAATTGACCAATAGTGTGTCCGTCACAGTCCATCCAAGTACCATCTGCACATTTGGTCACTCTTCTTATGAGTTACATACATATTGTAGTTCAACCAGTGAGTCCTGGTCTATTTCTTTGACTCCTTAGTAGATGGAGCTCTTTAATTCAATTCAATTCAATTTTATTTATATAGCGCCAAATCACAACAAAAGTCGCCTCAAGGCGCTTCATAGATACCGAGACAAACCCAACAATCATATGACGCCCTATGAGCAAGCACTTTGGCAACAGTGGGAAGGAAAAACTCCCTTTTAACAGGAAGTAACCTCCGGCAGAACCAGGCTCAGGGAGGGGCGGCCATCTGCTGCGACCCGTTGGGGTGAGAGAAGGAAGACAGGATAAAAGACATGCTGTGGAGGAGAGACAGAGATTAATAACAGGTATGATTCAATGCAGAGAGGTCTATTAACACATAGTGAGTGAGAAAGGTGACTGGAAAGGAAAAACTCAATCCCTGGCAGCCTACGTCTGTTGCAACATAACTAAAGGAGGATTCAGGGTCACCTGGTCCAGCCCTAACTATATGCTTTGGCAAAAAGGAAAGTTTTAAGCCTAATCTTGAAAGTAGAGACAGTGTCTGTCTCCTGAATCCAAACTGGAAGCTGGTTCCACAGAAGAGGGGCCTGAAAACTGAAGGCTCTCCCTCCCATTCTACTTTTAAATACTCTAGGAACAACAAGTAGGCCTGCAGAGCGAGAGCGAAGTGCTCTAATAGGGTGATATGGTACTACAAGGTCATTAAGATAAGATGGGGCCTGATTATTTAAGACCTTGTATGTGAGGAGCAGGATTTTGAATTCAATTCTGGATTTAACAGGAAGCCAATGAAGGGAAGCCAAAACAGGAGAAATATGCTCTCTCTTTCTAGTCCCTGTCAGTACTCTTGCTGCAGCATTTTGGATTAGCTGAAGGCTTTTCAGGGAGTTTTTTGGACATCCTGATAATAATGAATTACAGTAGTCTAGCCTGGAAGTAATAAATGCATGAACTAGTTTTTCAGCGTCACTCTGAGACAGGATATTTCTTTAGAGATGTGGCGCAGATGGAAGAAAGCAGTCTTACATATTTGTTTAATATGTGCGTTGAAGGACATGTCCTGGTCAAAAATGACTCCAAAGTTCCTCACAGTGTTACTGGAGGCCAAGGTAATGCCACCCAGAGTAAGAATCTGGTTAGATATCATATTTCTAACATTTTCAGGGCCGAGTACAATAACCTCAGTTTTATCTGAATTAAGAAGCAAAAAGTTAGCAGCCATCCAGGTCTTTATGTCTTTAAGACATTCCTGCAGTTTAACTAATTGGTGTGTGTTATCTGGCTTCATGGACAGATAGAGCTGGGTGTCATCTGCATAGCAGTGAAAATGTATGCTATGTCTTCTAATGATGCTGCCTAAGGGAAGCATGTATAATGTAAACAGAATTGGCCCCAGCACTGAACTCTG
The DNA here is from genome assembly GCF_041146795.1 of Maylandia zebra. NCBI lineage: Eukaryota > Metazoa > Chordata > Actinopteri > Cichliformes > Cichlidae > Maylandia > Maylandia zebra. The sequence goes on from NC_135169.1 coordinate 48,211,085, forward strand.
TGGAACTCCATAATTAACCTCAGTGTGTGACGAGGACTCTCCATTTACATGCACAAATTGGAGTCTATTAGATAGATATGATACAAACAACTGCAGCGCAGTACCTGTAATACCTACAGCATGTTCTAATCGCTCTAATAGGATATTATGGTCGACATTATCGGATGCTGCACTGAGGTCTAGCAGGACAAGCACAGAGATGAGTCCACTGTCAGAGGCCATAAGAAGATCATTTGTAACCTTCACTAAAGCTGTTTCTGTGCTGTGATGAGCTCTGAAACCTGACTGAAACTCTTCAAATAAACCATTCCTCTGCAGATGATCTGTTAGCTGTTTGACAACTACTCTTTCAAGGATTTTTGATATGAAAGGAAGGTTGGAGATTGGCCTATAATTAGCTAAGACTGCTGGGTCTAGAGATGGCTTTTTGAGTAAAGGTTTAACTACAGCCACCTTGAAGGCCTGTGGTACATAGCCAATTATTAGAGATAGGTTGATCATATTTAAGATCGAAGAATTAATTAATGGCAGGACTTCTTTGAGCAGTTTTGTAGGAATGGGGTCTAAAAGACACGTTGATGGTTTGGAGGAAGTAATTATTGAAGTTAACTCAGAAAGATCAATTGGAGAAAAAGAGTCTAATATAACATCAATGGTACTAAGAGTAGCTGTAGATAATATTACATCTGTGGGATGATTATTGGTCATTTTTTTCTCTAATGATAAAAGTTTTATTTGTGAAGAAGTTCATGAAGTCATTACTAGTTAACGTTAAAGGGATGGTTGGCTCAATAGAGCTCTGACTTTTTGTCAGCCGGGCTACAGTGCTGAAGAGAAACCTGGGGTTGTTCTTATTTTCTTCAATCAGTGACGAATAGTAAGATGTTCTGGCTTTGCGGAGGGCTTTCTTATAAAGCAACAAACTATTTCTCCAGGCTAAATGATGATCCTCTAAATTTGTGACACGCCATTTCCTCTCCAGCTTACGAGTCATCTGCTTTAGGCTACGTGTTTGAGAATTATACCACGGAGTCAGGTACTTCTGATTAGAGACCTTAGTTTTCACAGGAGCTACAGTATCCAGAGTCGTACGTAGTGAGGAGGTAAAATTATTAACAAGATAATCGACCGCTGTTGGGGTAGCGTTCAGATCGCTGCTCTGCTCTATGTTGGTACAGGGCATTGAAGATGATAACAGTGGGTGGGTTATATTCTTAAACTTAGTTACAGCACTTTCAGAAAGACATCTACTACAAGTCTACTCTCCACTGCTGTGTAATCAATTATTGTGAATATAAATGTTATCAGGAAATGATTAGACAGGAGAGGGTTTTCAGGAAACACTGTTACATGTTCAGTTTCTATGCCATATGTTAAAACAAGGTCTAGAGTGTGATTAAAGTGGTGGGCGGGTTCTTTTACATTTTGAGAGAAGCCAATTAAGTCTAATAACAGATTAAATGCCATGTTGAGGCTGTCATTTTTAGCATCTACATGGATGTTAAAATCACCCACAATAATTATTTTATCTGAGCTGAGAACTAAATTAGATATAAAGTCTGAGAAATCAGACAGAAACTCTGTGTAAGGCCCAGGTGGACGATAGATGATAACAAGTAAGACTGGTTTCTGAGTTTCACAGCTGGGGTGGACGAGGCTAAGCATCAGGCTTTCAAATGAATTAAAAGTCTGTCTTGGTCTTTCATTAATTAATAGGCTGGTGTGAAAAATTGCTGCCACACCGCCCCCTCGGCCTGTGCTTCGAGGTTTCTGGTAGTTAGAATGACTCGGGGGTGTTGATTCATTTAAGCTAACATAATCATCCTGCTGCAACCAGGTTTCTGTAAGGCAGAGTAAATCGATTTGTTGATCAATTATTAAGTCATGTACTAACAGAGACTTGGAGGAGAGAGACCTAATATTTAATAATCCACATTTCACAGTTTTACTCTTTGGTTCAGATGTGGATACTGTATTGTTCTTTCTTTGTAATTGTTTATGTTGCTGGTTTTTAGTTTGTTTTTTGTCTGTTTGGGAGCTGACACAGTCTCTATGGAGATGGGTTTTTGGGGGGGTAGCAGGAGAAGAGAAGCTGCAGAGAGGCGTGTAAGACTGCAACTCTGCTTCCTGGTCCCAACTCTGGATAGTCCTATTTTGGGGGGTTTAATAAATTTGTCCATATTTCTAGAAATGAGAGCTGCTCCATCCAAAGTCGGATGGATGCTGTCTCTCCTAACAAGACCAGGTTTCCTCCAGAAGGTTTGCCAGTTATCTATGAAGCCCACATCGTTTCTGGGACACCACTCAGACAGCCAGCAATTTAAGGAGAACATGTGGCTAAACATGTCACTCCTGGTCTGATTGGGGAGGGGACCAGAGAAAACTGGTCCGACATTGTTTTGGCAAAGTTGCACACCGATTCAATATTGATTTTAGTGACCTCCGATTGGCGTAACCGGGGTGTCATTACTGCAGACGTGAATTATGATTTTACTGAATTTACGTTTACCCTTAGCCAGCAGTTTTAAATTTCCTTCAATGTCGCCTGCTCTGGCCCCTGGAAGACAATTGACTATGGTTGCCGGTGTCTCTAGCTTCACATGTCTGAGAACAGAATCACCAATTACCAGTTTGACCCCCGGCGGGTGTGTCGCCGAGTGGGGAAAAACGGTTAGACACATGAACGGGTTGGTGGTGTACCTGGGGCTTCTGTTTAGGACTATGCTTCCTCCTCACCGTCACCCAGCCACCCTCTTTCCCCAGCTGCTTGGGGTCTGCCGGGGAACAGCTAGCGGGGCCTACGCTATCTTTGGCTGCACCAGCTACAGGGGCCTGGCTTGCTACAGGTGAATGAAGGGTGCGAAGCAGAGTCTCCAATTCAGTAATCCTGGCCTCCAGCGCTGAAAATGTGCTACATTTGTTACAGATATCATTACTGCTAAAGGAGGCCGAGGAGTAACTAAACATCTGACACAATGAGCAAGAAAGAGCAGGAGGGACAGGTGAAGTAACCATGGTGCTAACGAGTCGGCTAAGAGCTAAGCTAAGCTAGCGAAACAGTACAGAGACAGTGAGTGAATACTTTGGCTATAAATTAGGTAGTGAGTACACAGAAAGTGTGCTTCGGAGGAAGCACGTGAAGATTATACTATGAAAAAAGAATGTATTTAAAAGATTTTAATTAAATTGCTAAGCAGATAAGCTACTCAGAAACACCACTGTGTTTGAGCAGGAACAGGAAGTGATACTCTACCACAGAGCGAGCGAACACCAAGTGACAGCGCCACCTTTAAACACCATCATTGGTGTCCAAATAGCTTCGGTGAGGTAATGACACCTTAGAAAGTTCCCCAAGCTGTTCAATATTTAGAGTATTGAACAAAGAGGTGAAGAAATTCCCCACACTGAAGCAAATGAAAATGTTTTATATCTGCTAAGGTGGATTCAGTTTTTGAAGCAAAATAGACCAAACAGGAAAAAGGGGCGTTTGATTTTTCAAAATATCAAAAATCTCACTTGGTTTCATTACCTAAAACATGAAATAAAGGAGAACAGACACAAGTTTCATGTCTTAAGTTTCACTTCACTTTTTTCTATCGAAAAATTCTGTTGGGTGAGGATTTTTCGATTTACCATGGAGACACACAATGTCTCCATCAGAGCTGTTCTTTCACAGGATGTCAGCGCTACAGAAGTAAAAAATAGTCATTTAAGAGCGCAGGACATCATTTTTACCAATCTTTATGACATTTTCACCATCAGGGCCTGGGGTGCTAGATTTGGGGAATGAAGGGTGCTGACAGATATAGAAGTGTGCTGATAGCCAAATCTCCCATCTGCAGCTGCTGGAAAAGGTAGATGTCCTTGCAAGACCTTGGAAAACCAGTCATAAAAACAGGTTTATAAAAGCCTTCTTTTTGAGACTTTTTAGACAATCAACAGTTCGAAATAAGCATAGCATGTCCATCACTGGATATATATCCAAATGGTCATGTGCTGGTAATCGTCTGAAATTGCTTTTTTAGGTTAATTACACTGAATTTCCTTTATTTTGCGGGGCAGGTTTAGTGAAGCTGAAAAATATCTCCCAGTGGTTTGCATTTTAGCAGCTGTAATAAAATGTAAATACTTCCAGAGCAGATTTTCAAGCCGGTGATACAGTTTTTCAGTCAGCACAGCAGTCAGTTTGACTGCTGCAAGGATACACACCCCTCCTGTCTTAACTTTGCCAGACTTACCAGAGTGTGAAAGCTGCAGTTGCATGCCGATGTGTGTCATATCTCAGTGCAAACAAAAGCAAAACATTCCATTGTTTTGTTCTGATTTGATAGTTTCAATCTGAGGTTGTCCACTTTTTTCTCTAGACAAACACTGGAACTCTGAAAAGTGGGTGAGAGGTATTGCTTTTCTCTTTAGCTAGCTGAGTCTGTCTTTCCGTTTCCTAGCTTCATGCTCCACTGTCCCTGCTACCTGGCTCAGGTGATAGCACACCGGGCAATCTCTGTAAACACACACATACCTACACACACACTCAAAAGGGGTAAAGCAAGATTAAGACGCTGTGCGTTTTGCTTTGCAGGCTGTAATATGGTGGAAACAGCTTGTGTAGAGGGAGCACAAAACTTTAACTATCTTCAGCTTTGTGACTCATCAGAAAGTAAAAGGAATTAGTATGCACGTTCAGAAGTAATAGTCCTTGCTTAAGACTTGTGAAGTCTTTTATGTTTTTACTCAAAGCAATAAAGGCACAAAAAACAGAGCAGCAAATTGGGGGTTATTTGTTATGCACAGAGGGATGAGTCATTAATGCAGAAAGGAGCAAATATCAGAGCTGTTCTTTTCACGAGCTACTCATAAACTTTCTAAATGGCCTGACAGATGGCGGAGTAAAGTTGTAGGAGTTTAGGTGCACCTTTCAAACTAGGACTTGCACAGTCTTTTTTTTTTTTTTTTTTAGAGTTGTCTGTTTGTATTTATTGCTGTTCTCACACCGCTGTCATTACATTTACAGCTGGCAAGTTGTTGCTGTAACTGCTCTGTGGGAAGTGTCTCATCTGCAGTTATGGGCCAGTGCACACCGCACAGTGGGCCTCTCCGACTACCTCCATCACTGCTGTCCAGTGCCGGCTCAGAACATTAAATAAGGCCTGTCTCTGATTACCTGTTAGGGAGCCATCCTTCACCACAACTGTCTACTTTGAGCAGGAGCAGAGAGGGAGGAATGAGGGGAGAAAGCAAAAGGACGTGGCTATATTTTCTCCTCTTGACCCCACCCTTACGCCTCTCCCAGCATGTGACAAATGCTGATGAGGAAGGAATGGAGCACGATGGCACACCCCAGTGTTCATGCTTCTGCAGGCAAGCATCCCCATGGTCAAAATGTGAAGTGCGGCATCTGACTTTATTAGCTTCCCCATGATCTCTTTTTCTTCCTCTCACTTCTGGCAAATAAGAGAAATTTAGGAAATACCACCAGCAGGACTTTTTTTCACTTTCATTTTGATGGGCACAGGTTATCTGTCAAGAGTTTAAGCCAGCAACTGTTTAATTATAGGTTGAAAAACGTGATCTGACAGCAGCCTGGGATAAGATGAGTGGTGAGGAGAACGGGGTGGATGGAGAGCTTTCAGAGTGCTATGGGGAGATGAGAGATGCTGGCGTCAGATAAAGGCAGATGGTGATGCGGATAAAACTGTCAGGGAGAGGCACAGGCTTTTATCCACTACTCCCCGCCCCCAGTAATACACACAAGGATGTGAATGCACACACATAGCCACACACACAGTATGCCTTTTTTTTCCCCTAACTAGCTGTCAGTAGCTCACAGATTTGCTCACTGCTCTCAGGTTCCAGCAGGTTTTACACAGACTTTTGCAAGGACACCTTTACGTTCACTTACTAGTATGATTAGTGCTAGTACACAGTTTAATACATGCACAGCTGCAATTTACGGGGGCAGCTCAACACAGTGGTTCTTTTGTAATTTCCTTATTTATAACTCCCACCCCTCCCACATCTTTCCTTTCTTAAATGGGTGTCATTTCTGCAACCTACTCTCCTTCATCTTGTCAGGGGGGGAAAAAGCCAAACATGCAGGGAGGGACGGAGGGACGAAGCGTGGAGAACGGTTGAGGAAGAAAGGGAGGCATTGCTTTGATGAATGCAGCTGCCTCGCAAAGGGGCGCGTGGGCCGCCATCAGTAATGAGATCGGGCCCTGGTGGGTTTGGCAGGGTCTCTCTCCTCAGCCGGCAGGAGCCTGACAGCATATCGATTAATCCTTCCTTTCGCATCACTAATTGATTGTCCTTGCAATTGGAGAAGAAGCATGGCATGAGTCCGCGGAGGGGTGGGGGGTCATCTGCAGATTCTACCTAAGAGATTCCATAATGCGTGACTAGCCTTAAATAGGTAAGTGGATTAGTACCTTCCTAAAAAGCCCACGTTCATCCCTCGAATTAAAAGAATCCTTTGAAGTCTAAACATTTATAACTGAAATCCATGCATTTTGCTGGTAATGCAGGTAGAGGGCAGGAAATGTGGCTTTATTCACTGCCAAAGAGGCCTGATTAGGAGCACAGTTTTCCATACTTCAAAGCAACACTTTTGCTTGGTTGCTTGTCTTGATTTTCAAATGTGCTCTGAATTGTCAGATGTAAGTGTAATTTAAATTCAATCAGACAGTCCTCTATGAGCAACCACTTGGCAAGTGTGGGGAAGAAGAACCCCCTTTCAAAAGGAAAACACCCCTAACCAGAACCAGGCGTCAGCTGTAGGCAGTTGGGAGTGAGGGAAAAGACATTACACAAAAGAGGAGCATATAGAGACCTTTAACAAGAAAGACGACAAAAGGTTAACTACAAAAGTTAATGTGGCATTTAAACATGTGATTAGTGAAAGAGAAGGGAATTTGTAGGTCCCCAGGAGCCTATAACAGCACAATTAAGATATGATTCAGGGTCACCAGATCTATCCCTAACTGTAACTTTTATTTAAAAATAAAGTTTAAAACCGAATTTTATAAGTAGAGAGGGTATATGTGTCCTGAACCCAAACTGGGAGCAGGCTGTACAGCAAAAGTACCTAAAAGCTGAAGGATGTAACCACTTTTGTACTCCTGGAAACACCAGGAACTCTGTTGGCATAATCGTGTGTTTAAGATTTAATTGGGTTTGATACAAAAAGAGTTTTTGAGAATTAGTAACATGTAAAAGACAGCTGAAAGAATTAACATCTGCATCAACAGTGTGAGAAAGCCCCACTAAGACTGAAACATTTCAATGTCTGATTGCAGTTATAATGTGATGATGAACTCACGCAGAGAGGAGCTCCTGCTGTATTAGAATTTACATTGTTTCAGCATCTGCTGTTAAATGTTGAAGTTTCTTCCAAATGAAAATGAAACAAGTGAAACATCGCCACTTTAGCCTAAGTGAGGCCACAAAAAGAGAGCAATGTATTACTACCGAGTAAATTGGCAGATGCTTTCCTCTAAAGTGACTTACAAATTGGAGGCATTTTAGAGTTTAGTGTCTTGTTAAAAGCCACTTTGATGTGTCAACAGAAGCGTGGGATTGAAGGCACCCAGGATTGTCTGCATCAGTCACGATTAGCTTGATTAGAAGTTACTGGTTGCACAAAACCGGTAGATTTTATCGGCCGTCACTCATTTGTACATTTACAAATCGAAAGTCACTAAGAGGAAGTATGCATTGGCCCTATGTGACTGGTTAATTTTCATTTTCTTTGTCTGTATCACCTAAAATACTCCATAGTTAATCTTTTAAGGCTATTTAAACATATTGTGTTAACAAGGTGCCTTCAATTTCAGCTGCCTGTAGGTCACTGTACCTGTAGCTCACACTAGCTATGTATCCTGTGAGATCAAAGTAGTAGAGGGTGTTTTTTCCAATCAATAAGCTATTAGGGTCCAAGAGCAGGCCTCTCTGTACGGTTAGTCCGATCTTTAATGATCACCTGGGAAGGCAAAACTAAATTCTTTCTATTCTGTCTTGTCTGTCTGCCAACTTCCACTTACCTGCTCTCTCTCGCTCCACTTTATCTCTCTCTTTCTGCATACTTGTAGGGTATACACAATGAGATGATCATTTTAGTCCAGATGAGTACTGTATAATTGCACAGCATGATAAATGCCCATGTTCAATCCAATATGATGTATATGATTTACTTTTGTAATTTTCCTGCCCAAATTGAGTTATCGCCATTGTGATGCATTGCGCCGCTACTCTTGTCTCTATTCCTCGTGTTATTTTATTTAAGATTTAATGTCTGACGTGTGGGTCTTTAATCTTGGAGATTAGAATTTAACTCAATAAGCCTGAAATGTGATGTTTTACAACACAACTACAGGAATCAGACTGAAACCTGAGGAAAAACTGTTATATAGAGCTGAGCTACACTGTACCGGAACTTTGCAAAACAAAGACAGAGTAGCACCATGGGATGAGGAGAAAGAAGGAAAGTGGAGGGGAGGGCAGAGAGAAAAGTAAGAGCATGCACAAAGATGGAGAAGGGAAAAGAGTACATTTATCTGATCTACTTTGTCTTTAGTGTGGCGCCCCAAGGACCACTGTGAAGTCCTCTCCAAATGTCAACACTGCACATCCAGCACTCCACTCTCTCCGAATGCACTTTAGCCAGGCCTCCCCTTACTCACTGCAATAACCAATGGGCCAGACAGGACAGTCTGTTCTATTTAAAACAACTCTGAATTCATCCAGCATAATACAGGGTGAGGTTTTTCATAACAAAAAGACATACTTCTGTTTGTATTCTGATTTATCTACACCTACCGTAGCTGCTGTTGCCGTGGCAGCTATTAATAATTCTCTGTGACTAATACACTCATTTTCTGTTTGAACGCACAGGTGTCTTTACTATTCTGAATAGTCTCATTAAAACTTTTCACTTCTATGATTAACTCATAATGCTGACAGATGAATTAGTTGGAGTGTGGATGTGATATCTTTAAACCAACAACACTTTCCTCCGTTGTTTGTATCGAAACTCAGTATTTTATAATTAGCACCTTCCCTCAGTATCTAGTTCTACTATAATTGTTTAGAGAGTATTACTGAAAGCTGGTTGATCTGATGCTTTTTGTCCTTTGGGTAACCCCTACCTATTCTTCTCTCTTTAATTCATCAGTATACTCACATTTATCCTTGCCTTTTCAGGGAAAGTTTGTCTATTGACTTTCTGTACTGTTTTAGTAAACTTTACATCTTCTATTGATTGTAAGACTGCCATCATTCCACACTCCCCTTTTAATATCTTAACCAACCACCAAACGAGCATCCTACATTACTCTTGACCCACTTTCACATTATCCATGTCTCATTGGCCAAAAATTGTGAGTATTTTTTGCTGTGAGGAGAATGAGCATAAACTGACTTTACAGTGTTGACTTCAACAGTCTGCTTTGAACTCTTTCCATCCGCATCTTAAAATGTTGGTCAGCTTAAGGCCCAAACACTGTTACTGAATCTTTTCTCACATTTATCTCAGTGCATTTGCTGACCACCTTGGGGAGGATGTTTCTACCATGGACAAAGTAGAGCACAAAGGAGAAACTGAAAGCAATGGGGAGAGAGCACGATAGGTAGAAATGGACTTAAGGGGCGGGAGGGGGTAGTGGCAGAGTGAGAAAGATGTACTACCAGAGAATATCTCAGAGGCCCAGAGTCAAAAAAGATGTTTGCATCTGCTCATCCGTGCAGAGTTCAAATGTCTGTTTCCAAGCCCTTGGTGATGTACTCAAGGCAGACATGATGAATGCATCTTTTACTCGGTCGCCACTCTTAACCTTTCCTGGTCTGCTGTTGACAGACTAGAAGAAAACACTTCATTATTCAGGGATTTTGTTGTTCCAAAAATGAACGCCTATTAAGAATGAATGTGTAGAGCCGTCAGCATAAATTTGGTCAAAAGTGAGAGTGAGGCTCTTAAAAAGATAAGAACACATTTTTAAAACTGTAATTTCATTTGAGGAGTAAAAGAGTTCTTAATAAATCCCACAGTCAGTGTTCTGCAGTGAGTTACGGTCCACCCAGCATCCCTCCGGGGAAGAAAATGAGACCCTTGTTTGGGCCTGGAACATGATGTGGTTTCTCCAGTTTACTGAATTTGCTGCACCTTTACATCACGGCTCTTAAAGTACATATCTAACAAATGCTACTACATGCACTGTTAACTGAGCACTTGGTCTGCTGCCAATTCATTTTTGTCGCCTGACAAGGGATGATTAAAGAGAAGATATGAAATGGATAGAGAGAGATTAAACGGGGCGCTGCAGAATCTTGTATAATGTTTCACTTCAGAAATATATAATCATTATAATTTATCTGGAATAAATAAAGTAAATCTTATTTTATTAGAATCAAGGCAATATTGTTATGGTTGAGCCATCATTTCTATCTATTGAGATGAGACTAGCCATCTCATAATATTTTACTGCTCGTACACTGAGCAGTTAAACAGTGATTAAACCTCAAAGATGAACTAATAACATGAACCTTAATCTACGAGGGATATTTAAAACAGATAGCAGTTAGTCAAACGTTGTCATTTTACTGTTTCTGTCTGTTCTGTTTCGTATTCAGGAGTTTGGTTAACCTGTATGTTTGTTTCCTCATCCCCCGTTCTCAGGTCACACTTCCCACATCTGATTTTTTTCACGATTGCTTTGTAGTTGACATGATGTAATCCCCTGAAGGGAAAAGATGACAATGTCCTGTTCTTTACATTTAGCCCATCACACTCTCCTCACCTTTCAATTTCTCCTCTATATGGGTCGAGGAGTAACTCACCAGTAATCCATCCTCAGTGATATGGGTGAGTGAAGTCTTAGCTTCGCTGCACAGCGAGAGAGCTCCACTGTCCCTGCTTCTTTTCTCTTTCTTCAAACGATGAAATCCTGTTGTCGGATAACTGAAGAATGATGGTTCCCCCGAAGGCTGTGCAGACCTGAAACCATCCTATGGTTGTTCACCTCTGAATCTTTCATACGCTGGCCGATAAGGTGCAAATAGGATTCAGTCGGGGCAGGTGCTGTGTCGCTTTGGTAAAGCTGCTGTAAAGGCTGTTTTTGGTCGGATTTCAACAGAAGGCAGTGGTCAAGGTGGAGACAGATGTGGACACAAAGAGGGGGAAAGCAGAAGGAAATGAGAACCTGTAGTGTGTTTTGAGCTGCAGATATACGAGATGCTTCATGAGTACATAATGATAGTCTGGCTTTTAAAATCTAAACAACAAAGCACAAGCACTGCAGTTGTTTAATCCATTCTATTCATGTAGTATATATCTTTTGTGTGGAAATTAGCTCTGAATTTGATCAGAACTGGAAGATTAGCATTGCTGAAAAAAATCGTAACTCTCACTCTTACTTTATTTGAGCTGCCTTTCAATCTCCCTCATGGGAGGGGGTCAGCTACAAAGGGCTTCGACAAATAAACCAGCGAAAGGCTTTTGTTTCCTTAAGCTCACATTCACAAGAGCTGTGTGAATCGAGACCTGAAGACGGGGGAGATCGTTTCTTTTGTGACACATTTATGAGAAGTGAAGAAAAAACACACACACACACACTCGCAAACAAAACAAAAAACTGTGCCAGACTGTGAATATTCACAGATGTCAAGAATCAAGACAATTCTTAGGCTCTTTTATTCTTACCGTGCTCACATGTTCCTTCTTTATATTCATGGGAAGTAGAGCCACCAGGGAGGAACCCACTATTAAGTGATTGAAGGATTGGTGCCATCATATTGTTGTGGCACAGTTTAGAAGGTGACGGAAGCTCATCATTCATTTATCGTCTGCCGCTATTGGGAATTTGGGGTATCGTCATTTCTTCTCCTCGTCCGTTTGCATTTCAGTCAATCAGATAAAAGAATTAGCAGGCTTCACTCACCGAATCAACACAACGCCCCGATGTGTCATTTTTGCATTTTTCTGTCCTTCGTGTAGAAACTGATGAGGATCAATTTAAAGCTGCTTTCGCTGGAAATAAGCAAAGACAAAGCAGAACAGCAAAAGTAATCTCCTGCAAGTAAACCATGAGCTTATATTTCATCAGCCAAGCCTGAAGTCTCCAAACACAGACATTAATCAATTTGTGTGCATCTTCCTGTTAAAACTTTCATTCAGCAAACAGAATTGAATGCTGCAGTCATGGGGTTGAGGTTATTCATATTTGTTCCCTGAATTTCTAGCTTAGCCACTTAATTCTTTTATTATATCTTTTTTTTTTCTCCTCCACTCCCTCATTGCTGACTCAGTGCTTGTACTTACACCAAGCCAGGTTTTAGAATGATATGCTGAATAAGTACCCTTATATCTGAAGCTGATAGAGGAAAAGGCTGAGAAAGAGTCGGCGCAAGCGAGGGAAGGAAAAGTCACAAGTGTGACTATAATGATGCTAGTACACAATGTTTTTGTACATTATTTGCTTTTTTTATTTCACCATAGGCTATGAGGGAAGTCGTTTAGGGGCAGATGAACAAGTGTGTACACACCAGCAGTGAATCTGACATAGTCTGACGTCTATAAAGTTAAGGAAAAGACTCTGGGTTGGCCTAGGCTCATTGGAACTCTGCAAAAAGTTGATTACATGACAAAAAGTGAACAAAATGTGACTGTTATCCAGTGCCTCTTGTTTACATGGATCCTTCCCGTTCAGCTAAGACTGGGGCAGTAGCTGTCAAGCTGTTTATCTGTGGGCCAACTTGAGGGGAAAAAAAGAAGCTTCCTAGTTGGACGTCTTCCCAGAGCAATTAGCTGAAGCCACATGCCTGTTTGATTAATACACAGATGAAAATTGGCTTCTCCCTGCCACTTTGCACAGCCTAAGCCCTTTCTATAGTGACCAGGTTGGATGTCAACCTGCATAGCCTGCTACTGTTAATTCATCTCTGGGTCTTGCATAGGGTTTAACATTTTAAATAAAGTAAACTGGATCTGAATGAGCCACATTACTGCTGCTGGTGCATGATAAATGGACGCAGAGGCAGACCACAGTCATCTGTGTTGACAAATGAAGCATTTTCCCCGTGTTGCTTACTTCCACCTGCTTACTGGTTTACACAGCCATGCAATCTTTGCTCAGTCAACAGGGGGGCAATCCATACATACCTGACAAATAGGGCACAGTTATCAAAGCTGGCAGTCTCAATAATTAGAAAAAGCCAATAGTCAAGGCCGGGGAGACCATTTCCCTGATGGATTAACAGCAGTCGCTTACAGCAGAGTCCAAAAGCTGTTTACAGTGGCAGTCATAAGGCAGATGTATTGAGCATCCATAATGCCTTTCTTTGCATCTACTTGATCAAACACAGTTGGCTAGCTAATCAACAGTGATCTGTTTCCAAAAGCAGCAGATGTATTCTCATTAGTGTAAACAACAGCCACTTCCTGCCCATCCAGGCTCTGTCTCTCTCTCCCATCAGACACACACATTGATTCCACCAGAACCATCAAGCACTGAATGTGATGGCAGCAACACAAAATAAAGGAGAACACCCAAGATCACTTCTGAGACCCCCCCAACCAATCTAAAACTCCACGATCAGTGAGCCTTTTCTGGGTCAGGTGGCCATCGGTGGCATGTCTTTGCTCTGCTGCCCCCCTGCCAGGTTTGCAGCTGTACGCGAGGTATCTAGCTACACTCTTACTTTTATGGATCTGCTAAAACCTCAATACCATCAGGCCTCCCACACACCCATCTAAAATGGAAACAGCTCAATGCTAACATTGCCACATGCTAGACTTAGATCACTGTTGACAGAGGCATCCCAGGGGTTGGAAGGTTTAGAGGAGAAGCAGGAAGGAAAGTTTTCACATACAAAACATCAGGTACGCACACAAACATGCACACAAGACCCGCGCTTCATAAATCTCTCCATGCTGGAGGCTGTCACGGCGGGATGTTGAGATGCTATGCTTGCCATGACAATTAGTTGCACATCTGGCCTGATGATTGGGAGAGTCAACCAGACAGCTGGAGCAGCACAACCAGGGTTTAATGTGTAAATCTGGAAGGTCCTGTAACACTGAGAGCAGATACAGTATGAGACAAGGGTTGACTAAGATTGCCGCCCTGCGTCTTGTTTTAAATGAATAGTATGGCAGTTAGCTGTATCCATTCGTGTAGAGAGATATTCTGCTGTAAAGTAAATGATGAAGGGTGTTAGCTTAGTTTAAAAAAAACTAAATAAAATAAGTGAAAATGTATAGTTCTTTCAACCTTCCTCTATTGTTCACTAAACAAAGAGTTTGAATAATAATATGTTGAGGTAACATGTGACTAAAAAGCATCAGATCACAGGAAAACATAATCAAAGGCTAAATAACTGTAAGCAGACATTTGAGTGATTATTAGACAGTCAGTACTTTAAAGATTAACCTACATTCTAATTAGTCTCCAAAGGCTCAAACGAACTGGGAGAAATACGCAAACTCTTGTAGGCTTTGTTAATGACTAACAAAATAAAAACAATAGTGTCTTCACTCAGTCATCAAAGAGGTTACAGGTGCTTGCGCCAGTATTCAGGACACAAATTTGCCACAGTTATTAATATTTGATGAACAGATTCAGCTTTAGAATTACATCGAAAACCTTCAGTTCACTAAATGAATTTTATGAATGAAGCTTTAAATGTTTTTTTGCCAAAGAGCAAAAGGGGATTTTTTTGAATGCAAAACACCCACTAGTGAGTGAGTCAGTGCTATAAAACAAAGAAACTGACCTAGAGCAACAGCAAAGCAAAGTCAGGCTCTACATTATTAAATTGCTTTACTGTTGCGGCTGATCATTTGTTCTAAATGTCCGATCAGATATTGGCACGATGCCCAACTCGGTGTTTGATATCCTTCTTCCATCTACAAGGGAGAATTTTACAATATAGAAGACGTATACAGCATCTCAAAGACATGACAGGAAAGGACACAGTCTTGGCCTGAATGGCGATTAAAAGGGCTGCTTGTGAAACTGAGAGGAGGAGAACACCCCGACACCTACTCACCCTTCCACCACCAAGGCCTGCCAAGCCCCAGACTCTTAATTATCCCCTAGAATGATGAAAATGAAAAAGAAATGGTAAAGAT